>NC_056742.1:278253822-278575072 GCF_019279795.1 Protopterus annectens | reverse complement strand
ATGACACATATCTGTCCTGGAATGCTATTGGGTATATAGGTCACATGACACATATTGGGTATGTGTGATGTTTAATGTTGCAGTCATGTACCATGCAATGTCATGGCTGGCACTGGCATATCTGGAATATGACCCACACTCACCATAACCACTGTACAATGGCCATGTCCAGGATTGGTATTCCATCACATATACATGCACCACACATCCCGTGTGTGTACATAGCATGCATGTGCTACCCCTGTGTCCACAATTATCTGCTACAGACACAGACACTGCAATCAGACATGGAAATCCATGTGACACACAGATAACACATGCAGCCATGGTATGTATACCTGTGAGTGATGGTGCACAGGACATTGCAGAGCTTATAATACTTGCACAGAAATGCTGTGTCCTTGTACACATTGTGTTCCAGGGTGTAGGCAATCACTGAACATGTACACACATGCACCACAGCCATGTACACTGTCATTAACCATGGCTGTCTACACTCACACTGCATGGACTTGATCAACACATATTCTGCATGCTGACACGTGTGACGTGACTGCCTTGTGATACTGTCACCCACCTTCAGCCACTATTGAGTATGTTTTGGATTGCTATTGTGTGTGTATCTGCTGTAGTGAGGAATGTGCATGTGTGCATGTGTGCATGTGTTCATGTGTTCCTGTGTTCATGTGTGCATGCATTCCTGTGTTCATGTGTGCATGTGTTCATGTGTGCATGTGTGCATGTGCAGACCGTAAAGTGTGTTTCCTGTCTTCCTCTCACAGGTGCTGAGTTAGGGGTTGGCGAAAGCAGCAGGCGACCAGAAGCCACTGCCACGAATACTGGTGATGATGACACATGCATATTGGCACAGGAAGATTTGACAGGGTCTGTCGTTGGTCCACCAGTCGACAGTACACAGCATTCAACCCCATCTATGCGCACACTCATACTGTCAATACATCTCTCACCACCAATGGCCATAGGCGAGGGACAGCATACAGTTGGCATTGACCAGGAGAGTGTGGTACCCATGGCACTTGCATCCCCTCACAGCAGCCATAGCCATAGACCCGGAACGGTACCACATAGGTGGAGGTCCAGGGGTTCTCGGAGGAGCACCACTGGTCGTATTGCCCCTGGCAGGCATGCCCTCACAGGTCTTATGATGACCAGTATGTTCCGGGCTGTAATGCAGGCTCAGGCACGTATGGAACGGTACACCAGGTAGGGACTTAGGGCACAGAGGGCACATTACACTGCTATCAATGACAGCATCTGTGACCTTGCCGGTGCCATCCGGACTTACGCCGAGGTCATTGATAGACATTGGGGGGAGACATTAGATGCCCTCCACAACATGTCTTCCATGAGCCAGGACCGTGCGGGATGGTTGCGACGTCGATGCGGATGCATGCCAGCAACAGCAACAGCTGGCAGTGGTCGCAGATGGCCCACAGTTCACAGCTGCTCCCGTAGTGGCAGTACCAGCCCCAGCAATGCTGGGGCTGGCCTGTCCATTGACCGTCCCAGTAGACCATGTGGACGTGGCTCTGGCCAGTCCCAGCAGGGACATGGGTCCAGTCGTCATACCTCTGCCGCTGATGACAGTACCCAGTCAGGGTTGGTACCCGATACTGTCCGTAGCACCCCTGCCAGGCACAGGTACTGTGTCTGTGGCCGGAGACAGTGATCTGTACAGCCTAGCAGGTACAGTCTGTGGCTGTCCCACAAACTACCGTATATGGCAGCCACATGGTGGAACTGTGTGCATGCAGACACACACACACACATTAACCAAACAACTAGGGCTCACACATACATACACGCATTACATCAACATTGGCCCATGCTGTACTGCTATCCTCACACACACACACACACACACACACACACACACACACACACACACACACACACACACACACACACACACACAGGCATGTCGATTGGATGGGTCAATGTCAGGCTCTGGCAAACAACAAAATGCCCTGTGCATATGATGATACCTGTGCCGCCTCCTGTCATCTGCATTATTGATGGAGGGCCAGGCTAACATGGTGCTGATGCACAGGGTGACACTATAGCAGTGTAGCAATAATAGCAATTTGTCAACAAGGAAGTGTAACTACATCCTTGTAGGTATATCAGAGCAGACATTATGCATCAAAGCTCTGATTGTCAATGTAGCATTGTTTACACCACTGTTAGGTCTGAGTATGTATTATCCACCCATGTGCCACTTGGCTGAAGTGTAATGTGTTGCCAGCATGTGTTAGAGTGGACAGTACGTGTGTGATGTGTGCAGCACAGATTAGCAAGTGTACATCTGTGAACATGGTGGGTGCGCACTGTCTGGATGTACGTGCATAGTGGACACATGGGACGTGTGGCATACCCTGTCGTACACATTGTTAACATCCCATAGCATCTTTCAATGGCCAGTATGCATTCTACCACAGTTATGTACTAACATGGGTAGACATGTGTATGACATGGGTAGACACTATGCTGTGGGTGATACCGTTAATATCTGTCAATGATTTGTGGTCTGGTAGTATACACAACCTCAATAGCATGACTATAAGCAATCAATGGATGATGTCCTGACAAATGACACACAGTAGTAGGGAACCCAGTAACAATTGGATCCTTCCGTTGCTACACTATAACACTAACCAGTGGTAATGACTGCCACCCATTCCTGTGACCACACCTGTTTGTCATATAGCCCCCTTAGGTACATGCAGACACACTAGGGATGTGTCCATCCAAATCTGGAAATGCATGGATTGACCTACAATGCATTCCCTGTATGGGACGCATATCCTACACAAGGATATCATACAGACAGATACCTGTTGTCTGATACATGCTGTATAGCAGTAAGCCGACTATGGCATAGTCATCCTCATGTACTATACATACTATCCCATCAGTACCACACAGGTGGTAGCTCTCAACATGTATGTTGGGAACCAATGTGTACATACAGACTCATGTTATGTCATGTGTCCCTTGGTATCCACATATCCATAGGTATTGTGGAGTCCCAAGGTGTATCACATAAGACATTAGAGGCCTGAATGCATATCTACAAGGCAGTCATACACCTATAAAGACTGTCTATTCTTGGCAGACTTTGTTGTGTATGACCATGTCTGATATACACCCCAGGCATATACCCTTACTCACACTACACTTAAGTAACTGTCATGGGTGTGTGTGCCACAGAACACGACAGTGGATGGCCTTGTCACATACATACATATGTGACCTATGATCTGAGAAGCAGCGGCACAACCTGTCAATGGCAACAAATGTATTCATGTAGTATGCAGGCTTCACACCTATGTACTGATTGAGGGGACATGTGCACATATATATTTGCCACGCAGATACCTGATGTGTGCAATGCACTTACTGTTGTAATCATACTATGTCATACTATAGTAAAAGCAAAACCCTCACTCCATTGACACACACACAGTCAGCATTTGCAGGATTCAAACCCCTACCTAACTATGTTATGATACTTGAGAGAGACGCATTAACACACGCGCTATTTCTTTATTGGCTGGTTTCCTTTCTCCAGCTGTATTTGTAGGATGGTGACATCATCAGACTTTCCAAAGAGGAATGTACCTCTTTTAGTGAGATTTCCCAGTCTCCAAAAAGGGGACACCTCTCAAAGGAAACTGCACACATATACACACACACACACACACACACACTGTTTGCAGGATTCAAACCCCTACCTATGTTATGATACTTGAGAGAGATGCATTAACATAGCACGCTATTTGCTTTACTGGCTGGTTTCCCTTCTCCGGCTGTATTTGTAGGATGGTGACATCATCATTCTTTCCAGAGAGGAATGTACCTCTTTTAGTAAGTTTTCCCAGTCTCCAAAAAAGGGACACCTCTCAAAGGAAACTGCACACATACACACACACACACACACACACACACTGCTTGCAGGATTCAAACCCCTACCTAATTATATTATGATACTAGAGAGAGACACATTAACACGGCACGCTATTTGCTTTACTGGCTGGTTCCCCTTCTCCTGCTGTATTTGTAGGATGGTGACCATCAGACTGGACATGGTGATGTGTGTACACTTTGTTTTATGCCATTCCAGGAATGGTCCATGTGGGTCAGCAGGTGTCAACAGCTTGAACAAGACCTCAGAATCCTTACCTTGTGTGATCTATCTGTGGACACATTGACATTCTGTCATATGTCAACACATATTTATGCACAGCTTGTTGGTTTTGTGGATACTACATGTGTCTGGGATGTTGATAAAGGGTTATTCAAAGTCTATGTGACATGTGTAAATGTGTTCATTGATGTATGTCCTGGGTGGCTGCCTTGCAAACAGTTTAGCATGTTTGGGAACCATAATCCTCACATGAACATACCATGGTTGGTAGGGTTGTGTGTATGTCAGCTTCCAATAGCTCTGTTTATGACTGCAACCATGATGGACTCCATGACCTTGCAGATTAGACTTCATAGGCGTACTGGACTTGACTTCCAATGGTGTGTTGTGCACCAACACTTGTGGGGAGTGCCATATGTAGCTGTGACACATTCAACGGTTCCACATCCTCTGTAGGGGGTGAGGCTCAGCTGACTGTTCAGGTGCATGATTGGTTTGTTCTGTAGTTTGTGCATGACACATATTGGGAATCAATGTATTCCACTTGCTGCCATGCTTTTGGCAGTGGGGGTAGCTGCTCATCCATTCTACGTGTGATATCTCCTGGTATGATGATGTGGACTATTGTCAGTGGGAGATGGGTATGTACATATGGGCCTGTCTGTCATGATGTCAGCATTGTCACTCAGGTACAGTTGGCCCTGACTCAGGACATATATGGGTGTACATTGCTATTTATGACGTAGCTGAAGGAGGTGTCATGATTCAGTCGGACTCCTTCTCATCTACTCTTTACAAAACACTAACGAACATAAGCACTAATACTCCTTTACATGCTTAACACCCTATTGATCCTTTGTGATCAGGCTACAGAGTATGTCATGATAATATCCTGGCATGTCCAGGGGTCGGTTTTGTGTGTACTCTTCAGTCCAGCTGGTGGACATTGTGATATTGACACAATGTCACATCTGCCTCATGTACACAGACAACCCTCTCCACCTCCCAACAAACTCAGATATATGTGTGAGATGCACCTATATAGACATACAGGGTGCTGAACTCTCTCGACCCATGACTGGCACAGTCTATCAGGTGGTGAAGGTAACCACACACACCACATATCAGTCTCACATATCCTCTAGCAACAGCACTCAAACCACATTATCACACATAGACATACTTGGATGCTGTAAATGTACTCTACCTAAGCAGCAGAGACCTCCAAAGCAGACACACACACACCTGCTACACCACGACAATACCCACATATCACATAGTCCACAATGTCAGTGTGCCACACAGTCACTGCCATTTGGGCTAAACAACAACACACCTAATACACTTGTAATAGGCGACACTTATTGTCAGACACACTGACGTACTACTCACCAGCCCTAACAAGGGAATAGTCACTTTGGGCTGTCTGTTGGGTGCCAGGATCTGCCGCATAACACAGTCAGTCAGGTCACTGAAAAGCAAGTACAGGACTAGCACCATTATTGTCCATGCTGGTGTGTATAACCTCAGATGTTACTCCCTGGACCACATGACATGATACATGGAGGAACACTCTGATCATGTAGCCCAGGCCAGTATGACCCTGACCTTGTCTAGCATCTTACACCCACCAATTATGATGTCACAGTATACGGACACACATATCACATTTAACAGTTGCCTAGCAAATTTGTTTAATTCATAGGGGATACAGTGTCTGTCAGCCTATGGTGACATGCCCAGCATGCCATGTAGATTCACTATGGACAGCTTGCACCTGTCACCCTTGGACTTTGGAATGCTGGCTAAGGCTCTTGCTACCACCATAGTGCCTTTTTTAAGCAGGGCTCAGAAGACAAGCACACCTCCATAGACATTACAGGTTAAATGAAACTAAAGGTAATGCTCAACAACAGTTGTGTTAACCTCATATTGCGGCCACTGAGGACTCACCTCAGTATGGAGGATAGCGATATCTGTGCACTGACAGACACCTGGTTCAGGCTTGCTTATGCACACCAGCACTACCAGGTTATGTTTCATACCATGCTGTCTGACAACAAGACTTGGAACAGACAACACAACTAGGGGGAGTATCCATATACATCACAGATACACACAACTCCAGGTTAGTAGCACTGCACAAAGCATCACAGACCATACATATACAACTACTATTGTGCAATACTGCCTTTCAGTTTGTTGCCTGCTACAGAACACACTCCAAAACTCAGGAACCACACTCAACTTTCATGGGAACTATGGAGAATATGAAGGTCTCCACAAACACCATTATATTGTGTGTCTTCATAAACACAACTATTGACTGGGGATACTACTCATGCCCCGACACCCTCACCCAACAGTGGCTAGAATTTGTAGACTCATATACTATGGCACAACCAGTCAGCACAGCCACAAGGGGGAATTCAATTCAGACCTGATCATCACCAACATGAGGACTCTATGTTCCACACCAGCGATATACCCCTCATTAGTAAGGTCAGAACATACATGTATCTCACTGGACATACATATACCCTCCACACACCCATCCTGGGTAATCTTGGTAAACTTCTCATGAGCCAACGTCTCATGTCACCGAAGCAAGGTGGTATCCTTCAGAGACCCTGAGACAGTGGCAAATACGGCTCACACTGCTGCATCCTTTACATACACATTCTATGGACACCTAGTGGACTGCATGGATTGTGCTATCCCAAATAACAACAGGACTCGCTACTCCAATGGCAGGGGACCTGTGTGGTAGACCCCAGCCATTAATAAGCTGTACAACATCAGGAGGAAGATACATGATAGAGCACAATCCCAGACTGGGAAGTCATCTGTGATCTGTACTAGCAGACAGCTACGATCACTCATGCACTTTTCTAAGAGCCGCTTCTACCAGACAATTGCAACAGACACGTAGGACTATCACACGGCCTTCTTCAGTTATGTCAGGAACCTGGGTGGACACTCACTGATATGCTGTGAGTTACTGCATACTAACTAAACCTACCCTGAACCCACTGGCATTGCCAACATCCTGGCAAGCAGGTTCAGTGCAGACATCTTCCACCCATCCCCCCTAAGGAGCAACTATCCATCCCAACAGAGTATAACCTCCCTGACATCACACAGTAACAGGTGAGTGCTGCCCTCCCCAAAGCGTACATCACAGTATCAGAGTGACCAGACGGTGTTCCAGCCTGCATCTTACATGAGCATCATGACAGACACAACTCTCACATTACATCACTGTTCAATATCGGAGTTACCACAGGATATGTACCCAAGGAATGGCGTACAGCGACAGTGGTCCCGCTCCACACAGTTGGTGCCACAATGGACCACAGACAATATTGCCCTATAAGCCTAAGTAGCCTGTTCTGCAAAGCTATGGAGCGTATTGTCATGGGACTCATACATATATACATCGGGAACCTACAGACACTGTGTCCTACACATTTCAGCGTTGTTATGGGCAGATCTTGCCTCTTGAACCTGTTTGTATTCTTAAAATGGCTAACAGGTCCATCAACATAGGGACTGCTGTCCACACAGCCAACCTGAACCCTGCAAAACCCTTCAACACAATAACCCAATGGGTCATTATGCATAGGCTCACCAGCATCGATATGGACACATATCTCACACGATGGATTGATACCTGGATCAGGGATAGCACTCACATGGTCAGAATTGCAGGTGCCATGTCTAACTATACACCAATTACACATGGCATCCCGCACGGCTCGGTCCTGGGACCTCTCTTGTTCAGTATATATTTGTCTGACGTACAGGCTACCACAGGGGGAATATGGCTGAACATGTTTGCACTTGACTGCAAACTGGGTGCCATGATCAACTCTCCAGTTGCCACATGCATACTCCAACAGGGTCTCACAGAGATGGATGACTGGTGCCTGAGCCATGGCCTACAGCTAAATGCCATTAGTTGCATAGTCATCCCCTTTGGGAATAACAACATGTCCACACATTACCACATAGGTAGTATTCCATTACATACGGTAGGAGTTGTTAGGGGTTTGGGGACATGACTTGTTCGTACTGTCACCTTTGACATTCACATTGCCAAAGTGGTTGGACACACCTTCTATGTGGGCCACCTTATCCCATATGGTTTCACATCTAGATCGAGTGA
Source organism: Protopterus annectens (assembly GCF_019279795.1). Taxonomy (NCBI): domain Eukaryota; kingdom Metazoa; phylum Chordata; order Ceratodontiformes; family Protopteridae; genus Protopterus; species Protopterus annectens. The sequence goes on along the minus strand of NC_056742.1, from coordinate 278,566,736 downwards.
GGTCATTGTGCCCCTATACTCATCACATCCATGCTTGGTTACAATGCCACATTTGGGGTGTACCTTATCCAACACCTGCAGCAACTGTACTGGCCACAGAAGTTCCTCACCAAGCAGATCTAGGGACTCACACAGATGCCCTGCACAGTTCAGATGCAGTAACTCCAGCTCTACTCAGTCGCTTACCACCTACTCGGATATGGTGTGTGCCTGTTGTTTACAGATATACCCAACCCAGAATTACTGGACATGCTCCATCTCAGGATATCCAACTCCCTTGGAGCTACACACTCCAGGGACGTATACCTCAGCACAGATGTTAATAGGACATTGTGGAGGGACAGATTCTTATCCCAGAGGCTCCACTCACTCCAGAATGTAATCCCAGTTTCACATAGGCAGAGCCACCCACTGAAAACCTACTGGAGACATCTTGACGACTGTATGGGTGATCGTATGTTTACCCCTGGGATATCTCCTGTGTCCCTGCTAGACAGAGGCAAAATAGCCTAAACGTAGATGGGCTGTCTTGTGTGACCTACTATTCACACACACAGTGTAGTAATCTGACAGGGTTGCGAATGCCAAACACACTCTGGCTAGGCTTATACATGCCCTAGGGCAGATAGCCTAGTATCGACCTCTGAACCTATGTTAATGTTCAAGATGCACAATGTTTATTGCTGATACTGTTTGCAGGTCTTTATCATGTTTGCTTTACCAGTTTCTATGAACAACTTCGGTATCTGCAGAACATATTTGATTATGACAGGGTTCCACTATATTGTAGATGTGTCTGTTGTCATATGACTGTGTGCACAGGGCAGATTGCTGTATAGTGACAGGTTCCTGGGTTAACACATGCAACTGCCAGATATGCATGGCCCACTGCTGTACTCAGACATGGCCTAAGTGTGTGAGCATGCCCAGTTCTGCCATTCCATGTTTTGTTGCCTGACATTTGTCTCATTTATTCAAGTGTGTGAGCATGCCCAGTGTGAGCTTTCAGTATGTTGCTATCTGAGGTCCACTACATTGGTTGATGTGTGCGAACATGACCGATATTAACATTTATACTGTGTGTGTTGTAAGTTAGGTTCTGTTCTCACTGCAGGACTCACCTTTGTGTCATAACTCGACAAGGATTATGCTGTGCCTGCAGGGTTTCCATGAAATACTTTGCATAGACTTATCAACATTCCTTCATACAGGCTGACCACTGCAATACTGTCATGGTTTAGTGGTTGAGTACTTTTGCTATAGTGCACAGTATCCTGAGTTCGAGGCCCATCACTGCTTTATATTTTCATACTGAGCAGACCAGACTGCTTAAGGGCCCGTTAAGCAAATATGTGCATGTTGGCTTTTGTTCGGCTATGCCCTACTTAGACCAGGCTTGTCCAACATTGCTCAATATTCACCAACATTGCTGGACGTTGCACAATATTACTGAACATTGACCATAGTTGTGCTAGTTGGTGTGTGCGATTATGTTTGCATATACTACATGGTGGTAAATGCTGTTTAGCACTGCTTTATATTGCTTAACACATGGCAATCATGCCTTAGGTGGTGCTGCAGGGCTGTCTATGTCGGATGCACATACTACACTCCCTGTACATGTTAGAAAGCAGGTAGTGTCAACTTAGGAATCCCTTTTACTATATGTGCAAGTTGGAGAGAGCTATCATTTCCAGAGTTCCTACTGAGCCAGTGTATGTGCTATGCGTTACCTCTTTGCCAAGGCCAGAGCATACTGGACACGCCTCCTTCTGCCTACTGGGGCAGGCTCAGGTTGTTCCTCCTCCGAGTCATGCTCTGCCTGTGATGGCCTTGGCAATGGTGGGGGGCTGTTTGGCCCAGGCCTATGCTGGTCCTGCTGCAGCTGTTTTCGCAGGATCATATTATGTAGCATAGCACATACCATGACAATTTGGGTACATGTCGTTGGTGAGTACTGCAAGGCTCCACCAGATGTGTCCAGACACCGGAACCATGACTTAAGCAGCCCAAACACATGCTCTATTACATTACGTGTTTGTGCATGTGCCTCATTATGAAATTCCTGTTCAGGTGTGTGTGCGTTTCTGATGGGTGTCATCAGCCACGGCTCCAGTGCATAGCCAGCATCCCCCACTAGGTGACCATGTGGGATGTCCCCATTGGCAAATGTCTGGTACAGCTGCGTCAGATGCCAGATATGGGAATCATGGTAGCTTCCAGGGCAGCCTGCACACACATTCAGTATTATGCCCTGGGCATCACACACAACCTGGCAGTTGATGGAGGGGAAGCCCTAGCGGTTGAAGTAGACCCTACCCCACTCGCCGGCTGGTGCTTTGATGCGTATGTGCATGCAGTCTATTGCACCCACTACCTCAGGGTATTCCGCTATTTGCTGGAAGAGACGCATATTGCTGGCCAATACCTCATGGGAATTAGGGAAATATACATGATCACCGACATGTGCTGACATGGTATCCAGGAACTGGTGTAGTACCCTGGATGCTGATGCCTGTGATATCCCCATCATATCACCAGTTGGTCTCTGGAAAGTACCTGTTGCTAATATTCATAGGCCAACACATACCTTGGTTTCCACTGGGATGGGTTCCCCTCTGTTGGTTCTGTGTATGAGGCATGGCCTGCACAGCTCAACAATTTGCTGCAGGAGGTCTCTGTCCACTCTATAGCGCTCCACTATCTCCAGCTCATGTAGCCCCTGGTAGGTTACCCTGGGCTTGTATACTCTTCTCTGTCTCCTCACTGTGGGTTGTCCAGCAGCATTTCTATTGTCACCACCCTCAGCATGTTGCATATGTCACCTTATAACAGCCCCTAATATTTCTTTGTCTCAGCAAAGCTTTTTCAGTTTTCACTTCTATTAGCTTACTGCAGTGTCTGTTGTGAGAAACATAATGGACTGTTGTTTGCAGAGTTTTAAGTGCTAGGCTGGGCTGGGCTAGTGTACTGCCTGTGTAATTGCCTGATTCTGATTGTTTTCACCTGCTAGCTGTGCTAGTACTCCCTGGTAGCTTCCTACTATTTGTTGTGCTTCCTTTTTCCTTTGTTTCCTCAGGGGGGGGGAGTGCTGCGCACACAAGCGCAAACATGAGTACAGCAGCTAACATGCACGCACACATGCTTACATGGACTAAAACTTGCTTATTCGGGTTAAAACGCGCACACACCAGTGCAAACGCACTTACAACACTTTAAACAGCCTTATACATGCTTACTCCGGCTTAAATGCGCGCACTCACGCTTACACGCGCGCACTCTGTCTTACTCGGGTTTACACGCGTGCACACACGCGCATACCCGTTCAGCAAGAAACTTTGGTGTTATCCACGGCATACACCTTCCATTTCTTGGCTTTCCCTAGCCTACCTGTTGACACACCTCTTTCCATGATGTATAAATGACAGCTGACACATGCCACTCTGCTCCAATGAGATTCACTTCTTTCATACATACCCCCCCGTGATGTCACCTATCTTCTACTCTGTTACTCCCCATATCCTACTCCTACACTCCACTGACTGTGCTCATTTGCTATGTAAACTTGTGATTCACTATCCTAACCCTCATTTACATAGGATTGCCTACTAATGCTTGGTTACATCTCTTAGACTGAGCTCCCCCCTTAGCAACCTCTACTCATTGGCCATGTTGTCTTCAGCCTGCCATTCCTTTGCATTGTACCTTAACAATTTCAATAAAATCCACATTTGTGGGTTTTAATTTTTAGTATTCTGGGTTTTAGAGCGCAGCCGTTTGTGCGGTGCTGCGCTACGCTTAAACATCAGAAATCGGCGAAAAAAATTATTTTTATTTTCATATTGCACCAGGAAACATTTCCAGTGGCCGTATATTTGGCCATTGGCATGCTTCCTGCACTGGATGCAACCTTTATTTGGAGCTGTCATGGCTCCATTTTGCTATTTGCAGAACGGTACTCAGTTGTCAACTGAGTACATTTCTGCAAATAACACTGCTCTTACTCGGACAGGTTTGGGTTTCCTGAATCGCAAATCTACCTCATTTGCATGCCTTTCTCCTGCAATTGAGATAATTTGCATATCCCAGCCCTGTCCGTGTAAGAGCCGTTTTAGGAGCTCTCTTACACGCCCCTACAGTCTGTTCCTGGATCGCTCGTCGGACATGATGGCTGCATGGAGTCTTCCTCTACTCTAAGACTCCGTGCAAGCCTTCGTGAATCCGGCCCATTCAGTGTGATAAGCTTTACTAAATATTTTAAACAATGATAACAAAGAAACAACAACACATGAGTAACCCATATAAGTCCACTTTTATTATTAAGGATGGGGTCTTCATATAACAGTAAAAATCCTTTAATAATCATCTCAGTATAAATCATATTACAAAAGTGTAATGACTTGCTTTTGCGAGTATAAAAACGTCAAAACATTTTATGCAACTTTCAGCACTATAACTTACTGAAACATTTATTTTTGATTACATTCAAGCACAAAATGTCAAAGACATACAATGAATAGAAATAACTGGTTTATACATTTCTGATTTACTATTTTAAATAAACAATTACATTTCACCAGGAAATATATTCAGGAGAAAAACGGAAATCATCTATTCATATGATACAACTAATCAGACAAATACTTGTATTTGACTGTCAAAGCACTTGTAAGGCAATATCAAAAATGTTTAGGGTGATAAGAAAGAAGGAGCTCTAGACAGCCATCAGAAAGCGCATACACCACTGCAGCCATACAAAGGTAGTAAGGGAGACAACATACCACTGTATACACATGGCAAAAGTGTCCTTCTATATCTAATACTTCAGTCTCCCACAACAAACTATCAGTGGTTGGTAAGAATATCAACAGTCATCATACAGTTGTCAGAGATGAAGAAAGGACAACAAACATTTTTACCCCAAGAAATGTACAGAAAAACAGTTTTTTTCAAGAATATACAATCAGTCAAATTTATATAAACTTGCAATATTTATATCTTATTACTACAGAGGCATCATTTTAATGGAAAAGGCATTGTTAGGAGTTGAGGTCTTTTATTCATCACATTGTTTGGCACTGGAATGTATGTGTTGCTATCTAATCCCTTTATTATTGGCCATTTGAATGCAGAAAGGACGTTTTCACCATTGTTGGCCCCTGTATACAAAAGCACTTCATATCCAAAATGGATTATTATACTTTCATGAAAGTTACAGGAATTCTACTAGGACAGATTCCAACACAGTATGCTTCATTATGATAATTTGCAATACCAGATCTTTAGATGGTGTGTCTAGCATCAAACAGCAAGAGAAGATGTGCTTATGCCACAACATTTAAAAAGAAACTCACTTCTAACATAAATACACATTACTTTTAGACTTCACATCACATACTTAAGTTCTGTATGCCTTTTAGGTTCATAGGTTGGTACTAGGCTATCGGCCCTAGGGCCTATACAAGCCTAGCCATAACAATTCCCTGGCTTTTCTTCCCAGAATATTTACTTCCCAGGTCTGCTGTCTAGCAGGGAGACTGACTTGATCCCCGGGGTGATTTTCCTATCTCCTATCTAATCGTCAAGGTTCCTTTTGAAGAGGGCCAAAGAGGCACTCAGCTTGACATGTATGGGCAATCTATTCCAATGTATAGGGAGTCTCTGGGTCAGGAACCTATCTCTCCAGCATGTTTTGTTCATTGTGATGACCAGGCTTAGATCCCAGGAGCGTGTGGCTCTGAGGGATTGGAATTTCTTTAAGTGTAGCATGTCCAATAACACTGGGTTTGACATGGCCTTGTATGTTAAGCAGAGATCACCTCTGAGTAGGCGATATGCGACAGAGTATAGCTGGAGTTTTTTTAGACGGTCAGCATTGGGCACCTATTTCTCTGAACAAAACTCATTCCTACATATATTTTTAAATTAGTCTTTGTAAATGTTGCCATTTGCTAATTTTTAAGGGACGCACTGACCGTAATTTGATTCTATCTACAACTGTCAACAGGGCAACACTACTTTCAGATTTACTTCTGCAGCACTCAAGAACAAAACATTTCACTTATATGATTGCTGTGAACTGCATGGCAACAAAATAGCATTTTTCAACTAACAGTGGTACTGCACTTTTTAAGTAATTTGCATTTTCAATCCTACTTATCTGTTTCTCTTTATTTTATACATGCTTAACTTTCAGTACTGCATTTTAAAAATAAATACAAAATAGAGCAACTTAAATAACCATGCAAGCCTAATGGTAACACCTACACACATAACACAATTACTCAGAACCCAACTAAATGTTTCAAGCAAAATTCTCATGAAAAGAGTTTAAAACACTCAATGAATGCATTGATTGGCATACATACATATATGAACATGATCTGATTTCATTGCAACATGTGTCATAACATAGGAGTCTGAAAAAAGTATACACACACACACACACACACACAGTTTTTGGGGGGAGGACATAAATCCAGTGAAAATAAAGGTCACTGTTCTGGAAAATACATATTTTTTTTTTATTTCTGATATAATGCCAAGTCAATAGAGATTCATTATGGACATGTATTACAGCCCCACCCTAAAAATAGGCCATATACTCCCAAATGAAGCCAAGTGTAATGCAACATGCACAACTGTCATTATAAAATGCCTGGGATTGTGTCTATGTGTCAGTGGTCATACTTTAATTACCCGTTAGCAGTTCATAATCAGAATTTTATAAAATTCTATCTGAACATTTTGAAACAAAATGCACCTAAATTAGCTAGTCCATTCTTAATGACTTAAGTACAGTTCAGTACTGAAGCCAGTCCAGCCATAATGCCATGGCCAGTATAGGAGTTATGTTGATGGCTTCCTTCTAGTGACAGATAATGGTAACTGTTCTGGGAAATGTATATGATTTTTTACTTCCAATGTTATGTCAGCTCATCCTAGCTCTATCCTTAACATGTACTCATGTACTACTGTATCTCCTATCAGGATGATAAGTTACAAAACCATGCTTTCTGGAAAAAAAGTGTAATACAGCATGCTCTACTGTCTCTCTTAAATGCTTGCAAAATCCCAAATTTAGTACTTTTGTACAAAATAGGCTGTATCTCTATCCTCATTTACCAGTTTTTACAAAAATCCACACTTCTTTGCTTGATACAAAAATGCTCCTAAAACTTCCATCACACTCTTACTAACTTAAATATAGCTAAACAATGAATCTGTCACATACACATGGCTTCTTATTGTCAGACAGTCTTGGAACTGGTATCTATCCAGTAAGAATAAAGGTGACTATTTGGAAAAATATATAGGATTTTTTTATTTATCTAAAGCCAGATTAATAGAGAGATGTTCTTGACATGCAAAGCCCTCCATACCTTCAAATAAGTCATACAATGTGCCACACTGCTATTGTAACATAGTTGTGCATACATTTATACAAGAGGCAATATTTTAATCCCCCTTTTTGTAACTCTTAGTAAACACTCAGAGAATTTTACATGGATGGCTAGGTACACACTACACCTAAGACAGTCATTCTTCTCTTAAGCACTTGAATGCAGCCATCGCTAACTTTAGCTAGGCCATTTTGTACTGGTCCCCACTGAGAATGAATATAGTTTTCAGAACAAATGTATAGATATCTACTTCAGATATATAGCCAACTCGGTGGGGTAGTATTATGTTTTCTACCCTGAAAAGAAGTCATAAGCATACCCTTGAGAAACAAATATAATGTAACCTGACAGCCTGACTTGTTGTACTGACCATGCGGTTCTGAAGCCTATAGTGACTTAATAATTAATACATGGTTACAAATCTGGAACTGCTTGACATTTTCTAATACCTTTTTCACAACATACATGGATATTCAATTATAAATTGTGCTTACGTTCTGCTTGACAGTTCAAAGGAGATGGAACAACTACATCTTGAATTTCTGAGCGTCAACTCACAATTCAGGGAATGCTTTTTACTCTAAACATTTCAAATGCTAGAAAACATCATTTTAGGTGCATAAAAAAGTAATTTTAGTTCTGATGTTACAACAGAACAATATAGCTATGCTTTATGTATTTGGTACTTGCCCTATGAGAAAAAAATAAAAATCTACATGGGTGTTGTGAAAGTAAACTAATGATATTTAGTACAGTACACAAGACAAAAAAATCAAAGGGGGAGCCATGTGTATCAAGAATTCCAGAGTATACTTCCTTTCACTGATGCGGATCTGATGGGTTGGGTTGGTATATCTCAGTCTTAATATAATACCTAAAAGCCAGGAAAAGTGAGGAAAACAACTCTGGATTATAAACTTTTCCTACAACAAACAATACCAGTGGTAGTCAATATCCTCTACAAAACAGATGTGCTAACTGCTGCCAGGAAAAAATAAGTTCTATGGCTCCAGGCAGTAGGTTTGGTGGTACCCTACAAGGAAAATTAAAAAATAAATAAACAACCCTCTATCAATCATGTTCAACAGATGGTTACTGTGTGGACACCTCTCTGACCTACTGCAGCAGGATGCAATGGTATCAATTCACTGAAGGTAGTCACATAAGACCTATGCTATTTAGACTCACCAGGACTTTAAATACAACCATGGGCAGAGCTTATTCAAAATGATACAGGGGTCTACTTCTGCAAAATATGAAGACTTTGGTTTTTGAATCTTGTGATATTCTTGGTAAGAGCTGCACTTGTTGAAAGGATGACAATAAATACTATTTATCTTGACATAGTTAAGCTTTTGACAATATTTCACATACAAGTATAAGTGAAAAAGTTTAAAAGTGTTAAATGTCACTTTAACAACTTAGGGTGGGAGGTTATTTTTCTATTCTAAAAAGGGTTACCAGTGGTGTCCTATTGAGCTTTGCAGTGGGGCCACTTCTTTCTGGTCTTTTCCTCTCAATATAAAAATGGGAAATGAGGTATGGGACACCAACAAAGCTGAGGTTTTCAAACTGAATAACATAACTGTTTCAATAAAACATAAAGTTCTTCAAGATGGTACAAAAATACACACCAGGTGCAACAGTAATGAACTCATATTTAATGTCAGTAGTAGTAGCATCATGAGATTTGGCAAAGTCAAATCATAACAACAAATAAAAAAATGACACCATCATTAAGATCTAGGAACAAAGAGTACACAACAATGTAAACCTTGATCACTCTGCCTCCCCCCAAAGTCAGAAAAGCATATTCTGTAGCCCAACTAATGAGAAAGAGCATATCTACTCTCTCCAGGGAGGTAACTGTGCTGTTTTATAGCTCACTAATTTAACACACTGTTGGACACATTTCTGTATTTTGTAGATTTCAAACAAATATTCCAAAGAAAGTTAAAAAGGTACAATCATTCCTTTCTAGAAAAAAATCATAGGGATGGAAAATTTGTACTACTCAGAAATGCTTCAGGAATTACATTCACATTCTGTTTATTACAGGGTCATGGTGGTGGTGCTGCGGTAGCGTTGTCACCTCACAGTAAGACGCTGTCCAGTTCGATTCTCAGCTAGAGCGTCTTCTGCGTGTAGACATGCGTGAATGGGTGTACCTTTGTTGAAGGTTGTGCGTCAGGCCTGGCAAGCCGGTACGTAAAATCAACTGCCAATCATTAGCGGACCGGAGTTCCACTGTGGCGACCCCTAACCGGGAAAAGCCGAAAGACACAAACAAACAGGATGGAAGGTCAGCTCTGGTGTATAAAGCAATATCTGTTTCTTGTTGAAAGTCTATGCCTGAAATGAATCACTCCAGAATGGCAAACCTAACAGTAAAAGTAATATTACTGGTAGAAAAAAGTGTAACAAATATAGTGCCACCCAACATTATAAAGTAAGTAACCCCTTGGAAACAGAAGTTAGCCATTAACATCTTTCAAAAATAACCTTGATATATGTAATGAAAGTAGAATAGAGTTACAACATCAACCTTAATAATTCTAATATAAGCAATGGAAGTAGAAAATATTAACATGGGGTTATGGCAATCAAGCTTAATGACCCTGATATGAGTAATAAAAGTAGAAAATATTAACAAAGTGTTGTGGCAGTCAATGGTCTTAAATAACAGTTAATCTTGAGTTTCACAGTCAAACTTATACACCTAATGTACCTGCTAGAAGTGCACAGTAGATTGAAACTGATGCCAAATGTATGTCACGACTTCTGATCTAAAACCAAAATGGACTTATTGGATTAAGAACTATGGTGAGTCAGGTAGAAACAGACATTGCTCTTAGCAAAACTCCACAAAACAGGGTTGTCCATGTGAAAGCAGACATAATGGATTTACTGTTGTTTTTTTCTGAAAATGTTGTGTATATACTATAGGTATGAAACTTCATTGCATTCACACCACTTCCTTTACACAAAATATGAAGGCATGAAATTCACAAGATAATGGATTGATCAGACAGAAGAGCAGGTGCCAGGGAAACATCATTATCACTGCAGTTAATGGGTGGAGTCTATAAAACTTACACTGATTCTTGGTTCTGTATGCCATAGGGTAAAAAAACATGAGAAGATTTAGTAAAACAAATGGGACAGTAAGGCAGAATATATAATGAGAAAGAGAACAAGTTTATCCAAATTGTAGCACAGTTGAAATAAATATAATTCACAATGGAGAGGGGAAATATTTGACATACTTTAGAGACTACTGGTATCACTGTCTGGCCTGGAGTTTATGAAAAATACTGCTAACTAGAGCATGAACTAGACTCTCACACAGCATGCATGTTAAAAATAACAGAAAGAGAAGGGACTTAGCAAAACATGGATGCCACAGATAGTCTCACAAAAACACATACACACTAATACACACAACCTCACATGTACACAAAGTTTCACAGTACTTATGTGCTGCACTTATGACAGATCCACTGTTGCCACAGGCAGCACTTGGTGTTCCCCATATCAAACTACTGCATACAATCCTCACTGCTTTGCTCCAAAACAGTTTGGTAAAGCTTGTCTTTGAATTGTTCTACCATGCTAGGATAGATACATGGAATGTCAATCACAATCCAGTAAACCTCAAATCTGCAAACTCCAGTAATGAACTTTACCATGGGTCCTGCAAAGGTGTGGGGGGGGGGCATAGCCTTCCACTCCTAGCAGTCACTGAATTGAGGTTCACTGGATTGTGATACACATTCCGTGTGTGCCCAACAAAGCAGCTGATGAAAAATGCAACATCCATATATAACTGTGAACAAGGATGCATCATGTTGTCTGTGCAGGTATTTGGAGAAGGAGGGAACACATGAAATTAATTGTATTCAAGTCATATTCAAACAACATGAATTAAATGTTCAGATAGTGTTTCTTTGTTCAAACAAATGCATCCTGGAATGCAATGGAGTGATTGTACTTTTCATACATTTTAGTCAAGTGCTCAAAAAATGTACTGGCAAATTCTTCTCACTGATGGTAAACATATATTACCAAAATGTCCTTCATTTTCTTAAAAGAAAACACTGAATTTATGGGAATAACTGTATTTCAAAGTTTTCTCTACAAAAAAGATTAATTCATGTCCAGGCATGTTTAAATATTTGAAATGCAATGTCAGCTTCTGTTACAAGATTTGAAAACCATGATAAATCATAAAATGTTACATCTATATCAACATATTTTTATGTCATCAAATGTAATAGGGAAGTGTCAAAATGGTACATAGGTCAAACTAAACAAAAAGTTAAAAATACAAGAATATATACAAAATGTCATACACACAAATTTAATTAGTCCCACTGCATCCCATGCTATGGACTTTCACAATGGTAAATTTGACTTTATATTTGCAGTCTTATCTTGAATTCCTCTTTCCAGAAGTGGGGATAAATTACAGGCATTAATGAAACAGAGGCCCAGTTAACTGTCAATTTTAGGATACTATTTCAAAGAGTTTTAAACTCGGAAGTTTCATGGCATTTCCTGATTTAAAATAGCTTCTATTTTTAGAATGAATTTACATCTGATGACATTTAAGAATGATTTATTGCTCTGATCTGTAATCTGATTTATATAATTTTCCTGCATCATGTCACAAAAGCGGTAGGCTAGTATTCAGTGTTTTCTCAATGTTATGAAGATGCTTTCAATTTAAGTGGAGAATTGATCAGTCTTTTGGCTTCTAAATGAAAGATAAGATAGCTTCTTTAAACTGTAATTGTGAATGTAATTGGATGTGATTCCTGTTGAAGGGTGCTTGACTGAAGCCCTATATGTAGATATAATAAAAGTATCTATATCCAACAGCTAGATAATTATTTTCAAATACTGCATATTACATGTTTCCTGCTATAAAGTGCAGGACAAAATGTCATCTTCATTTGGAACCCCTTCTCCCTCAAGTCAAAGTACAGTTTTGGGTTTCTCATAATAGTACCTTGGTAAAGTAAGTGGTCTTTCTTAAAAAAAAAAAAGAACTGTAGAGCAGTATGACACACCTCTAGTTCCTTATATATTACAATATCAAATTATGCTAAATAGGATAAGGCTAACACACACACACATGAAACGGTACAAACAAACATATATTCATTTAAGGAGAAGCTTACTCCACAACCTTGGAAATAGTTGTGAGATGCATCTGTCACACGTTTGCCTAGTATTTATATTTATTTTATTAGGTTCCCCTGATGTAATGTTTGAGTTCTTCTGAGGTTCCACGTAAAAACTGCAAGAAAGACCCAGCCAAGCTAGAGTCTTCACTGTGTAATACCTTAAACCTCTTGTAGTGGAGGCCTATGGTATGTATGCCGATGATTCCTTAAGGACATATCAGTATTGCAGCTACATGACCGTGAATACACATAAATTTTTAGGAAGGACAATTATTCCTGAATGAGTTTCATTTTATTCAGGTTAAAGATAATAACATCATGGGTATAGACATGTATGGAAAAGCAGAAAGGTCCTAACTTTGTCAATCTGTTACCTAAGCTATTACTATCTTTATTTGGATTTCATACTTCTGTCCCACATCATTTTAATTAAGGCAGACAAATAATATTCAGACATAAGGATCCTACATTCAGCAGCTTACCAGGATGATGCATGGGTTAAAATCCTTTGTAAGAATTGTACTGCCATTGATTTTTGCATCCATGGCATTAGTCAGGATATCCTCGCAATGCCATAGAAACAGAACTTGTATAGTGGGTTACTCTAATTTATATTCAGTACCACTTACGCAACTGAGGAGTTCTAGTACTGAGTTTTTATTCTGGCCTTTTGCTTTGCTCTTTACAGCTAATAAAACCACCCCATTTCACTGGGTCTGCAACAGTAAAAGATACTATATGTTGGAATTTGTTGCGTGTGTTACATCTTTAAACCATGTTTCAATAGTAGCACAAACTACAACATCTTATAAGAAGAGGAAAGCTGCAAAATCACCCAAATTATTATTCATACTCCTGGCAGTTTGCATAACCACCAACAGGAGAGTGATGTGTCTTTTTGCCCCAGTAAGAGCTATACTGCATGGTGCTGTTATATACTATACATCTTGTCCTGGGAGGGTGCAGAATGGCTTTTCTGAATATAGACTGCTAGTTGCTAGCTACACCCATGCTACCAGATCTATTACTCTTGTCCTTTGGGGTTTAGCAGTAGCTACTTTTGTATTTCCACTGCCATTTATTTGATTTGCTGATTTTTTATTTATTTTTGTATTTAGTGCTGGGTTTTGCAGTATCATCTGGTTTACCATAGCTACTTAGTAGGCTAATGACCTGTGAGGTTCCTAAGAAGTGTAGCCATATATTCTCACAGTAGTTTTTAGGGCTTATATTTTGCATACAGACAATCCAGAGATGGGCTAAACAAGGGCATATTGGTACATGTATATACTTCCCCTATCCATAAGGGACAGTAAGGCTAAACTGAGAGTGAAAGTGTGGTTAATCATTCACTCATTTGAATTACATTTGAATAGATTAAGGAAGTACTTTGTTTTATGTGAAGTGTAAGATGATCCTACAAAAGCAGTATTCTTTGTGATACAGACCTATTCCTCCAACATGTTCTAGTTCTTTTGCAAAAGAGACTGAGATCCTTTGAGTGGGTATTTAAGATACCATCACACTTGTGAATGTGTAATAGGTAGAGAGAAAAGGCTTTGAGATGGTCTGTATAGTTTTATTTTTTAAGTTCTTGATTTCATTTAGTGAGAATGCATTGTGGTCATTCCTGTTGTGACAAGCATTTGGACAGGTACATACTGAAAGGGGATTATACTTACTGACCAGCCTAATGAATGCAGAGTACAGTGTAACAGTTACATCCCTGGATCTGGACGTGTACCTTTCAATATAAGTTGGGGAAGGAAAATAGACTTCCTTACAGCAGTGCATTAGCTTTAGATTATACTCTTCTTATGAGATTTAAATAGTTTTTATTTCTCTTTTTTAATTAAATTCCAATTTTGACATCCATTTATCTGTGCTGGGCCTAATCACTTGTATTTGTGATGCATTCCTTTTTTAAAAAAATTTCTTTATATTCTACATTGAGCAGTTTTCAAATGTGCATATCAGCTGTATTTACGTGTTTAGTTTTGCTGTGAACAATTCCACATTATTTTTGATATTTCCTTATGTAGCATTCCCCCATCCAAGTTTAAAAGTTAAGTAGTATTTTGATATTACTGGGCCTTACTCAAATATGGGCTCTCTGTTTTATGCCTTTCAGTTAGTTTCTGTCAACTTAATTATCCCTCAGGCTTCATTCCTTCTCCTTTTGGTTTCATTGCATGTCATCTAATTTACTGTGCTTTACTATGTTCACTTGATCCCTTACTACTTATCTCAATCTAGTTTTGGGAATTATTCACATTTTACTTCACTTTTCTACTTCTGCGTACACTGAGATAATTGTTTATCTGGTAGTATGTGCTATCAGTATTATTTTGCTTTCTGCCTTTTTGTTTTCCTTTGTGGTGGAGTTAACAAGCAAGTGGGAAGTGTCGGGGTGTTCAGTGGCTGACACAAACTTATCACCATCCTCCCAGAAAGGCTTTAACCAGCTTGTTCTTTGAGTGGCCACAAAGACATGTGTGTTAGTATGAGAAGTGAGGATGATAGCAGGAATTACCACAGGTACAATTATTTAGAACTTGAATCTAAAGTCATATTAGAGACATTATAAAGTAGCTCTTGAAATTTATTTACTCCAATTTGATGTAGGCTTTTATTTTAATTGTTTAACATTTTATTAAAATATTACTATAACTATTTTTAAGTAGCATGAATTTTTATTTTGTTATACAACTTAGCTGTTTGTGTCAGCTAACATATTAAGTACTATAATTGTAAGAATTACTGATTTTTTTTAATTGTATTAGTTACGCGGTGGTGATGCTGCGGTAGTATTGTCGCATCACAGTAAGACACTGTCCAGTTCGATTCTCAGCTAGAGCGTATTCTGCGTGGAGACATGCGTGAATGGGCGTACCTTCATTGAAGGTTGTGCATCAGGCCTGGCAAGCCGGTACATAAAAATCAACTGCCAATCATTAGCGGACCGGAGTTCTGCTGTGGTGACCCCTAACCAGGAAAAGCCGAAAGACACAAACAAATTAGTGACATTTTTTGCCCGCTATACAAAATGGACTCTCTTATGAAATCTGCACTCTTTGATTTACTGTGATAAAAATGTTTAGGTCCTTCTGTAATATGTAAAAATTACTTTCTGACACAGCCATCTATATTGCAATAAATTATTAAATTATAGGCACTATGGACTATAAATAAAACAAAACTGGATAATACTGTTGAGACTACTTCATGTTATATTAAAAGGCAATTATTTCTATTGGCAGGTGTGCTAAAGAATGGATTAGTGTAAATAATTTTAATAAATGTTTACAATCTGAGGAAATTCCTGGTTTGGAGACTGCATTGGATGGAATTAAAAAGATATTGCTTTCTATAAAAATCATGTAAACTAGTCTGCTGTTCAAATGTCAATGTGATTAAGTAGCAGTTATCAGCTATGGAGTACACTTAAAAGATCAGATAAATATATTATTCAGAGTAAATGTCCAGTCCATAATGTTTTGATAAATACAATTTACATTTCACAAAGAAAACACAAAAAGACTCTCACAACAGAAATGCAGGAAAATATTACACACAGAGAAGGAACATTTGGTATCTGTTGTTAATGATAGGAAGGTACTGTTTAATCAGATATGTTAAATAGCAAAGAACGTATCTTCCCAGAGGTAATTAGTTAACAAGTCCAACTCAGCTGATGGGGTACAAATAATGATGATAAGAAGAATATTAGCTGTATAGATCCTATTACAGAACAGCTCACCTAACACTAAGAATTTATCACAGAAGAAGAGAAAAGAGCAAGAAAAGGGAACATAAGGAAAAAGTCCAAGTGCATGTGTATGAGGGCTGATTTAATTGCAGAGACATTAGGATTATCTAAAAGGTGTACTACAGTAAAGACAGCAAACAGAAAAGGAAAGACATATACTTAAGGTCCTGAACCAGAAGCAGTTAGTAATTTAAACAGGAATAGAAGACTGAATAAATGTAGAGAAAAGAATTATAATTCAAAGCAAGGAGATTTTGCTCCATCTACCCTACACCCCCTTAGAAGTAAACAGTAAGAGAATAAACTATAATAAAGTTCTTATATTAGGGGTCACAGTCCAAGCCACTAACCTCTCTGAAAAAGCAAGATATTACATTTTCTACATTACAGGGGATAAAGTTTGAGGAGAGTCCATCAATGTGTGACAGACATATTAAATATGATATTATATAATATAATTTTGATTATGGATGGTATTAATGATCTATATAAAATTCTCCTTGAACACATGAAAGAAGCTGTAAAAAAACACATACGTTTAAGTTTACTGTAGCACAGCATTCAGCAGAGGCCAATTTACTACATTGACTCCTTAAAGTATTTTTATCCTATCCAAATATCCAGTCTGCATTTAAACATAACCAAATTATCAGAATCTCTTAATTTAGGAGGCAAGGAATTCCAAAGTTTAGGAATACTTTGTGATCCAAAATTACATCTTGGGACAGTTTTGTTTAAAGGACTTTCAACATTTAAGTTGTTATATTTGTGAGTAATTAATTGAACACAAATTCAAATCCAGCCCACATGATCTCATCCTTGTAAGCTCTAAAAGCTAATATAGCCTTTACTTCTGTAGTACCTATAAGGCAAAGAATAGAGGTTTAATACAGTACATCTGTTCATATAATGTAAATCTTTCACACTAGGAATATGTTTTGCAAACCTTCACTGAACAGATTCAATCTGTGTACATTGGGAACTAGCATATATACATATAGCATTGTTATATAGCAGTAGTTGTCTAATATAGATTTTACAAAGTTCAACCATATCTTTTTTGCCTTTCATAGACATGTACTTAAGCATTGAGCCTAGCTGTCTCTAAACCTTTCTATTGGTAACTTGCTTATTAAATGACAAACGTTTACAAAAAATATTCCTAAATCTTTGCATTCAGATACATTTTTCAAGGGAAATCCATTTAATGTTTCTATATTGCACAACTTAGGGATTGTGACGCGAACTAGAGATGTCACTGTCCCCATTTACTCAGTCCTCATTAGGCCTACCATTGAATATGATGCCCTCTTCACATTTATTCTAGACAAATTCAACAACTGGAATGCCCACAGAGATATGTTATTAGAAGGATACAAGGCCTAAACAACATGTCCTACATGGACTGACTCACTACACCTGTTTTCTATAGACTGCTAAGAGGTGACCTGTGCCTGGCATGCAAGGTATCCTCTGACCCACTACTGATGGATATACTGCACATCAGCAAGTCAAATTGCACCAGAAACACGTGGTCTAAGGATTGAAACCTCTTCTGCAACATCAAAAGAATGATTTGAAGGGATAGGTATATCTAGCAAAAGAAACTGCTGCTCTAAAACACACTTCTCATCCACATAAAACAAAGTTCATCCCAGTCCATATTCAAAGTGGAACTTAGAGCTATGGACAAAACCAGAAAATTTACCCCAGAACTTGCCCCTGTACTACTAATGGGCAGAGGCAGCTACTAAATGCTTTATCGCATGCATGAGTCTCATCAAATTATCTATGCTATAATCACAGTTATTCTTATTAGGTATAATATATAATTTTCAACCATGAGACAGGTAAGGCCAATCTATAGTCAAATGAGATAGGTTATTTTGAACACAAAAAGGGAAATTAGCTAGGCTTAAAATGGCCCAAAAGGGCAGCTATCCTATTACTTGCTTACATATATCTCAACTGTCCAGATTTTTGCCTAATATTTTTGGTCTGTTCCTCATAAAATGTGTGGTTTTCTGGGAAATAACTGGGATGATCACAAGATTGATGTCACTAAATAATGACATACATTTGAGTTTCACACTTTAAAACCCTCAGAAAAATGTATGTTAAACACAAACACTTTACTTTAGCAAGTTTCTAAGTTTATAAGAGCAATATGTAAAATTTGTCCCTATTTCTGGGGCCTTTGCCCCCCTATTCGGTCAGGTTTTGTCCAGATTTCTTCCACTAGATGTTGAGAGGTATACTTGCTTATCAACATATTGTTAGAGGAAGCCTTAATGCCTACTTAAAGCTAAGCTAGTGTTCTTGGCCCATTCAGGAATAGCTTTCAAATATCTACTGATAAAGTGATCTCAATTAGACACCACCAAGAAAAAAAAAAAAACTTTATTTGTGGGAAATACAGCCACAACCACGTACCATGTAAAGAAAGTAAGGCGAAAGCAATCTTTTGTGAAATTCCCTTAAGCCCTGTTCTCAAAGACCATCCATATGCAAAACCCAATATATTGAACATGTAGCTGAGAAGACATGGGTATCTTAAGGGATTTAAGGTAATTTCTGTGTGGGAAGAACTAGCAATGCAGTCTGATATGTTCGCAGATGAAAGAATCTATTCTAGTAGAAAAGAAATAAACATATCACTGTAATACTTAGAAAGTATGCCACACCTCTGACTGTTTATGTTGCTTATGATTTTTTCGAAACAGACAATTTGAAGGAAATGGTAGATCAATAGAAAATATAACTATAAATTGTTACTATGTGAATTCCCATAGTCTTAAAAAAGGGAAAACTGGAATTTGTTGTACATAAGCAGTATTTAAAGAAAATAGTAATATGTGTGACTTGAAAAATTAATAACATAACATTTCATGACTGTAATAGGTATGCAATCATCAGAATAAAAAAAAAGGGAAGCATCATGCTGCTGGTCCATAAATGCATACTTATTTTTTTTAATAAGATATAGGTAAGTAGAAATACATTACCTCATGGAGAGACTATAGAGTAATATTGGCTTATTGTAGTCCAAATATGTGGAGCTCAGCATAATACATTTTAAGTATATTGGAGGGATGAAGTTATGATGTGTCAACCACAATTTAAGCCAATTTCAGTTGTCTGCATATTAACTGGAAAACAGCTTTTCTGGTACTATTTATAAAACATACATTATGAATTATCATTATTTCAACTGATTCCTACTTCAACACATGATCCATAGCCGGCCTTAGGCATAGGCCAAATAGGCGACTGCCTAGGGCACCGCCCTAGCAGGGGTGCTTTTCCAGTATTTATTTGGTGTAGGTAGACCAGCATGGGGGCACCGGGTGGTGTGTGGGGGGTGCCATGGACCCCCTTTGCCTAGGGCACCAGTTGACCAAAGGCTGCTCCTGACATGATCACCAATATTAGATTTCATAATTATTAATATAGCAGGGTTAATAAAAATGTAACAATTTCTCAACTTTTAGGTATATCTGATGATTGCAATGTCTTTAATACAGGAAAAAACAGTTTCTAAAAAAGGGAAATTCTAGATTACGATTTATAAAAACTGGAAGAAAATAAGTTAATAAATGAAGTTCATTTATTAAACCTGGAGAGCATTTTTCACAATGGTAAAGAAAACTGTAGTTGGAATGAGTTTTATGAAATGTGTGTAAATATTTGTATGACATAAAGGCTAAGAAAATAAAGAGACAATGAAATTACAAACCCTGGTGGGATGAATGTCTTAGGAGGTTCCCTTGGGATATATAAGCAACATAAAACAGTAGTACAAAGTATTTAAATAATGTAAATAACTGAAAAAATGGCAAAGAAGAAAGAAAAATATGAAATGTCATTATGTATGTATGATAACATTTTTTTAGATACATTAATTCAATAAAGAATATTCATATTCCATTTGGTCCTTTGTTATTAACAATAAGAAACATCTAGTCTTCCTAAAAGACACTTTTCTGAATTAACAACACTGGAAGGTATAAGGGATTTAGATTATTCAGTTGGTTAGATGTACAATAAAGTGCTCTAAAAATAAAAAATAAACTTTCTATGAGTACAGATAACCATTTGCAGTAATTTTATTAATATTTCCAAAGGCATCTTTGACTTACTTACACTTATATGTTACTAAAGAGACACAAGTAGTAGAGTACCCGAAGTGTCTGCTTTGGGGCCTGTCTTGTTTAATGTTTTTTCTGTAGCTTTCCACTATCATCTAAATTTTGGCCTAAAACACTGCTTGTAGTTTATAATGAACTCTGAACATATAGCTGAAGTTTGTTTTAGCGAACTGAGGCAAATCAAAAGGTTGTTGTAGGATTGCAAAAGTGCCAGCATTGTAATGTTTCCTTGTACAGCTGTTTAGATTTCAGTTTTACTGTTAGAGTCTTATATCCTGCTTAAAGTTGCATCCCATTGCCTTTGTTTGCTAACATTGGTGTTTTTCTCCTGTTCTTGTGTCTGTCTCAGCCCTCACTGCTCGCTACTGGTTGTACACTAATTACAGTTTTCTCTGCCCCCACTGTAATGGATAAAGTTTCTGACCTGCAGCTCAGTCATAAGGACTCAGTGACTTTCTTCAGGTTATGAAGTCACAGAGCTCAACTACTGGCTTTATTTGATTGGATCCCTCTGTAGCTAGTTTTCTATAACAAGTGCAGAACTACATCCACCAAGTGTCTTTTATTCCAGAGTCTGAGAAGTGTAGAAAGCTCAGAATTGTGAGAAATTAGCTTTTCATCTGAAAGGGAAGAAAAAAACCTTTACTTCAATTCTGCTTAAATATTTTCAGTTGCACTTATAGTGACCTATGTGGCGATACATATATTAAATGTTGTACTTTAATGCATGTTTATGTGTTTTAGCCAAAAAAATGATCCGTTTGCATATTTTATTTGTTCTAGGACCTTTGCCTTGTAGCTTAATTTGCAATTTTTGGCAGAATTGTGAATTATTGCAAAATCTGAATATCGTTCATACATTGTACTGCACTTCTATCTTTATAAGTATAATTACTTGAAAAAGCTAGCTGTTTGTATTTTGAAACTGGCCTGGGGTCTTAGTCTTGTAGTTTCATTTGCAGTTGAGGGAAAATTGTGAACTCTAGATATTGGCCTCAAGTAGTCATTTATTACTGCATTTTCCATAAATAGTGTTAGTGGTAAATTTCTGCCTACTCTAGTGCCTTACACTTCAGTGGGATTGCAGTAGTGGAGGTATTGTAATCTTTGCTGCAGGATTTGTGCTTGTGCTTCTACAGTTGTTTACATTCTAGTTTTGCTGTTACAGTCTTATATTCTGTTTATCAACTGGCCTGCTTAAAGGTGCATTCCAGTGCCTTTCTATTTGTTACATTACTGTTTTTCACTTGCTCTGTCTTCCCTAGCCCACATAGATATATTGCCTCAATAAACTCAGTGCCTTTGTTGAGCTCTTGGCTGACTGCTTCAGAGTTCAGCAACGCTTGGCATCCTTACCTGTTACAAAGAGTGTTTTTACTGCATATAGTGCCATCCGAACTGTCAGAAGTACTTTTACTTGAAAAACTGCAACTCTTAAGTTACAGAAATATACAGCTGTTTTCTTGATTTATTTATTGCTTTTATCTGCATTTTAAGGCTGTAAAGTGCATTTGTTTTCCAATGTTCTTACTGCTGGATTAACTGGTTGAAAATCACAGTAAAAGTGTTGTCTTTGTTAGCTGATGAATTAGTTACTGTTAGCTTTTCACTTTTAGCCAAGCTTTGTGTGTTTTTACATCAGGAAGACATGGGATTACTGGTGATGGAGAAATTGGGAAAATATATCCATGATGTCTAGGGCTAGCTAGGGTGCTTTTGAGGTTTGAAGCAAAAACTAGACTATGTATGAGTAGATTCATGGGTTTTCTCAATTTCTCCATCACCAGTCTGTTTGATATGGGCATCCTGAGACAATGCAGCAACTGCCTCCTGTTCACTAATAACCAACTAATCCTTAAAGAAACTGATACAGTATAAGCATAGCCGGTGTTAGGCACCCGCAAAATCCGCAGCTGTGGGGAACCCCCGATTACCTCCCTGTGAATGAGGGCTGCCATCCAGCAGCTGCGTGTTGCTCCAACCATTACTGTTCTTTGGCTTGGCTCGGCTCGCCTCTTCATGGATGTCTGCATAGTTCCCTGGCGTGACCACGAAAATCAGAATTGTGTTTCCGTTTTTTTTTTTTTTTTTGATTCTGTGGCAAGCTGCACTCAATCAGATCTGCTCACTGAAACAAGGGATCTGATTGGCTGCAGCAGCCTGTGAACTAAGTTCTTGTTTTTTTTCATTTTTTAAAGTAGGAAGTGATGAAGCAAGGACCTGATTGGTTCTTGCAAATCACTTCCTGCACAAACTGCCTTTAAAAAGGCACCTGCAGCTAATAAGGATCACTTCTCTTGTTTTCAAACAGAGGAGTGTTCCTTGGCAGCAACACAGTGCAGAGATCGAGCTGGGTTTGGACCAGCATGAGAAAGAACTACATCGGAGAATGGATCAGCGGTGGATTCAAGTCTTTGGTGTGGTCATGGTCATTGTATTTTACCCCTTTTTTTCAACTGTCCTTCTAAGGGCAATTTCTCAAAAGGTCTGAAAAACTGTCCTTTTAAGGGCAATTTCAAAAGGACTGAGTGGTCTGACTATGAGGAAGGAAAGAAGAGCAGGTGAGCCTTCAGTTGTGAAGAGGGAGCAGAGTATTGGAAGCAGCTTTCTGTAGAAAGTATAAAAGGTAAGTTTTTGGGTTTAGTTTAGTTTAAACTTTATTTTTTGTGGGGGTGACTGTTTTTGTGCATATTTCTTGTGCTAAGAGGTTTGAGGGTGAGGGCTGTGGTTGTACTAGTTTTATTTTGGTTTTGTGTAGAGTTTTTGTGCTAAGAGGTTTGAGGGGGTGAGGTTGTGGTTGTGCCAGTTTTAATTTATGTTTATGTAATGCTCTGGTGGTAAGAAGATGGGGGGGTAAGGGGCTGTGGTTTTACCAGTTTATTTCACTTGTGTGGTGTTCTTGTGCAATGAGAATTGGGGAGATGGGGACTGGTTTTATCAGTTTTAATTTACTTTTATGTAGAGTTCTTGTGCTATGAGGATGGGGGGTGAGGGGCTGTGGTTGTATCTGTTTTATTTTACTTTTGTGTAGTGACGTGTTGTGCTAAAAGGACTTGTGGGTGAGGGGGCTGTGGTTATACCAGTTTTACTTTACTTATTTTACATTTGTTTACTGGATAGTCTGACTGGGATAGAACCCCATTTTCAGTGGAGGCCCAGGGAGAAATGCTTATCTTAGTACACAAGTGCTAGAAATATGTAAAATAAGTTTGGTTTATCTGTTTGTATAAGGGAAAATATACGGGAATGTGAAATGTAATATACATTTAATTTTGATTGCCCGTTGGTTAGGAGAGTGTGTAAGTTAGTTATTTGGGGCAAGATGTAGAGTTGGCTCATTATTTTTTTTTAGGCAGTATCTATGTTGTATATGTAAAAGGTAGAGGGAATGGAATAGGGATGACAAAAAGGAGGGGATATAAATAATGGGACAGAGAAGGATATTGTAGTTGGCTAGAGCAGGGATAGGTGGGCAGTCTTGTGAGATGCTGTCTAAGTTGATAGTCTTAGGCATATGGACTAAGTGGTGAAGATTGGCTTATTTCAGCCTGGGTTGGGACATGACCTGTTGCATGGTAGATGTGACACAAGTGCATTGGTGTCAGCATATTGGATTGTGAGTGCTAGGGATGTGGTAGTATTGAGGTTGGTAATAACTCCACCAAACTGAAGTGGAACAAGGATAGAGCCTTGTGAGACTCCTAATGTGAGTGGAAATAGAGGGAGGTAGATCCTGGAGACATTTTATGGCTGTTTATGATGTGTTGGGTAGCTTTGGAGCCAGTGGAGGGCTAGGGGGATGCGATTAAGGTTGGCGAGAGTAGTTAGTAGCTTGTTGAGAGACTCTGACAAAGGCCTTTAATAAATTGAGATAGACAGATGATCCTATTTTGCCTTCATTTGTAAATAGATGGTGTTGGTATAATTGAGGAGGGCAGTTGCAGTATGAGTCCTGAAGCTGTGTTAGGATTTGGCAAGTAAATTATTGGTTGAGAATGAATGCATTCCTTTAGGAGTTCAGGTAGTGGGGAAAGAATTGTTCTTGGCCTACAATTTGTAAGTTCTGTCAAGTTTCCACCATTGTGCAAGGGTATAATGTATGATATTTTCCAGATGGTTGGGACATATTGCTCAGTAATGGATCTTTTAAGTATTCAGGATAAGAACTGTCTTCAGCTGCTATTTTCTGAAATTCTGTTGGTAGATTGTCAGCTGAATTTGCAGTAGGTTTTGAGTTTTTTACAATTTGTCAAACACTGTTCTGCTATCTAGGTTTATAGTACTGTTTTACACTATCCCTGATGTTACACCTTGTTCTGCAGTTTTTTGGCTGTTTGAATTATGCTGAGAGGTTAAGAGGCTGATGGGGCCTGTACGCTGCTTAAAATGCCTAGTGTTGGGAGGGTAGTTAACAGCTGTGAGAATGTTGCTGAAGTCATAGATGTTTTGAGTGCATACTAATGCAAACCCTGTTACGCTACTATTGTGTATAACCTGCAATGTTCTACTCAGTGATGCAATCACTGCAATTTTTTCTTTGACCGTAGTTAATGTGTTGAAAGTTTGGGAGTGTAGTTAGCGGCTGTGAGAATGTTGTAGTGTTCAATGTTTGCCGGGAATTTTTTTAATATGGGGCCATGCACTGTACAAGCACATTGTTACTGCTGCGCCTATGTTTTTGGTTTTCACTTTATCCAGGATTATTGTGAATCGGCTGTAGGGAGGGGGGGGGGTGAGAATTCCGCAGAATGCACTGATATCCTAATGCATGCTAATGCAAACACTGTTCTGCTGTCTAGGTTTATAGTACTGTTTAAATATCTCTGATGTTACAGCTTGTTCTGCAGTTATTTGTGGCTGTTTGAAGTATGCTATTTGGAGGTTGATGGGGCCTGATATCTTAATGCATGCTAATGCAAACACTGTTCTGCTGTCTAGGTTTATAGTACTGTTTAACTATCCCTGATGTTACAGCTAGCTCTGCAGTTATATTTGGCTGTTTGAATTATGCTATTTGGAGATTGATGGGGCCCATACATTGTTTAAAATGGCTAATGTTGGAATGGTAGTTAGTGGCTGTGAATGTTGCAGTGTTCAGTGTTTGCTTGGAATTTTTTTTTAATGTGGGGGCCACATACTGTATAAGCACATTGTTAATGCTACGCTTGTTTTCACTTCATCCAAAATTGTGCAGAGATTGGGGGGGGGGGGGGTGAGAACTCTGCAGAATGTACTGATATCTTAATGCATGGTAATACAAACACTGTTCTGCTATCTATGTTTATAGTACTGTTAAACTGTCCTTGATATGCCTTGTTCAATGACTTACATTTTTTTCGTTGTCCATAGTTATTGTATTGAAAGTTTGGTAGCGTGGTTAGGGTCTGTGAGAATGTTGCAGTGTCCATTGTTTCCCTGTAGTTTTTTTTTAATGGGGGGTCACGGACTGTATAAGCACATTGTTAATGCTACACCTTTTTGTTTTCACTTCATCCAAAATTGTGCCGAGACTCGGGGGGGGGGGGGTAAGAATTCCCCAGAATGTACTGATATCGTAATGCATGCTAATGCAAACACTGTTCTGCTGTCTGTTTATAGTACTGTTTGACTATCCCTGATGTTGCAGCTTGTTCTACAGTTATTTATGGCTGTTTGAATTATGCTATTTGGAGGTTGATGGGGCCTGTACATTGTTTAAAAAGCCTAATGGTAGGAGAGTAGTTAGCGGCTGTGAGAATGTTGTAGTGTTCAATGTTTGCCTGGAAATGTTTTTAATGTGGGGCCACGCACTGTATAAGCACATTGTTAAAGCTACGTCTATGTTTTTGGTTTTCACTTTATCCAGGATTATTGTGCAGAGGCTGGGGGGGGGGGGAGAGATTCCGCAGAATGTACTGATGTCTTTAATGCATACTACTGCAAACACTGTTCTGCTATCTAAGTTAATGTTTTAAACTATTCATGATGTTACGCCTTCTTCTGCAGTTATTTTTGGCTGTCTGAATTATGTTGACAGTTTAGGAGGTTGATGGGGCCTGCGAGAATGTGTGTCCAGATGTTTTTGGCCTGTTCTCTCTCAAAATGATTGCATAGCACAATGCAGAGGGCTAAAGCTACTAGCATAAATGAACTTCATGTTTCATACCCTCCACGTAATGCATGGTATATTCCCTGGCTTTATGCTTTTGTACACAGATCCTGTGCTGACAGGGGTTGTGTGAATGTGTCCCAATGTGTGTGCCACTTCTTCATCCGTCACAAATAAGGTTTTCTAGCAAATCCATGATTTCACTTCTTTGTTCAACCAACGATCTTTGTTCAAGTGTACTAAGAAATTGAGAGGGCATGTGTAGTCTTTTATTGTACCGTAACATTTGTCTTGCCTCAGTTTGGTGTATTCCCCTTCAGACTTGTGCCTCTCCTAGTCATTAGTTCTTTCAGACTTTAGTCTGTTCCAGAGAGCTTGTAATATAAATCTTTTGCATCATTTGGGGCCTCTTCACATGTTTCGGGGGATGAAAGGGGAATAATTGTGTAGAAAAAGCTCAAGTTCACCTCTAGTGTTAGGTATTTAACATAAAACTGTAACTTGGGCCTTTCTCATTACTTTTGTTTGTGCCTACTGGTTAGTCATTCTTCTGTCCTTTTGCCTGCAGTGCCATAGTGACTGATGTCAATGCAAGTCATTATGCATTTTTACTAACAGTATGACAAAAGGACTCTGCATGTGTAGTAATTCTGCTTTCCTTCCATTCCCAGTTAGACTTGAAGCATACATATTTGTCAGGAGCAGCAAACAGAAAGCTTCAGCAGCAGAGGAATGAGGATGCAAAGAGACAGGGTTCCATTATGAAATGTTTCTGTGACTCATCAGAGAGGGGAGAGTCAGGAAAAAGTCTGCCTTCAGGACAACACAATGGTTCTGCATTACAGTCTGACCACTGTGAGGTCAGCATCCTGTCAACAGAAAGTGACCACTCTCTTGCAGCTACACCACAGGCTACCTCCTGTGGACCTACAGCCATTACCATGGGTGAAAGCATGTCAGCAAATGCAGCTTCAACTCTAGAGGCATTGCCTGGATCACCAGACTTTGATACAGAAGGAGTCCATACTTCCATAGTGACAGATGTGGCCTATGACTTGTAGGGAGTGTCGGGTACATCTTTTGAGGATCTAGGGACTTGGCCAGACTTGGTAAGAGATGAGTTTAGGGTAGCATTCAGCATGGACGTGTGCAAGTTGTGTTACCACAGTTCTCAGTGAATGAGGAAAAATGAAGATTTGGACAACTATTTCCATGTGCTGCCTAATGGAGCAAGTGCAAAATGCACTTGGCTGACATATTCGATCTCAAAGGATGCACTGTTTTGCTTTGCATGCAAATTGTTTGGACATTGTTTGGATATTCTAACCATCTTCTCAGGTCAGGTGGTTACCAAGCATGGAGAGAGATGTCCAAAGCTTTACACAGCCATGACCGAGCACCAGAGCATATGGCATGCATGCTGAAGTGGAAGGAACTGGACAATAGAATAAAGAGTAGGCAGACTATGGACGATAAGAGACCAGCAGTGGTTGAAAAGGAGATACCTCACTGGAGCAAGCAGTGGTTGAAAAGGAGATACCTCACTGGAGCGGTGTATCAGCACGCATTATTGCTGTTGTCCCATACTTGGTGGAATGGAACATGGCATTCCGTGGTATAAGTGATGCCCTGGACACCTATGGCAATGGCAATTTCTTAGGCCAAGTGCAACTTTTGTCACAGTTTGACTCTGTCATGGCTGAACATTTGCGTCGTATTCAGAATAAAGAGGTAATGGATCACTATCTTGAGAAGGACATACAGCAGGGGTTCCCAAAGTGTGTGCCGTGGCGCCCTGGGAAGGCATGTCTTTCTCACAGGGGCGCCACAAACTAATAAGCCTAGCTGCAAAATAAACCACAAACTAATAAGCTTAGTTACTAAGCGTATTAGTTCGCAGTTTATTTTGCTGCCGTGCTAAAGGTTATAGGCTGTAGTGTAAGATTCTGAGTATGTCATCCTCAGATGAAGTTGGCATGTCATCCTGAAAAAATAGGTTCACATGGCTAAAAAAGAAGCAAAAGTAAAGCAAACTTTTGAAACAGTACAAGGCATCTTCAAAAAGGGCTTGCAAAATTCTTGGCACATAAAAAGGATTCACTAAAAAGTTATTTTTTTGTTTATTTATATACAAAGTAGTTATTGATTAGTTTTAAAATATACTAGTCACTTTGAATCACGTATAAAGAGAGAGAACCCTTGAATCTGGGTATATAGGGTGCTCCCCTCCCCTTTTTATGACATCCTCGCAATTTTAACATGCAGACGGGAGTATTTATCACAATGAGTTGCAATTTTAATGTGAGGAGTATGACTGGAAACAAAACAAACATGCTTCAGAAATGAACCAATGCACTTTAAGCTCATGTTATGGCCAGTTTATATGGTGTAATGTGATTGTGTTCTATTTTGTTAATACCATTCTTCTTCTTTCGTCTTTTCCCGGTTAGGGGTCGCCACAGTGGATCACCTGTCAACTCATGATTGGCAATGGAGTTTTATGGTGTCAAGTTGTCAGCCTGGCGCCCAACCTTCCACAGAAGGCACACACATGCACTCACACCTAGGGCCAGTTTAGAGTGTCCAATCCACCTACAACATGTCTTTGGGATATGGGAGGAAACCGGAGAACCTGGAGGAAACCCATGCACCACAGGGAGGACATGCAGACTCTACACAGAAGGCACCCCAGCTGAGGATCGAACCAGAGAACCTCTTGCTGTGAGGTGGAAACGCTAACCGCTGCACCACCGCGGCCGCCATATTTTGTTAATATCATTAATGTACTTTAATTCACAAGTGACCCCTTTTTCTGGTAAGAGACTTTGCTGAATATACCCAACAGGATTTGAGTATAATGGTCGTGCATCTCATAAACAAATTACCAGAGCAAGACTAAGATTCTAACATTAACTTGTTAGATGAATCAGAATAATGCTCAAGACAGCAGACCATGTTGGTTGTGTATGGAAGAGTGTTTGCCTGTCACGAGCAGCCTAGTATTCCCCCTATAATTTTTATATAACTGTTAAGTCTACAGCCAAAGTTATAGATGGTTTCTGGAGCTTACTCACCTACAGGGGCTCTACATGTATGGTACATGTCATTGTCTGTTGCTACCTATGAGCTTCTTCATCCCTCCCCCACCAGTTGTTTACCATCCCAGGTTTTTCAACCCCTGAAAAAGGCGCCAGTTTCAGAACCATTTTCCCAATCCTGCCATCCTGCTGCGAGTGCAACGTGAATCTGAGTTTTCAGCAAAAACGCTTAGTTCTGCTTTTATTTTTTATAAATTATTGTAAACGCATATGGAATGTGCATATTTGTGCTGAAATAATGGTTGTGTTGCCTATTCTTACTTAAGTTGTACCTCTGCTCTCTTGATACATTATCTGTGCTCGCTTTGTAACTTGCCTCTGCTAACTATATTATTTTACTCTGAAATGTGTGTCTGTCTAGTGCTGCCAGGCATAGGGTCCGTTTAGAGTGTTACAGACGGTTAAACTGCACTGAAATTCTACTCCTTTCTGGTCAATTTTTGTTCCCCCGGCCCAAAGTAAAACATGGATACTTTGTTATTATAAATAATGTTTAACTTACTACAAAACAATTGCTTACATGTTGCCTCATTTGACTATATTGTGGGCAACACCACCATCTAGTGGTGAAATAAATTAATTACCATAGACTTACCTGCTCTGTGTGTATTTGCAAGCATTACAACCATACCAATATTATGGCTGAAAAGTAAATAGAAATATAGACTGTGTTTTACTTCTGTAAAGATTCTTGCAAACCTAGCACTATCTTACCCTTTAATTGCCCTTACACGGTCTGTGGTTTTGTTTGTGCTTTTTTTTTTCTTCCTGAAATACCTGCTCAATTGTCTACCTCTTTCATATTTTTCCTCCTACAGTGCATGTAAAAGTCGGACCATCAGTGTAATACTCCCCCTTCCACATACTGAGCCACCCAGAGACTCAGTCCAGGAAAAGCAAAAAGGTCCTGCAGACAAACAAGCATCCAGTGAAATTTCCAGCAGGGTTAATATAAATTTATCAGTATCTGTGTGGCGCAGTACAGAACCGGCAGTGGGAAAGTGTTTCCATAGCCCCAGACCCATTCATTTGTTAGCCGCTAGTCTAGTAATCCCTAGCAATATGAAATACAGTTAAGTGCCTAAAAAAACAACACTTTTCTTTGGGAACCAGAGATCTAATGATAACGTTCTACAAAAGGACAATGAAAAGTTATTTTCTTCCCATGGTGATCTCACACAACCAATCTCCCTTTTGACACAGAAATGTAGTTACTTACAAAACACAGACAACTTTATTCCTTCCGCACCCCACTTTAGGTAATACATGGATGGATTCTACTTCTTCTGGGTTACAGGTTCGGAATGGAAACGCATCTAATTTCTTGGATGGTAGTGGGTCTGGCTTTTTCCAATTTTAATAATTTTAATATGGATTTCAGTAATAGGCACATGCAGCAACCAAATGGTGGATTTAAACACAGCAACACCACAGACATCATCATCAGTAGATGTCAACCAACACCATTTGGATGCATTTAGAGGGGGTTTCAAATACATTAGTATTAATTTTCTCTTCTATACTCTAGGATAGTTTAGCTGTCCATTTAATTTGTATAGTATTAATAAAATTCACGGTTTAT
Organism: Protopterus annectens; assembly: GCF_019279795.1. NCBI lineage: Eukaryota > Metazoa > Chordata > Ceratodontiformes > Protopteridae > Protopterus > Protopterus annectens. The sequence goes on along the minus strand of NC_056742.1, from coordinate 278,535,459 downwards.
TTCTCATATGGAAACTTAATTATAACATTTTGTTTGCTAAAATTCTCCCCACACTTTTTGCAAAATAGATTGAAAACACCTCCATATAGTGCATGCCATGTGGTTGTAAACATGGGATGAGGTTTGTGTTTTGGATGCTTACAAGTTTTCATTGAGATGGGTGAAACTTTGCCTGTTAGTGATCCTAAAAAGTGTATATATGCTCTTTTGACGGATGCACACAGGGGAGCTAAATCAGCTAATAAAGTTTGAAATAAGTAGCAGGAGCAATGAGTTTCATAAAGAGATTACAGTCTTGTCTGGATATGCAACCTATGAATGATTAGCACCTGAAGGTTTTTGGGGGGTCTGCAGTAAGGCATGTACTAGTAACACAGGAAGAAAACTTGCTGTTTAAGGCTGGAGAAAGTGAGAGTGGCTTAAGAGTCAAGTGAAGTTTTTGAAGTATTTCTTCTCCTACTTATGTATGTTTAAAAATGGATCATTTTTTAAACAGTAATAAGCTTTGTGAGAATGAAAATAAAGAGGGCACACCATCAACCAGTGGCAACAGTGTGAAGAAGCGCAAATATAAAAAATATGATGACAGTCATTTGGTCTTTGGTTTTACATTGACAGAAGTCAGTGGTGAAGAGAGGCCGCAGTGTATACTGTGTATGAAAGTTTTGGCACCAGAGTGCATGCTACCAAGTAAGTTGAAATGCCATTTAGAAACCATTCATCCCAGCATGGTTAGAAAATATCGTGACTACTTTACCAGGAAGTTAAAAGAGTTAAATCAACAAAAAGGTAGTTTTTATAAGCAGGCATCAATACCAAGCAATGTTTTTCTAGCATCTTACAAGGCGGCACATAGAATCGCAAAATGTAAGAAGCCTCATACCATCGCAGAAGAACTCATTCTACTGGCTGCTGTAGATATGGTGAACATTATGATCGATGAGCCTGCTGGGAAGCTGCTTTCAAAAGTGCCTTTGTCCAATAACATCATCAGTCGCAGAATACAGCACATAGTGGCGGGCCTCAATGATCAATTAATTAAAAAAATAAAAGGGAAGGAATTTGGTTTGCAGCTGGATGAGGCCACAGATAATAATAGTGATGCATACTTGATTTGCTATGTACGGTTTATAGGTGGCGAGAACATTGTGGAAGACCTTCTCTTTTGTAAAAGTATCACTGCTGGTGCTAAGGGTCAAGACTTGTTCAAGATCCTTGATACTTTTATATCCGAAAATAATTTGGAGTGGACTAAGTGCGTTGGTGTCTGTACTGATGGTGCTCGTTCTATGTCCGGCTGTTATGAAGGATTGCAGGCACTTATTCGAAGCAAAGCCCCTGATGCACTTTGGACCCATTGCGTTATACACAGGGAACCACTCGCATCAAAATATCTGAGTTCTACATTGAGCCAGGTCTTAGAATATGTAGTGAGTGTAGTAAACTTTATAAAAAAACGACTGTTGAAGGCAAGGTTTTTCAAAAAACTATATGAGAATATGGGATCTGAGCACATGTCTTTGTTGTACTACAGCACTTCGCGATGGCTCTCTCGTGGTAACATTTTGTCTTGTACATTTGAACTGGACAGGAAATTTATCTTTTTCTTAAAGAGGAAGACCACAAGTATACCGAAAATTCTGTGAATGAAGATTTTTTGGTAAAACTAGCATAGTTAGGTGATATTTTTGAAAGGCTGAATGCTCTGAATGTCTCCATGCAGGGAAGCAACATGCACCTTTTAAAGTCAATTGAGAAAATTTCAGCTTTTATAAAAAAACTAAAACTATTGAAAAGAAAAATGAATGAAGACTGAGGCAAACAATGTTTCCCCTTGTTGCAACAGTTTTTGGCCTCCAATGGACTTGATTTTTCTCTATGAAATCTATTTTTGAAGAACACTTATCACAGCTTATCACCTGGTTTGAGAAATATTTTCAAAATGATAATATCGATAAATTTGCATGGATTGAAGATCCATTTAATGCCAGTGTTCCATCTGTATTTACTGCTGCAGAAGAAGAAAATCTTATTGAGTTCTCTTGTGACAATACGTTGAAAACAAAATTTAGCAGCAAGGAATTAACTGAATTTTGGATATCTGTAAAAGATGACTATCCCCTTCTGAGTGGTAAAGCTCAGAGAATTTTAATTCCATTTACTGCTTCTTATTTGTGTGAAGCTGGGTTTTCAGTGGTCGCTGTGATAAAAACTAAGTATTGAGCGAAAATCAATGTGGAGAAGGAAATGAGAGTGGCTGTGTCCAGTTTGATTCCAAGATTTGAGAAAATGTGCAGTGATCAACAGGCTCATCCATCCCACTAATTATAATTAATTGAATTTGTTCAATTACATGTTTTTGTGATCTTAAATACCTGTGTTATTAATTTGTTCAATTACAATAAAATTTTTTGTGGTTTTAAATACGTGTGTTATTTATTTTTACCTAACTAACCCTTTTAATTAAAAAAATATATATTATTTTGCAAAATATACTTGTTAGAATTTGACCGGGGGGGCGCCTTGCGAAAACCTGGATTCAACAAGGGAGCCGAGAATTGAAAAAGTTTGGGAACCACTAACATACAGAATGAAGTTATCCAGCTGATTGCAAATGCTATTTTAAGGATCATTGTAGGGAAGGCGAAGGATGCTAGGTACATTTCCGTGATTCTTGACTGCACTCATCAGCAATCAAGAGGAAATTACTGTAGTAGTTTGGTATGTGGATATTTCATGGACTGCAGCCACAGTTTAGGAACATTTTCTGGGATTTGTGCCTGTGAATGATACAACTGGGGCAGGACTTAGCGAAGCTCTTCTTCACACTCTTCAAAATCATCAACTGGACATTAATGACTGTCCAGAACAAGGATACGACAATGGCAGCAACATGAAGGGAAATCAGATTGGAGTGCAGGCCCAGATAAAACAGATGAATTCAAGGGCTTTTTATGTGCTGTGTGCCTGCCATAATTTAAAGTTATAGTTAGTGATGGAGCACCTTCATCAGTACAGGCAGTGTCATTCTTTGGATGTCTGCAGAACATTTACGTACTCTGTTCAGCATCAACAAGCCGATGGCAGATCTTGAAACAGCACACAAATGTCACTGTGAAGCCACTGTCAGAGACTTGTTGGGAATGCAGGATAGACTCTGTCAAGGCAGTAAGATTTCAGTTGAAGGGAGTCATTGAGGCATTACAGTAGATAGGTCAAGCAGTATGTACAAACGATGCTGGAACATATCAACAAACAAGGGGAATGTGCTCAGAACTTATGTCATACCAGTTCATTGCATGTTTAGTGGTTTGGTATGATGTGCTGACAGAGGTAAATCGTGCAAGCAAAGTTCTGCAGAGTTCATCTGTTGATATTTCAATGTGTCAAAGTGTTGGTATCCACTATGGACTTGCTGAAGAATTAGAGAGAGACAGGATTTCAACATGCCATGAGTGAAGCCTCCAAGATAGTGGAAGAACTGGATGTTGGCACCACATTTCAAGAAAAGAGACAGAGGAAAATAATGTGGTTCTTTGACTATGAAAGAGAAGATGAGACTGCACAGGATCCAGCCGTAAAACTACATGCAGAGTTCTTCAATGCACTGCAGGACACAACAATCCAGTCGTTTACTGACCGGTTTGAATAGCTTTCAGAGTTTGATAAGGCCTTTGGATTTTTATTAAATATTAAAGCCTTGAGTGATATTGCAGAAGGCACATTGCTGCAACACTGCAAGGTTCTGAAAGAACAACTGACTGACAGGATAAGTGGCCACTGTGACATTGATGACTCTAACCTTGGACACGAACTTAAAAGCCTTTCACGAATGACTGATAATGAATCATCACCACTGACTGTGTTAAATTTCCTCATTTGCAACCACTTACAAGACATATATATAAATACTTATGATTCACTGCACATTTATTTGACTGCACCCGTTACAGTGACTACTGCAGAATGCAGCTTTTCTAAGCTGAAACTCATAAAGACATACCTGCATTCATCAATGAGTCAGAGACTTTCAGGCTTAGCTGTGCTCTCAATTGAGCATGAAGTCGGACAAAGTGTATCACATGGCAGCCTCATTGAAGACTTTGTACGGAAGAAAATTCGTAAGATCCCAGTAAAACTGTAGGTATGTGCTCATATTTCCTTTCTAGTAATCTTTTATAATGCTGTCAGGCAGTAAATTTCAGGTAGCACCTTGCTGTGGCTTGTATGCAGTGTATTCACTTTTTTTTGCTTACCTCTCAACAGGTAGGACCATGAGGATGGAACTAGAAGGATGTTAAGCAAAGGCAGCTAGGAGCGGCAGGACTCATGTGGAGCGGCAGGAGAGTGGCAAGACTCGTCAGGATGCTAGGACATTTGGGAGCTGCAGGACTCGTCAGGGGGCTAGGACAGAAGCACGGAAAGAGCAGACAGGTGGCAGCAGTCAGAACTTGAAGAGGTAAATGCACATGGAAGACAAATGACTCTCTGGTCTTCACCTTTTTCTCTCTGGGTTTGAGTCTACCTGTGTCAGACTCACTAATCCCCATTACTCTCTTGTGCATGGGTCTGAGTCTGCCTCAGGCTCAGTAATCCCCATGGCTCTCTTGTGTTTCGTTGGGTTTGAGTCTGTCTGCCTCAGGCTCAGTAATCCCCATGGCTCTCTTCTGTGTTTCTTTGGGTTTGAGTCTGTCTGCCTCAGGCTCCGTAATCCCCATGGCTTTCTTTTGGGTTTGTTTGGGTTTGAGTCTGCCTCAGGCTCTGTAATCCCCATGGCTTTCCCTTATATGTTGTGTCTGTAGTCTTTTCTGTGTCCCATAGCTGTGTTGTGTACATCTACTGTTCCAATCCATATATTTAAAATTTAAATCCTACCTCAAAGAGTTCAGGATATCAACTCATTGACAATCTAATTGTTGTTGTTTGTCTTTCGACTTTTCCAGGTTAGGGGTCGCCACAGCAGAACTCTGGTATGGTAATGATTGGCAGTAGATTTTTCTTGAACGCCGAGGTGCCAGCTCGACGTTCAACCTTCAACGAAGACACGCCCATTTACGCATGTCTTTCGATCGCCCACCCAACCGCGGGGAGGACATGCAGACTCTACACAGAAGGCACTCCCTGCACTCCAGCCGGGAATCGAACGGGAGAACCTCTTGCTGTGAGGCAACAATGCTACCGCTGCACTACCGTGGATGTCTTTCTCAAAATAGCTTACTCAAGTAACACCTAATTATTTTTAGTCCAAAAGGCAAGTTTTGTTCACTGATCTAATTGATGCTTTGGAGAAACGCTATAGCTAGGACTCAGACCCAACTTAACCTGTCATTGCTCAATCCTGTTCACGTGACTAAACATCAGGAGTTGAAATTGAGCAAATGATTGTGACCATCATTGCTAAGTCATCTAAAAATGGATACAAATCTATCAGAATGAATTGACTTATGACTGTAGCACACATTTGCAGTAAGCACACTGTACATTCAGTACAAAACCTATTAAATGAAAAAAAAAATGTCTGGGATCAGAAAAACAGCAGCCATCATCTCTATGTCACTGATGCTAAAATGTTTCTTCCTCCCTTTATCAGCAATATCAACAAAACATAGTTACATACTCTGCATAAGTTTGATTGTTCCATAGCTGTCTGTCAGTCTGCCAAGCTTCCAATCTATTTCAACTACACTTATACATAAGGTAACTTGAAATCTGATGTGATGCAACTCAAGAAGAAATGACACCTTCAAAAACATTAGCCCTTTTATTCATAGCTGTAATTCAAATTTTGATTGTACAAAATCAAACTGTATCAGTCTATCAAAGTCTGGAGTTTGGAAGTTAAAATAACTCAGATGGAGTAAATGGTGAATTTCACTATTGGCAGTGCTTACACTTACATAATAAATCCTTAAACACAAGGACTCCTTGAGAAATTTTACTAAAGATTTGCGTTCATTACTGTGAATGCACCATCGCACTCACCACACAGGTTGATGTCTTTTAATGGCAGTATGAAAAGCAGCCTTAAACCGTAGAGAAGGCAAACATTAGAGGACCATTTCAGTCACAGTTAGTCACTGATGGGTTACTCAGTTCCCATTACCATGCATACCTGTGACAGAATTTTGGCAGTGACACCAAATGGTTAAGAATACTGAACAATGATAAAAATTACAGGGACTGAAGTTAGTACTGCAAGTCATTTTTTTTCAATCTATGAGTCTTGCAATGTAAGGCAAATTCCACTGTGGTAGAATACTTACTGAAGAACAATTATTTATATATTATACTGTATAAGCATTTGTTTACAAGGAAACTTATACTAGGTAGGGAATCGCTTTTCAGTAGAGGCCTGGGGAGAAGAGCTCCAGGTTACAATGAAACATGAAACAGAGTCATAAAGCAAGTGCATAAATCTATGGCACTCTTTGATGGTAACTTGTACATTTGAATCATAATTACCTTTTGAGAAAAATATGTAGAATATAGAAGGGAAAACAGTTTCTACAGAAAGCAGTTTACATTAGTTAAGCCTGGTTCTTGTGCATATGACTGCAGTACTAGGACACCACAAAACATTGCTGAGGTTTAAAAGAGCTCAGTCATAAATGCAGAAAACATAAAATAGTGTGCAAAATGTCGTCTATCCCTGGGAACAGCTACAATAGCTGAGGGAACTAGATTTCAAAATACCACCTGAAATGGTGCAAAGCAGGCAATGACAAGCTGCAACAATTTTAGTAGCCCGAACAGTCTGCTGGAATGAATTCAGTGCTACAGACACTTTCCCCACATACTACATGCAAACAAATGGCACAACCTTCCTTTTTCAACAAAAATATTAATTTACCCTACAGCATCTTATGTAGGACACTAAAATATATGTGAAGTCCCTAAACAATGCAGGGGTGGGGATTAGTTCTCCCCAAAATTGAAAACGCTAACCATGAGGAGAACATGCAGTTTGCAAAACTCACAGTCTCTCCATTTTCTCTGTAGCAACACACCCTGGATGTTGCATTTGTAGATGACAAAGTTCAGAATCTCTTAACGATAGTCATATGAAGAAGGTATGCAGCTTCTGTTTCTCCTCTGCAAGCACATGCATTGTTCAAGTAAGCACAACAAAACACAGAAGCACCAAATCAAAATGTTGTAGATTCTGTAGTTGTTTTCACTTTCCATAGCCTGTACTAATTTCATGTAACTGTCTTATTCTATATGGCATCTTGTAAAATCAATTAAAGGTTAACACAGACAGCAGGGTTGTGTTTTCAACTATGCATTATTTCTACATTTAACAGTTTACTTGCTAATCAGTACATTAGGCTCACCAGATACAACCCCGTTTGTCAGGGAACATGAGAGCAGGAATAAGTTAATAGTGTCACACACACTATGTGAATGGGAGCTGAAATGATTCAAGCCTAGGCCTTTAGCATTACAGATCAACAAAGTACGATAAATATAAATCACCACACAGGAGCTATTCAAACTCCAAACAAAGCAACTGACTTTATTTACAAAATCGTAAGTGAGCACCTTCATCTGCTAAACAGTTTTGGTGTTAGCATCAGAGCTCTGCAGTTTTTCTTGTTTGTTTTTTTTTTTTTTACATTAAACATAATGCTACACTTGTCCCTGATGTGGTATCAAATGGATAAAATATCACAAACACCATGTAAGGAAGTAAGGTTCTTCTTGTATAGTCATCATTTCAATTTTATTGTCTACATCATGATAACATTTGGGTTATTCTGGTGTAAGAGCAAGAGATCATGTGGCACAGAAAGATCAGTAGCACTTCTTAGCAAAATAATTTTTTTGTTTCCTTAAATATGCTTTAGTTCTACTTTGCATGTTAGTGTATTTTACTGGTTCTAAACCTTCTTTGGCTTCCATTCTAAAAAATATTTGAAACTGGTTATTTATGTCATCTGCAGAATTATCTTTTTGCTTCTAAAGTTATTATTCATCCTTTTGTCCAGAGTGCTGAAGTTCTAGAGCATAGCAGCATCACATTACATGCAACACAGAGACTGACTGTGAGAAATGCATAATGTACTGGGATACAAACAGTAGTAAAAATGTGCATTGCTTTTCAGGACAAGCCGTATGAACAATATATTAAAATATCTTTGGAACAAAATTAAATTGCACTGGAGTAAAAGAACACAACAGACACATTGGCAGTGTCTAAATAAGTTAATGCTGTGTTTTCCTGAAAAATTCTGATCATTGGTACAGAACATCTTATGTCCAGAAAAACTCAGAAAGGTATTCCCCCAGAATTATATAAAGTGCAGGAGATGCCTGTAGGAATTCCAGATGTCAACTCGTGTGCAAAACAAAAGTGATCTGAACTTAAAAGCAGCAGTTATCATACATGCACAAAGTCTTAAACACATATTATTATATTATGTCTGCATGAGAAATGTATGCTTTCAAAACAGCTTTGGATTGAAAATCTATCCATGGCTTGTAAAAAAACATGACGTATAATACAAAGTGCTTTGCTGCATTCTTACATGCTATATTAGCAAGTCGCTTAGTGCTATTAAACTGAAACTGGCACATCCCTTTGAGCAATTTTAAACAACATACGTTCATCTTTCAGGGAAATTTAAGCTCTTCCAAGATTTGACACTTCCTTGGCACAACAGCAAAGAGAATAAAGTTGCTATTAGTAAAAGATTTCATCCTTACTACTTAATGACAGATGACTGTCCTGCAGTTTTTTTTATGTCTTTAGATTGACACTGTAGTACCTTTACAAGGTCATCTATGCCACATGCCAGCTTTGCCATTGCAATCTATAATTACTCTGATGAGTTACCAGAGCAAATCTTTTCTCATTTAAATTGCTAGGTGAAAAAAAAGTAGAAACTAAGAGGGAACTGTAACTGCATGTGACCCTGATGTAAAACAGTTACGTCTCTGTGTAGAAAAAAATGTATTCTTCACCTGCAACATACTGTTTTTATTACCAACATCCTGCAACCATGAAAGAGTTGTCACAGTCTCTTCTATGGTGCTTATCTTCACTGGTTTTGGAAAACTGTATGGCAATGATTGGAATATTGTACTGGATCAATCATGGCTGGAGTTTTCTAAGAAACATTCTTTTTCCTCCTTGAGGGACTTTGGTAGCTGCTGCTGTTTTTCAACTCTGTGTACTGCACCTGTAAAAACAAACAGACATGACGTTTGCATTTAGGTAACCTGAGCTTGCTACAGCATGTGCTAATGGCTCCCCAAGGACATACCAAAGGAAAACTAAGGAAGGTTCTAAAGTAATGAATCATTTTCTAAATACAGAAGCACAAGGGATTAATTGCAGGAAGGATTTGAGAAGTCATGCATCATTTCTTGAGACCAAAATATTAAAAACAGATTTTTATTTCATCATCACCACTTTTAACAAGATGAAATGGTTTCTGCACAATTGCAGAATATTAAGATTGGCTCTATATTAAGGAATTAAACTAAACAAGATTTAAAAGACATGCTTTAGAACTGCAGCTTTAAATACATAAGACAACCTGCATGTGATGACCATTGAACATAAGTTAAAAGTAGATAATACAGGTTACTTCGCCAAATGGCTGTCTTAAGTATAAACTCTGAACTACATTCTCATTTTAATGCAGAAGAAATGCCTTTACAGAAAATACTTCATATTCCATTTTCCATGTATACCATGTTTTCCAGATAAAAGTGTTAGAAACAAAACCAAACTAAACAAGGCAATGTACTGCAAAGTTGTAAGACAGAATGCTCTGAGAATACTTTGTTATTAGGATTTCTAAAATAGTAAAGTTAGTTTCATGGGAGGCCATATAAAATCTGAAAAGTGTTATATTTAAAATACTCATGTTTACATACTTTTATGTGATGGGATAAGGCTAATTGCAAAAGACTGCTAATGCACTTAATGTTTCTATAAATTAGCAAATAAGGTTATACCTACTAAGTCAGTGTTCCATTATAGGGAATGGAGAAATGAAAAATGGGAGCCATCTCCTTAAAAGAATATTATACAATGACCCCCCATTAATATTCAAAAACGTGCATGCTGATTGGTCAGCATGCATGTTGTAAATCAGAGTTATAGTAATGGAAAAAGGTCCGGTCGCCCGGACTTTTTCCATTACTATAACTCTTTTTTTTACAGCAACGGAGAACGCAAGATCTCAGTTGCTTCACACTGTCTCGCTATGTTAAACGAGTTTAACATAGTGAAACAGCTTTAAAAAAATATTCTCTGTTGCTTTTTTTTAAAACTGTCTCGCTATGTTAAACTCCTTTAACATAACGAGACAGTTTGTAAAAAGCAACGGAGATCTTGCTTTCTCCGTTGCTTTTTTCAAAACTGTCTCGCTATGTTAAACCCATTTAACATAGCAAAACAGTTTGTAAAAAGCAACGGAGATCAGCTCTGATGTACTGCGTAGGCATACGCATGCGCAGTACATCAGAACTGCCGCAGAATACCAGACAGCTGCGGAAGGGCAGCAAGGAGGCATTATACAATGCCATTATTTAATAAAAGTAATTTTTTTCTTAAATAATGTCATTATATAATAGCAATAACCCACGCCTGGGTGTGGGTAATGCTGGATTTACCCACGGTTGGCTTTGTTTGGCCACTCGGGCTTCGCCCTCGTGACCAAACCACACCAACCATGGTTAAATCCAGCATTACCCACACCCAGGCGTGGGTTATTGCTATATTACTTCACTTTTGACAAATTGTTTGAAGTATGATGTTTTGCATGCAGAGTCCCAGTGTCATTTTTTTTCTTATACTGGAACAGAAAGTTATTTTCAAAGGACTGGGGGGAGGTTTACTACAGCAAATTCGGGGAACATGTGCTGTACTGCAGGACAGTACTTGAACACCCTCTGTTATACATTATACACATCTACAAGACATTTATTCTTCACAGTACAAAATGTACCTTTATCAGTAAATACAGAATTAGGCATATAATTTTATTCTGTCATTTCCAGGGTTGAGTCTGAACATGGTCTGTCTGGATCAGTGTTTTACCTCAATTAACAAATAAAAATAAAGTAATGATTAACAAATAAAAATAAAGTAAAATAAATTGAAATAAAATAAGAAAAAACTCTAGTTTGTAAAAAAAAAAAAAAAAAAAAAAAAAAAAACCCACAAAATAAAAATAATTCACCAAATTATTCTTAAAGTTTTTTGATGCTGGTGTATAATTCATGAGGACACAACACTCATACTTGAAAGAATACCTTTTAAAATAGAATTTGGCTCACAAGCTCTTTTATGGTGCAAGTTATGTTTTAGTTTCTTGTAGACCGTGCTATTCTAGAGCTTGATTTAGCTACCCATAAAGCTGAATAAGTAATGTAAATCCCAACAATATACCGAATTCCTACTAATTACCATACTTTTTTATTTTGAAGCATCCATGCATGTATGTACTTGTGTACGATTTCTGCTCTAGCCTTCTACCATACACACACACACACACACATACACAAACACACTAGCTTCAACTTTAACTACATTACTGTGGTAAAGTCTAGAACTTATGATAAGTAACATAACGTAGCAGTTGTTGCTGTTGTGTCTTTCGGCTTTTCCCGGTTAGGGGTCGCCACAGTGGAACTCTGGTCCGCTAATGATTGGCAGTGGATTTTTACGTGCCGAGTTGCCAACCCTGACGCACAACCTTCAACGAAGGTATGCCCATTCATGCATGTCTCCACACAGAAGACGCTCTAACTGAGAATTGAACAGGACAACATCTTACTATGAGGAAACAATGCTACCACAGCACCACCAACTTAGCAGAACAGATCCTAAATGCAAAAATGTAAAGGATGATTTAAAACAAACTGCCTTTCTGATAGACTCTTGCAGAACAAATATTTTATTACCTACAGTACATAATAATTTAACTTATCAGAAAATAAGGAAATTAACCAACAGAACATAACTAAACAAGGAAAAATCTATGTATGCCTTTCTAAGATAGCCTACTCTAAAGCACTTTGGAAAATTCTTGCAACCTCATCCTGAAATTAGAAAGGCAAGTGGACAACTTTCAAAAACTATTTTTGACTGAAGATCAAACTAAATGAGTTTGCAGTTTGGATTGTTCACAGGTTCATAGGAAAGTACTAGGACATTTTAAGCCTAGCTAATTTCCCTTTTGTGCCTGAAATAACCTAAGCCATTTGGTTAGAGACTGGCGCTACTCATCCCATGGTTGATAATTTAATATTACCCTTAATGAGAATAACTGGGATCATAACATAGACAATATGAGGGGACCAGTGCATGGAATAAAGCATTTAAGAGCTGCTTCTATCCATTAGTAGTACAGGGGCAGTCCTGGGATAAATTTTCTGTTTCCCATCCATATATCAGAGTTGCACTTGAATACGGACAATGATGATCTTTGTTTAATGTGGATGGGGAGTCTGTTCCAGAGCAGCTGCATCCTCTGGGAGATATTCCTGTCTCTCCAAACAGCCTGGTTGATGAAAATGTTTAGATCCCTATACCAAGCATTTCTGATGCCTTTTGACTTGCTGATGTACAGTAAATCCATCAGTACTGGGTCAGAGGATGCCTTGTATACCAAACACAGGTCACCTCTTAGCAGTCTGTAGAATAAACTGAGTATAGTGACAGGGCTTGGAGATGGTCCATGTAGGATATGTTTAGATCTTGTATCCTTTTAGTAAAGTATCTCTATGGGCATTCCAGTTGTTGCATGTGTTTGGACAGATACATATCAAAGGGGGCACTACAGTTAATGATTGGCCTAACGAGTGCAGAGTAAAGCAATACAATTACATCCCTAGATCTAGACATGATCCCTTTATTTATAGATTGTTCAAGACAGATGGGACTTTATTAAACAACGGACTCTTATTGGTCAGGTTCACTTTCCACCTAGGTTGCCAAATCCAGAACAACTGGGTCAACTCTTAGGGGCATTTTGTCAATGTGATAGTTCCCTCGGGTAGATTCCCAAAGTGTACAAAAAAAGTTATGTCCTTACCATAATGTTCCATGTGGAGTGTTCATCTCGCCTTTGTTCTTACAAATGGGTGTCGGAGCCGATCCTTGGCTCCGAGTCGGCCGCTTAGCAAAGCTCTGCCTCTAGGAGACGCTCGAGACCAACCTACCTCCCACAATTCCCTCTGCCTCTACCTCAGATCTAGTTTGCAAAACAATACCAGATCCAGCAATAACAAAGGTAATCAAGCATAACAGGGATATATAAGTATACATAAGGAGCGGACACTAGCTCAAGCCAGTAGAAACAACAGAGAGACCATTAGTAGGAGACAAACAGACCAGACTTCTAAATCCGTACGTTAAGGGTGGGGATGTAAGAACAAAGGCGAGATGAACACTCCACATGGAACGTTATGGTAAGGACATAACTTCTTTATGTGAGAGTGTTCAATCTCGCCGTTTGTTCTTACAAATGGGTAGCGTCCCTAGCTCTGTTACCCTGAGTGACTCACGGAAGAACGTTCCTGAGCACAGTGGAACCAAAAGATGCTCTATCCCTGGAAGTCCTATCAACTTTATAATGAGTAATGAATGTATGCGGTTTAGCCCAAGTGGCGGCTGCACAAATAGTGTCCAACGGCAGACGAGCCGCATGAGCCAGAGATGTGGAAACTGACCTAGTAGAATGTCCCTTTGGTTTGGTGGACAAAACCTGGTTTGAAGCAGAATACACGAAGGTTATACAATCAGTTAGCCATTTAGAAAGTGTGCGCTTCGTCACTGCCATGCCCTTTTTGTTGTCCGCAAAGGCTATAAACAGTTGGTCCGCTTTCCTATGGTCCTTAGTTCTATCCAGGTAGAATCTGAGTTGTCTATGAACATCCAATTTGTGTAACATGTATTCCAATTTGTTGGAGTGGTTCTTGAAAATGTAGGAAGCTCAATGGACTGATTAATGTTGTTAACCGAACAGACCTTAGGGAGAAAGGAAGGGTTGGTGCGTAATGATACCCTGTCAGGGTGAAAAATTAAATATGGCTGTTTGATGGAAAGTGCCTGAAGTTCTGATACTCGTCTGGCTGAAGTGATAGCTACTAGGAAAAGAGTCTTCCAGGACAAGAACTTTAAGGAACAGGAAGAAGCTGGTTCAAAGGGTGGTAAAATTAACTGGGACAAAAGTAAATTTAGATTCCAAGGAGCTGTAGGTGACCTAACTGTTGGTCTGAGATGAAAGGACCCTTTCATGAAGGCCTTACAAAGCCTATGAGCCATAATAGGAGCTCCGTTTTCTCCTATGTGAAAGTTGGAAATAGCGGCCAACTGAACTTTTAAAGTGGCAGTAGAGGCTCCTTGGTGAAACAGAATGGACAGGAATTCCAAAATCTTGTTTAGGGGGGCTACTAAAGGATCCATATGCTGTGTAGTCACCCAGTAGATGAAATGTTTCCACTTACTGGAATAGATTTTAGTAGTGGAAGCCTATGGGAGGCGACCAGAATGTTCTGAACCGCCGGAGAAAGAAGATCAGACCTGGCTAAGTAGGGAAGCGGAGCAGCCAGGCTGCTAACTTATTTATTTATTTTATTTATTTATTTTACATTTGTTTACCGGGCTAGTCTAACTGGATACATGTCCATTTTCAGTAGAGGCCCGGGGAGAAAAGCTCCTAAGTAAATACAGCTAAATTAAATTTCTGTGAGTCAAGCATATAAACAAAATCAATACAAAAAATAAAAGCAAAAACAGACTGAATTACAGGATAAATTCTAACAATTCAAAGTAAATTGTCAGTATAGAATTCAATCTTAACAGTAGATGCAGTTCATATGGCAGAACCAAAAATCAAAAACATTTTTTTTTTTTTTTTTTTTTTTTTTTTCCTGAAGGGAAAGAAGGGGAAGATCAGAGTTTAGGGTGACTATAGAGCTAGTCAGGTTTGGAACAGTAACATAGCCAGTGAGATTTGAGATATACTTTCAGATTGTTTTTGAAAATGGATAGCGAGGGAAGTGTAGAAATGTCATTTGGTAGAAGATTCCAGGCTTTCCCTACTGTATTAGAAAAAAGAGAGTCACCGGCCTTGTTGTTTGTTTTGGTAGAACTAGCTATGAGTTTATGTGAAGACCTAAGGGAATCTAGGTTCTTGTAGGGAGTGATTAGTGTGGATAGAGCTGGTGTTTTGGATGGTGTGTAAAGGGTTTTGTGAGCTATAGTTAGTTGACGGAATTTGATTAGGTTCTGTAGTTCAAGCCAGCCTGGCTGTTTTAAATTGAGGCAATGATGGGTTCGAAATGGGTTTCCTGTGGCAAATCTGGCGATGTTATTATAGGACCTTTCCAGTTTGCTGAGGTTGTGTTTAGATAGTTTAGTAAAGATGGGTGAGGCATATAGAAGAGGAGATATTAGAAAAGATTTAATCTGATATATTTTATTAACTGATTTTATAGTATTGTTTATATGTATATGGTGACTCCTAGTAGTTTAGTGGTAGCTTCAGGGATATAATAGTCTTGTTGATAGAAGTGACTGTGAAATCCATGGGGAGAATTTGCTGGTGGGAGAGAATAGAAGGAGTTTAGTCTTTGGGGTTTAAGAGAAGGCATCTGTGAGTAAACCATTTCTCTATGTGTTGAAGACTTGTTGGGTAAGGTATAGGAGGTCTGAAGAGGATGAGGCTGAGCATATAAGTGTAGAATCATCTGCATATTGTATACATGAAGCTTGAGGGATGGCTAGGTGGAGGTCATTGATGAAAATGGAAAAAGTAGGGTCCAAGGATGGATCCTTGGGGGACACGAGGTTGACTGGGTAGGGGTAGAGAGAGGACTTGCCATGTACTGCCTGCTGTCTATTGTCAAGGTAGGACTGGAACCACTGTATGGAGGATGTATCGGTAATGAGAATTTGGTGATTCACCATGTCTGAAGGTCTAAAACCATGCTGGCAGTTAGCTAGAAGGTTATTTTGTGTTAAGTGTTGAAGCAGTTGTTTGTGGATGCATTTTTCCATAATCTTAGCTAGAGGTGAGAGGAGGGCAATAGGTGATTTTCCATATAGAAGGGATATAGCTTTCAGTAATGGTTCTGTTGATCAGGATTGATATTGAAATTCTGCAGGTAGTTGGTCTGCTGAGGGAGAGCATGGTTTAAATTTCTGAAGGAGGGTAAGCACATATGATGTAGGGACAGGGTGAAGTTGAAAGGAGGGAGAAGAGTTTGTTTTTTTAGTAGGTAAAGTGAAGTTCTGTGGTGAGAGCTGGCTAGCTAGTGTTTGTATAGTGTTAGTGAAGAATGTGTTAAAATCATTAGCTATATTTATTGAAGTTTTGTGTTCAGTATTTTGAGGGCTAGGAGTGGTCAATTGTCCTGGGTGGAGTAGTTGATTGATGCTGGACCAGAACTTTTGTGGTTTGGATTGATTCACTTGTTGGGATAGTAGGTAGTAGTTTTTTTATCTAATATTACAGCTTTTTTGGTTTGGTTTCTTAGTTGTCTGAAGGTTTGTTGGTGGATGGGACTTTGAGTCTTTTTCCATATTATCCATTGTTTGTTTCTATCTTTGATTTTTTGTTTGGTTTCTTTTAGAGAGCCATGGTGCATGTTTGGTTTTTGTTCTAATTTGTCTGGTTGGGGCATGGTGGTTCAGGATGGTAAGGAAGTTGGTGTTAAAGTAAGTCATCTAAGGATAAAGTTTGTAGTGGTGACCAGTTACATGCTTTTAGTTCCATCTGGAATAGTTCAGAGTTAAAGTTCTTTTTGGATCTGATGCTTATTGTGGATGTGGGAGAGGGACAGCTAGTTTTATGTCTGATTATATAGGTAAGGGAGTGGTCTTAAATCATCTGGGAGAGTTCCTGATTCATAAGTATGGGAAGATGGTTAATAAGAAGGGAGGTGATAGTTTAGGAATACCTATATAGGTTTATGTGGTTGGAAGGGAGGTTACTGCAGAAGGAGGTCCAGTCTATATTTGTATCACCTAGGATTATTGTTTCTTGAGGTAGGTTTTGGGATAGCCAGGAGAGAATAGATTCCATAGTTGCTATGTTACCAGGGGGGGTATGTACATACAGATGATATAGATAGATTTGGAATCTCTGCACTGGAGTCTAGAGGTAGTTCGAGGTCATAGGTGGTTACATGTAGGTGAGGTTTATATAGGATAGCAACTCCTCCACCTCTTTTGGAAGTTCGGTCAAGTCTTAGGATATTATATGATGATCTGATTGTCTTTGGTTGTAGGTTTTAACCAAGTTTCTGTTAAGCATAGAATATCAAAGGAGTAGATTTCAGTCAGGGCTTGTAATTGGGTAATTTTATTGTTTATATATTAAGATGAGCAATACTAAGGGAGTTAGACTGTTTGGAAAATATATGGGTAGGATACTTTTTGGAGTTGATTTAAAGAGAGTAGAATGTTTAGAAAGTAATGGTAGTGGATTCTACTGTAATGAAATAGACATTTCCTGGGATTGAGGTTATTATATTTTGTGTGTTGTGTTAAATTTAGGAAGTATGTATTTAGAAGAGAATGTGATATTAGCAGGATGTTTTGATTCATCATTGTAAAAGTATTAGTTGGTAATAAGAAGGTGGAAGCTTAGACTGTATTAGGAGAGGAGAAGAGAGAGGAGTATCAATTAAATGTAGGAGGGTGATGTGTTATTAGAAACAGTTAGTAAAACTGTTTGTCAGGAAAACAATCAGAAGAGCTGTATACTAAGGTAAGTCAGCAGTAAGCAAGAGCAGAGTTTAGTAAGAAGTCAAAGAATGGGGTTGGTGGATGTAACCAGGGTAAGACAAGAGTGAAGAACTAGTAGGTTAGGTAGTCTTAGGAATTCAAGGATTTGTGAAATAAAGCACGTGGGCAGGAGGTACCCAAGAGATAAAGCTGGGTTGTGGGGTGTCACCTTTGTCCGGGTTTGATATTACAGGAGATAAAAGAAGGAGACTGTCTGGTTGTGTAACTAGAAGGGGGTGACTACAAGTAATAGGGAGTACTGTGTGGGTTAGGAGGTATGTGGGTAATAGATAAGTTAAGAAAAGGGCGGTGAGACTTGAGGGATGGGAGCGACGGGTGAGGAGCTCCTGACGAATGAGTCAGCAGATCTGGCACTGGGTCCAGAATCCAGGGCTCCTGCATTTGGTGGGCTTGAAGAAAGGGGAACCAAATCTGTTGAGGCCAGAATGGGGCAATGAGAATTATAGTCCTCTCCTGGTCTTTGGCTTTCTGAAGAAATTTCGGGATCAGTGGTATAGGAGGGAAAACATACAGGAGACCCGGGGGCCAATCGTGAATCAGAGCATCCCTGGGGACATCCCCTGGAGGGGGTAAAAGGGCAAAGTAGCTTCTGCATTTGGTGTTCATTGGAGACGCAAACAGATCACAGCAAGGCTGGCCCCATTTGCGGAAAATCCTTTCTGCCACTTTCTGATTGAGGGACCACTCGTGAGGTAACAGGATGGCTCTGCTCAACCTGTCCGCTATGACGTTGGATAACCCCGGGATGTGCATTGCTATTAGAAAGCGACCCGTGGACTCTGCCCATTGCCAAATTCTCATGGCCTCTCTGCACAACTGGTAAGACTTGGTTCCTCCCTGTTTGTTTATGTACCAGACTACGGACATATTGTCCGTCTGTACTGCAATAGTCCCTAGAGGTAGAAGGGGGGAGAAGTGTTGCAATGCTAGAAACACTGCCCTCATCTCTAGAACATTTATGTGCAGGTTGTACTCTAAGCTGGACCATTCACCTTGGACTGTCTGCCCCTGAAAGATGCCCCCCCCACCCTATCAGGGAAGCGTCCGTGGTCACTGTGGCTGTTGGTTTGGGTAACACAAACGGTCGGCCGCTGATGAAGTTGTGATTCTGTAACCACCAAGACAGGTGTGCTTTGCAGGTATTCGTTATGTGAATCTCATGTGTCAGCGGTAATTGCTGGAACGACCACTGTGCGAACAGCAGCCATTGGAGAACTCTCATGTGTAGCCTCCCCATGGGAACTGCAATGAGGGAAGCTGACATGAGCCCTAAGACTTTCAGGACTAGATTGGCTGGGGACTTTTTGGACAATAGCAGGAGAGATATGTGTTCTTGCAGGGAAGCTATTCTTGTGGAGGGGAGTTTTAGTAGCAAAGAACAGGTATCTAGATCTGCCCCTATAAATGAAATATGCTGTGAGGGCTGTAACGCAGATTTTTCAAAATTTATCGAAATCCCTAGCTGAGCACAAAGGCTGATTGTGTAGTCCCTGGCCTGTATCAGTTGATGCTCAGTGGTGGCAGTAAGGAGCCAGTCGTCCAGATATGGAAACACCCGGAATCCTAGGCGTCTCAAGTGAGATGCTACCACTGCCATGCATTTGGTGAAAACCCTGGGGGCTGAGGTTAGACCAAAGGGCAGGGCCCGAAACTGAAAATGGCTGGCTCCCAGCCGGAAGTGCAGGTGATCTCTGGACACTCTGGCCATTTTGATGTGGTAGTAGGCGTCCCTGAGATCTATTGAGCACATCCAGTCGTCCTTCTGTAAAAACGGAAGGATCGATTGAAGCGTGACCATCCGGAACTTTTCTTTCTTCACAAATGTATTGAGAGTGCTTAGGTCCAGAATTGGCCTCTAGTCCCCTGTCGTTTTTGGAACTAAAAAAAACCTTGAGTAAGTTCCGGATCCTCTTTGGTCCGCCGGGACTGGTTGGATGACTCTTTTTTCTAGCAGCTTTGAGATTTCTATAGCTGCAGGTTTTCGCAGATGGGGTGGTACATCTGGGAATCTTTTTTGTGGTAATGGGGGAAATACAAAGGGAATTTTGTAACCTCTGGTAATAATGCTTTTTACCCAATTGTCTGAAGTAAGGCTTTGCCAGGCCTGAGGGTATAAAGCTAAGTGACCCCTGACTGCCTCCAGGGCAGGACAGTCGGGCCTCCTCTCAGGAGTGCTGGAAAGGCTTCCCAGGGATGGTATCCCTGTCACCTTGGTTCTGCGGACCCCCTCTGCCGCCAGGGCGGCGTCTTCCATTTCTGCCCCCTCCTCTGCCTCTGGGGGGGGCATCACCCTGTGTGCCTGGGAAAGAACCCTGGGGTTTACGAAACCACATCTTTCCACCTCGTTGCCCTTTGGGGTACGGTCTGGATGGGGTGGAAAAACAGACTCTGACAGCAGACAGAGTCTTTCCCTCCTGCTCACACCGGGTTAGGGTCTCCTTTACTTTGGGGCCAAAAAGAGTGGCACCATCAAAGGGGGCGTTAGTAAAGGAAGACTTGAAGGCTTCCGCAAAGGAGCACAGCCGCATCCAGGATTGTCTACGAAGAGCAATCGCTGAAGCTGCAGCCCTACTCGACCCTTCGGTCACATTCGAGATGAGCCTCATGGACGAGTTCACAATAGACGTAAGGGTATTGAGCTGTGCTGTAACCTTGTCCGAGACAGCAGCATCTGTATTACCCTGGAGGGTATCTTCCAACTCCTTGACTAGATCCCTCTGTAATCGTTTGAAGTGTGTCAAATAGTTCAGCGATCGCATGGAAAAAGTCGTTGAACTGAAAATGCGCTTCCCATATCTGTCCATGGTCCTAGAGTCTCTGTTAGGGGGATGGACAGACGAGGAAGATTCGGACATCTCCTTTTTAGTGACTGTGGC
This sequence comes from Protopterus annectens, assembly GCF_019279795.1. Taxonomy (NCBI): domain Eukaryota; kingdom Metazoa; phylum Chordata; order Ceratodontiformes; family Protopteridae; genus Protopterus; species Protopterus annectens. The sequence continues at coordinate 278,514,810 of NC_056742.1, read as the reverse complement.
CACCACCATAGCATCCACTGGAACTCCCTTAGTAAGGTATGACTTATACTGAGGGGCAGTTATGTATTTGTTAGGTTTCCTGGGAACTGGCTCCACTGTGTCAGGTGCCTCCCACGCCCTTCGAGCAATTAACTCCATTAACTCGTCGAAGGGCGGAGTGACCCAGGAGGAGGAAGGGCGAGCACCAAATGCCTTCAGCAGAACAGACTCATCCTCAGAAGGGGGTAGGGCCTGCCAATCACCTCTCTGCTTTAGGATCTCCAGGAAGTCAGCAAAGGAGACATCCTCTGAGGGTGATTTTGGGGATCCTTCTGACTCATCTAAGTCAGTATCCAATGTTAAAGATTCTTGTGGAGAATCTAAGTGCCTCCTCTTGCACAACTTTTTCCTCGGAACGTCATCGGGAGGGGCATCCGATGAGGCCTCCGAGGAAGAATAGGCTCCCTCTGGGAGTGGCTGAGACACTGGTGCTCTACGCTTATGTGTAGTCGTGGGTGCAGAAGTAGACAACGGACCTTTACGGGAGGGAGAAGTTGCTTCTGTTGACGTGGTTGTCTGAGAAGACAATACCTTCCTCATGAGGTCAAAGGCCCCTGGACCCCGAGTCGAGGAATCCCCCGGTTCCGAAGAACGCGGAAGTATCTCCGATGTGGAGGCCAAGGGCATCAACCCCGAGGATGGAGCCGAAGTGATCCTTGCCGAGGCACCAAGGGGAGAGTCGGCACTGAAACATCGGTTCGACTCTAGGTCCCGGAGCCAAGGATAGATCGTCGGCTCTGCGAGTCCGCTAACGGTTCCGACGGAGTTGAGGTCAACGGTGCCGACCGGGGAAGGGACGGTTCCGGCACCAAGGGCTCCACTATCATCAGATCAACATCCCCCGGCTCTGAAAGCTGAGTAGGCCTCGGAGGAGGATCAGATGGAGATAAGGGAAGGCCTTTGAGTCTCGACACCAATTGGGAGGAGACTGAAATGAGCTTGGACAGGGCCGTGTTCTCCATTAACTTCTGCACCACACGATCTACGTCGGTGTCGGAGAGGGGCCTGGAAGATCGGGTCGAAGGAACCGAGGACGGTACCGACCTCAATATAGCAGGAGGTGGAAGCTCCGACACTGGTTCCAAGACTCGAGGCTCAGTCACAGAAAGAAGTTCGACACTCGGCCCCGAAGCCTGTGGAACCGATGAACGAACCTTAAACGAAGAACTCGGAGCCGATGACATGGGCTCCGATGTCTTCGATCCCTTCGAGGACTTAGAAGCCTGGTCTGACTTGTCAAGCGCCTCTTGGAAGGCAGGCTTCAAAAGACCTCTATCCATCAGCTTCCTGCGTCTATCTGTCATGACCCTTCCACTAAAAGAATGACAGATAGAACAGTCCTCTTGTAGATGGAGAGGGCCAAGACAGTAGACACAGGAGCTATGGTTGTCAGTGACAGACATCTTTTGCCCACCCTGACACCTCTTGAATCCCGCTTGGCTTTTTCAGACATATCCTGTGAGGAAAAAACTGTACAAATATCAAAAAACACTTGTCAAAATGATTAGATGCAAGTCCAGAAACACAGCAATAAAAATTGCAAGTATCAATCCTAATCCAGTAAGTAGGTGGGGTAGGCCCTAAGGTAAACTAAACTATATATATATATATATATATATATATATATATATTATATATAAGAGAGTAGCCAAAAGGATGACCAGACCCACACACACACACACACTAATTTTAAGATCCCCAAAAGATCAGATTTTACAAGAAAAAAAGGTAAGAATTTAGCTTATTTCCCAAAGTTGGTCAGACCTCTTCAATTTTGATGCGATCGGTTGCAGCGGCAAACTAGATCTGAGGTAGAGGCAGAGGGAATTGTGGGAGGTAGGTTGGTCTCGAGCTTCTCCTAGATGCAGAGCTTTGCTAAGCGGCCGACTCAGAGCCGAGGATCGGCTCCGGCACCCATTTGTAAGAACAAACGGCGAGATTGAACACTCTCACATAATGTTTTTTTTATTTTGGCATTTAGTTTAAGTCCATGATTTTGGCACCAGTTATTTATTCGGGACAAATCTTCCTGCAGGATAGTTAATTCATTTGGGGGTTCAATGACTGCTCCTAACTTATCACAGATTTTAACTTGTCCCTGATTTTTGGCTCAAAATGTAGCTGTGTTCCTCCTAATCCCTCCTAAAACTGGCAATTTTGGGGGAAAAAAAGTGATAGATGGCACTTAATAAATATTGACAATAATTAGAGATACATTTTTACATCAGAAATTGTCAATGTCTCAAGTTAAGAATACTAATATTTTAAAAGTGTTTCTGATTGTACTGGATTATCTCTGGATTTGTCTCTTTTCCTGGAGTTAACCGACTGAGACTGCTGAGAGAGTAAGTCTCTTTTGTTGGAAAGGTACATGTGGAGGATGAAGCCAATAAATTTATTTCTGAAATGCTACAAGCAGAAGCAACAGTCACCAAGTAGGTCATTTTACAACAGTGAAATTTAAGCTTACAATTAACTAACTGTTCAAAAACCTTATCCTTAATTTATGAGGAAAAATAAAGATTAATTATTTAATGGATTTAATAGGTTACAATGAACTTTAAGACTTTAATGCACAAGCTATTCTTCAAAAAATTGTGAACACAGGGTGCAGAACAAGGCCAAGCTGTACAACATCATGTGAACTGCTATATCAGTCCTTGACAAATGAGACATCAGTTGTGCATCTGTGTTTTAAAAGCTGCCATGGATCTTTCCTGGCATGGATCTAAGAAAGATTTAATCCACTGCATTGTGAAATACATCCAGGAGGCTTTTGAAAGATCTGATAACGTTTAATATTTCAGAGATTCTCTAAAATCCATTTTCTTCTGTCACTTTAATAGTTAAAGATAAGAGGATGGATGGAATATAGTCCAGGGCACAGTAGACAGGTCTTAAAAGAAGCAATTAAAGTATAGCAGCCAATGGAAATTAGATCTGTGATGGACAGTACATAGCAAGCGCAGAAAGCCTATCAAAGTAAGGTTACAACTTGCACTGCATTTGTTAAGATGGACTGATCAATGAAAAATAATGTACACAAAACTGCATATTTTGCAACACAGCTAGCTTGTAGATAAAACATAAAACTCCCAGCCCTAGATTTCTGGAGCAAAAGACAGAATAAAAACTAAAATGGCATATTGTTGTATCTAACAGGTGCTGGAGATTCAGACATTAAACAAGTATCATTCACAGCACTTTGCGATGTTTAACTCTGATTAAACTATTCGATTGCCCATACTAGTTTTTTCACAGTTTCTGAACTTACACACTTATGTTGTGCCCTAGTCTTCATTAATATTCATAATCATACACTCAATCATAATAAAAACAACACAACTGGAGTCTTAACAGTGGTTGCACCTGACCTAGGTTGTACATCAGCATATGAATACACTGAGCATGTGGTAGATGGCATATGTCAGAAGTGGTAATGTTTTCACCCAAAAGGCATTTATCAGAATTCACATTGCATTTTATTAACTAATATCAAATATCAAAAGTTTAAATATATTTATTTGACAAAGTGCTTCATAGCAATGTTTTACTGTTTATGGACAAATCTGCAAGATTCATTTGCATCTTTCTAACCGGTATTTTTTAAGTGCTGGCTAAAGAGCAAATCTGTATTCTTTGTCAGTGCCCAGCCTTATCCATTCAAAGGTTTACTTTAACAGTAGGACAGATTCATAAAGGTTATCACTGTGTACACTTAATGTAACATTTCTGAATGAATAGAAAGAGCAAGTATTGTAGTAGGACTATTCTTGCATTCAGAAAGTGTATACTTTGGGGTAACCCTTAAGAATCTGGCCTAGTATACTCCTCTTTAGATACAGGAGGACAAACATAAATGAGCTACAGCTCATTAAACAGCACAGATACACCATTCGTGTAGACAACAGACTAAATGAGAGTAGGCATCAAGTACGAATTTTTAAACACATGCCATGGACAATAACTTTATTTTTTATCACATTTATCAATTAGTTTATGAAGTATGGCTTTTATTTGTAGACTCTTGGTATAAAAGATGTGATGATCATACTCAAAAAAGCTCTTTGAACCGGTGCATCAAGGCTTCTGTGTTATTTGTGTTTTTCTGTATAAAAGAATAAAGCCCTGAATAAGACACACATAGCCTGTGAGAAATGATGATATGAAGCCTGCTCATCTATTTCTCTCTGGGGGGGGGGGGGTAGGATTTGCCTACAATCCTCAGAGCAGACCTCAGATGGACTGACAGAGTCTACCTTCAATGGAGGAAGGTCACTGGGGCTATGTCACTCACACAACTGGATAATAAACCCTCATTCCACCAACACCCTGGCACCACCATACCTTGGGACCTTGTGGGCATAAATGGGAGAATATAGGGCTCAGTGGGAAAAACCCTCTCTGATGGCATCAACATTTCAACTGTTCTTTCATCTCAGAAAAAATGATGGGTGTATTTGTGCCACAATGGTTAGCAGGTATGGAGAAGATGGAAAACACTAAAAAATGATTTATTTTTATTTATTTTCATTTTAAAGACAAATGATCTACAGTAATTGGTCATTTTTACCCATTATATTTAAAAAAGCAAAATATGAGCTACTGCAAGAGTAACTCTTGATGCCAAAAAACAGTGCCATTTACCATCTCGTGAGTAGGCAAAACTGCAAGTTTAACTGATGTTAGCAAGTGTTAACTACTACTGTTGCTAATGTAATACTGTTCAACCCAGAAATACAAGACTGAGATACTGCAGAGAAACAATTAACTTATGGATTATGGAAACTGAAAATTATTTTGCAGTTAAAGGAACATGCTTAAAGAGGATGTCTGTCCCACTGATTAAGGGTAATTCTGCCATGATATAACTTTATTATCAAATTTCTTCAGTTTTACTATTCCTGGACTCACTGCATGGTTCAGTATGTAATGCAATGAGGATTTTCACAGTTTTCCATTGCTATCCAACTGTGGAGTTAGTATATATAAGGGTAGTGTGTGTGTGTTGGGGGGCTTGTCTCCCTCATTGTGTTAAGGGGTGCAGGAGCCCCCTGTAAAAATGTTTGTTTTTTCCAATGAGTGTAGGTTATAACCAAGGAAATGTTTTAGAAATTATCACAATGCAGTTGTTTACGGGAAAATTATTTAGAGAGCTGATCGCAAACTTCAAATTGAAAGTCATTTCAAAATCTTCAGACCAAATATAAAACAAATATAACTTATAAAAGTTAGCAATGTGTCTGGGAAGAGTTATAATGTGTAAGAAATGCAGAAGAGAACAGAATTCTAGAAAATATTTTATGATAAACAGAATTCCTTACAAGAGGGTAATGGCCCTTGTAAACAATTACAAAAATTAAGAGCTGCAGCTAGTTGTTTATTATGGACAGTAAGCTTCCTCTAGGGAAAGGGAATGTTTTTCCTTAGGAAAGAACTACAAATTAATCAACAAATTTTGTTTAAAGCCATGTGAAGCAGGTCTGAATTATATATGCAGAAGAAATGGCAGGCCAAAAAAACTGTATTTCAAAAATGATTCACAAGCTGAAAAAGCAACAAAACCACAAACTGAAGTAAAAGCCACAAAAGTTCAATAGCTTACAAACCCCAGTCTGCTGAGAACAAGAGGCAAATCTCCAGAAAATGCTGCGTAATGGATAGAACTGTTAAAAAAAAAACCTCTTTAATAAAAAAAAAAAATAAGATAAGCGGTTTCACCACAAAACTTCATCAGATAAATCCCAGGAAGTAGGGCCAAGAATTTATGAAAGACATGATTCCTCAGCAGCCAATCAAAGTAGCAAAAATGAGACAGTATCCCCTTAAAGGGAAACCTGCATTATCTTCTTAAAGCCTTTAATTTTAACAGACTGGAAATGGAGATAGATTCATTAACACCTGCCAAACATCAGCTTGAAACACCAGCTGCTAAAATACTTCCCTTCTTTCTAGAAATAAGTACCACAGGCCTCCTCTAGCCCCTTGGTGGATCAGCTTAACAACTACAAAAGTAATGGTCATGAAATTCTTTTACATGTTTAGGCAGGGCATTCATAAATTTGCCTTTTCATATATCATAAAGATGTTCATACATCCTTTCTTTTAAGGCACATTCAGTCTTTCCAATATAAAATGATGGACATACCTGAAAGATGGCAGCATAGATCACACCTTTGCTGTTACAATCAAATTTTCCTCTAACCTGAACATGTTGGTTTTTCTCAAGCAGTAGACCTGTAACAAGCACCATACCCCAGGGTTTGGTCTTGGGGCATTTGTTATTTGGGATATACTTTTCTGAGGTGCAGGCCAAAATCAGTGGGCTACGGCTGACCAAGTTTGCAGATAACTGCAAGCTGGTTGCTGTCATCAATTCCCCTAGTGATGTAGATATCCTTCAAGAGGGTCTCACTCAGACAAATGACTGGTGCCAGAAACATGGCCTCAAGCGGAATATTTATTTATTTACTTACATTTGTTTACCGGGAAATTCCGACTGGATGCAGGTCCTTTTTCAGCGGATGCCCGGGGAGAAAAGCTCCACATCATGTACATGATAAATAGAGATACAAAGTTGCAGCAATAGTAAACAACATTACAGATTGTTGGCTTTAATACAATAACAAGATATTGATTATCAACAGTATATACAGTAAATGTTGCAAGTTAAGATAGTTTCTTGTCGTTTATAATATTAGTAACAAAGTTATCAGACAAAAAGTATGTAAAGACAACTAGTTTACTTACCAAAAAATGCATCATTATCCCCTTTGGGGAGAGTGGCATCCCCAAAATTATCACATTAATAACAACATCCTAAGCACGCAATGAGTCGTTAGGGATTTGGGCACCCAGGTTGATAGCAACTTGACTTTTGAACACCATGTTGCTTCTGTTGTACAGATAGCTTTCTACATGGCCCACCTCATACGTAACAGTATCTCATCCAGGGACAAGGAGGTCATAACATCCCTGTATTCTTCCCTTATAAGGCCCATTATTGAGAACAATGCCCATTTCGGCATGTACCTCACAAAGCACATGCAGCAGCTGGAAAGACCACAGAGGTTCCTCACCAGTAAAATCCAGGGCCTCAAACATCTACCATACACAGATAGACTAAAAGCCCTATCCCTCTACTCAGTTTCATACAGAATCCTCAGAGGTGACCTCTGTCTGGCATACAAGGCGATCACGGACCCCACCTTGATGGGACTGCTGCATATCCGCAAGTCAAGCTCCACTTGAGTAACTTGCACGCGCGGCCTCAACCTGGTCTGTGACATCAACAGGACTTGTTGGCAGGACAAATTTGTGTTCTAGAGATTCCCCCATCTATGGAATAGACTCCCTTTCCATGTCAAGCAGAGTAGCTCTTTACCCCTTTTTAAGCACAACCTGGATAACTGTATGGGAAACAGAAAATATACCCATGAAATTCCACCCGTGTCCCTGCTGGACAGAAGCATCGGGTGCTGACTTGTCTAAACATGGGCTAAACTCTTGGCTAGGCTTATAAGGGCCTCAGGGCCAACAGCCTAATAACTTCCTATGATTCTATGATTCCCGCTTCTGAAAACCACCAAAGGGCAGTCTGGAAGTAGTTGTAAAAGTGCCCTCTTTTCTTTAAATAAATCCCAATTATTCTTAAGTAGTCATCTTATAGCGTGATAGTTTGGGTTAAAGTCAAAACTGAAGGCACTCCCCAGATCACCGGTTCCATTGCTAACTTCTTCACCAGTTTCAGTTATAACAGCACCATTATTATTCAGTATTGGGATGTAGTAATTCCCTTTCCTTTTCATCACCACTTCCTCCATGATGTCAGTTACAAACTCTTTTGGGTAACCTCTTGCCAGAAAAATGTTTCCCGAGACAGCACACTCTTCCCAGAAGTGTTGTTCCAGGGTGACCATTCTTGCGCTCCTCACAAATTGTCCCTTTACTACTTATTTATTTTGAACAGGGTGATGAGCACTCGAAAAATAGAGGAAGGAGTTGGAGTAAGTTGGCTTTCAATAAAGGTTAGAGGGGTAGACAGAACTTAAATCTTTTTTCAGGTCAAAGAGCTCCATTTAACTGTCCTGCTTCCATGGCCTGGTGAGTTCCATCTGTAAAGGATAAAACAGTGATAAGTCCTTTCTTCAAAGCATGCTTTTTTTTTTTTTTTTGTCGCACAATAATATGCTCCCCCCTCCCTGGGCCTAACATAGGAATGGCTGCTTTCAAAGAGATAATAATGTAGTATTGCAAATACATACTTGAAATTCTGTGAAAAGTCCTGACCGCTGGTGAGGATGCTCTTAATACAGAAATGGACTTATTTTAAAATTAACTTGTTTAAAGAAGAAATGTGAATAACAGTCTAGCCTTTTGACCCAAGTTTTACATTACAGTAGAACTACTCAAATTCAAGTTTATTTAGATGCTTATCAAGCATTATTACATGTATGAGTTAAAAGCAATTAATAAAGAAAAATATGAAAATTAACAAGGAACAAACTTATTAAAATAGTTTAGACAAGACAATGAAATAAAAACAAAAAGACTATGGATAATGTTAGCTTTGTAATAATGTAATTTGTAGAGTATAGAGAAAGAAAATATATAAATCAATGTACTTTGTATGCTAAATCAAAAAATGTATTTGTTAGGTACCTCTTAAAACCTGAGGGAATCAGTGCAGCATGCAACAATTTGGGGAAGAAGTTCCAAGCATAAGATGCTAGGCAGATAAAAGCCTGGGCTTCACAGGTCTCCAAACAAGCCCTTGGAACCTCCAACAAACACAAAGTAAAGAAACAGAGAGGGCTGGTAGGACAATATGGAACCAGTAGCTCCTTAAGGCAGTGAGGATTCAGATCATAGGTTCAGAGGTAGGTACTAGGCTATCTGCCCGAGAGCATTTATAAGCCTAGTCAGTGTGTGTCAGTTTTCGCCACCCCATTGATTAATTAACTGAGCCTCTGTCAAGAAGAATCAATGAAGTGATCCCAGGGGTGTATTTTCCTGTTACCCATCCACTCGTCAAGGTTTCTCTTGAAGAGTGTTAGCGAGGGGCTCTGCCTAATGTAGTTAGGAATTTTGTTCCAAAGCATGGGGAGTCTCTGTGACAGGATTCTATCCCTCCAGCATGTTCTATTTATTGTTGTGGCGAGGTTTAGCTCACTAGAGTGAGTGGCTCACAGTGACTTGGATTTCTTTAGGTGGAGCATGTCCATCAATTCTGAGTTGGACATGGCTTTGTAAGTCAGGCAGAGATCACCTCTGAGTAAGCGATATGCCACTGAGTACAACCGGAGTTTTTCCAGTCGGGCTGCATAGGACATATGTTTAAGGCCAGTAATCCCCTTGGTGAGGTACATTTGTGGTCTTTCCAGCTGTTGGAAGTGTCTTGTGAGGTACATCCCAAATGGGGCATTGTACTCTATGATGGGTCTGATGAGTGACGAGTAGAGGGGCACTATAACCTCTTTATTTCTAGATGCAAGCCCTTTAGTAATTACATGGGCTACATAGAAGGATTTCCTAACTACTTTGGCAATATAATTGTCAAAGGAGAGATTACTATCTTCCTGGGTCCCCAGAGCTCTTATTACCTCTTCTGTATTAAGGGGGCTGCCACCTATGTGGTAATTGATGAGGTTTTTGTTTTTCCCAAATGGGATAACTATGCATTTTTTGGCATTTAGCTTGAGACTATGACTTTGACACCAGGTGTCTGTATCAGTAAGGCCCTTTTGGACAATGTCCGTGTCAGCCAGAGAGTCAATTATGGCTCCTAGTTTGCAGTCATCAGCTAACTTGGTTAGCCATAGTCCTCCTGTGTTTGCCTGTACTTCTGAGAAGTATATGCCGAACAGTACGGGTCCTAGGACCGAGCTTTGTGGGGCACCACTTGTGACTGGTTTAGAGTCGGACCTGGAGCCCGCTATGCTTACCGTGTTAGTTCTGTCTGTAATCCAGTTGGCAACCCATCTCGTGACGTAGGGGTTTATGTTCAGGCTGGTGAGTTTTTCTATAATTCCTGAGTGGGGAATGGTGTCAAAAGCCATGGTGAGGTCAAGGTAGGCTTTGTAAACCACTTCCCCCTCATCTATGGCCATGGTGACTGTCTCGAAGAAGTCAACCAGGTTTAGTAGGCATGATCTGCCCTTAACAAAGCCGAAATGGGTCGGACCAAGTGTTTGGAGGTTCCCAATGCCTTTGTTAATGAGTTCCATGATGATGCCCTCCATAGCCTTGCATACCAGGCTAGTCAGGCTTATGGGGCAATAGTTACCAGGATCAGTTGTGGCCCCTCCTTTGTGGAGCAGAATAACCATTGCTGTGCGCCATTCTGTGGGCACGTAGCCTGTGGAGAGGCTGAGGTTGAACAGTGTGTTTAGGTGGGGGGTTAGTTTGTTCTGTAGTTTGTGCAATAAGCAGCCTGGGACACCATCTGGCCCCATTGATGCTGTGCTTTTGGCTTTTGAAAGGGCTGTTTTCACCTGTGCGTCTGTGATTTCCGGGACACTACACTTTTCCAGTATTGTTGTGGGCCCTTTTGGGGGTGAGAGGGGGTTGAAGTTTGCACTGAATCTATCTGCCAGGATGTTGGCAATGTCAGTAGGTTCAGTATATTTTGTGCTATTCTGCACTAGCTCAGAGCATATCTGCGAGTTGTCACTTAGATTCTTGACATAGCTAAGGAAGGCTTTGTGGTTATCTTTCGAATCCTTGGCTATTTTTCTTTCGAAATTAGCCTTGGATGATTTTATGAGGGACCTTAGTTTCTTACTGATACTGATCAGGGATGTCTTTCCTTCTTGGGATTTAATTTTTTTCTGAACTAGATTCCTCCTTCTATTGTATAGCCTATTTATGGCAGAGGTCCACCAGACTCCTTATCCAGCCTATTGAGTGGGACGTCAGTGTGCCTGACTATAGAGTCGCCTATTACTAGTGTGTTATTTATGTTATTTCACCTTATGGGCTGTGATTGTGCGGCACACTGATTTTGTGTTTTATGTGTTGTCTGGTTTGTGACGGGAGGTGCAGGTTTTTTGGGTGTCTGCTTTGGAGGTCTCTGATGCTTTTGCAGGTTTTTATTTAGAGCCTCCAAGTATGATTTTGTGTATTTATGTGTATTTTTTGCCAGTGCTGGTTTAGTATGTCTGTGTGAGGCTGGAGGTGTGGTGCAAGTGTTAACCTTCTCCTCATGACTGCCTGTTCCAGTCTTGGGTGGAGAGAGCTTAGCCTCCAATTTAGCTACATAATTGCATCTCTCGCATATGTTAATGTTTTGTGGTAGGAGGAGAGGGTTGTCTGTGTACATGAGGCAGTTGTAACATTGCCTCAGGATACCCAGGTTCACCAGCTGGACTGGAGAGTATACCTGAAATTGCCCTTTGGTCATGCCTGAATAGTAGGGTGAGCTGCTTATTCGCTTGGTTGGTGAGGGGTGAATAATGAGTTTTGCCCTGCTGGGCAATCAAGTGTCAGGGTATATTAGTACTTGCTATTAGGTCTGAGCAAGTGCTGGACTGTAGGATGCTTTTTAAGTGCTTAGGTTGAGGGTTAGACTACTTTTAAGGGAAAAAAAACCTGAAGAGGAGACTTGGTGGAGCCAGGAATAATTTAGCCCTAGCTAACCGGCGCTGCCCGGACATGCAAAACCATGTGAACTCGGTTTTTACAGCAAGGAAATGAAAGAGATAGAAATTAGCCCAAAATGGCCTGTAAACTACTAACTTCTGGGCTGGAGCCACTCCTCCAGGGACAGATGGCTGTTCAAAGCTCCCTCTCTCACAGGTGAACAGAGAAACCTCCTTCTATCCAAGTAAGGTATGGGCAACTCAGAAACTTGTAACACAGCCCTGAATTCAGTACTAGCCTGAAAACTGGATTATACTAGCTTAGAAAGGTGGGAAACAAGGAAAATTTTTCTGGAAAGATAAGGCAAAAACAGTAAAAATACACTTAAAACAACTTTAAACAACTACAAACAGTAAAAAATGCACCTAAAACAGCTTTAGATGACTAGAAGCAATCAGAAAAAGCTTTTAAACAAATTACGCAATTAACCAGTAAAAAAATCTCAAAACTGAGCCCTGTTCCTGTAGTCTTTAATCAGACAAGTTCTAACTGCACACTCCTGCCACTGGGGTGCAGGGGAACCTTTTCCAAAAAAGAAGGCCTGGATTAGTGCTCAAGTTATACAAACAAAGCTAGATTCAGCAGGCCTGAATCTAGTTTATGCGACAGCAAACAAGGCACACCAATTTCAGTAAGAAACAGTTCAAATATGCAGGCACTATAAGCCTCTAACCAGACATTTCCAGCTCAGAAGGGCAGAGTCCAGCCTCTCCTCCCACAAGAGTGCAGACCACAAACCTTCTTAATGTAAAACAACTGGTCTGAAGTCCAAGTGCTTAAACCAAAGTTTAAGTGAGTGAGCAAATGAAATGGGCCCAGGAGGAGTATCCAAATGCAAATTTACAAGAGGGGTGGGCAGTTTGGGCTAAGCAAACCAGAAGCAAGACTTAGATGATATGCGACTACACTGTCAGCCAGTGAAGATTCTGCAGCACCTAGTTTACTTTTGCCATGTACACTGTTTCCTTGCCAAGTTGAGTTACCTCACTATGGAATGCACATGCTTGTGGACTTTAGCAGTTTGTTTAAAAATAAAACAGATTACATTTGCGTTTTTGAAACCCACTTAACCTCTGCAGAGTTTACTGAACCAGAGTAGCTGCTATCGTTTTCTTACTTTGTCTGAGATCATTATTTGGACTTGAAAATCGATCATCGTTTTCTGTCTGAGGCTGTTATTTGACTGTCAATAGTATGTCTGTATAAAGCATTTTATATTCCCTGGGCAACTGCAATACTGACTTGTATATATAATTACAGCATTTTACAAATAAACACTTGTTAATTTGTTATAGCCTGTAACTGATGTCTTATTTTACTAGTGAAGAGTATACCAACAGCCGTAGTGTGTCAGTTATCTGCCCCTTATGAACTGCTTAGCTATAAACTATTATAATTTAATGTTGGCTGGCTTACTGGAATAGTGTTCATAGTAATTCAACAGATGACATGTACTGCAAATGCAGGAAAGGTGTAGTGCTACTGGAAAAATTATCAGTTAGCCCGTGTGAGCAACACTGCAAGTGTGTGTACATTAGAACTCAGTGTGGTTAAGCTTCAGTTACTGCTGGCAACATTACACTAGAAGGTACCCAATTCAGACTGAAATGAGGTATGTGAAATCCTGAGGAATCTGTGATTATAACCCTGCTCTGTAACTGCCAGTGTACACCTTTTTGGGTGTAACAGGTGTCAGTCATAACCCAAGGAAGTAGTACACGTTTGCCATAAGCTTTTAAGGCCAACCACTCCTCGCATATATAATATATAAATAGGAGCTAATGGTGTGATTTAGGATTTGTAAACCTCACATCCCATATTATTTAGTGGTAAATGTGGGATTCATACCACATTCATTTGTGACATATTTGGTTGTAGTGATAGTAATGAATTTCCATCAGTTCACTACATATCAGCTATCAGAGTGTAATGGCTGTGCACTGGACTGTCAGCAAGAAGGGAGTGGATTGAAACCTTGAGAGACAAGCTACAAATGGGTGATCACAAACTTTCACCTAGAGTATTTTAAGGATGATATGCTTTATGGGAGACTGTTGATCTCCCCATGGCATTATGGCTGAGCTTCTTTCTTGGTGGTCTCCTTGGCAGTAAGCTCCATAAGTACCTACTTGGTTTTCAGTCGTGTGTGTGTATAAGAATGTTTTGCACACACACACACACACATCTATATATATATATATATATATTACAAACTGAACTTCTTCTATCCTCTACAAAACAGTCTTCTCACCAAAAATGTCTGTGTTCCCTTGCAGCCACAAAATAGAGTATACAGCAGTATACATTGCACAGCAACAGTTTTATTTCATACAGATGGTAGTTAGGACATTGGCAAGACGAGCTCTTAAAAAATATTCCAAGATGTCAGTGTCACAGCTGGTTAAAGAGTACAAATCAAAAGGACTGCCACATACTAGTGGGAATAAAGATGAGTTAGTGGTTGTATTGATCAAGTAACAGTCCAAGGTTTCTTTGCTGTGTAGCAACTGGAAGAATACTGGGTCTAAAATACAAGTATTGGGAAGGCATACAAACTTAGTTTATGGCATCAGTTTCTTGAAGCGATGCACCATATATTATAGGCTACTCCCGTTTTAATACAATGTCTACCACTTTTATCACTGAGGTACTGTACTTTAAATATGTATACAAACACTGTAGACTCCTTTACCTATATTGCGCATTTCGTTACTTAATGCTATTACAGTATTAAAACTTTAGACTTTCCAACATTTCAAATGCATATATCTACTTTCACTCCACAGACATTTTGCAAAGACAGCTTGATATTGTTTTGCAATTTCATTTCAATTTTTCACAAAGTATTTAAATACTTTATTAGTGCAAAAATTGCCGCACATAAAAAAGTTTAATTTTCAGTCTTTGCAATTGTCTATGTCATAGGTTCATAGATATATACTAGGATAATGATTAAGCCCAGCCATGCAACTCAACAAAACTGTGTCCCTATGTAACATGGGTGTCTATTCGAATGGGTATGTTAAGAGGTTGCTAACGTTTGGGGAGGTATGTTAGCAAGGTAATATTTATTGCTGACCTCTGTCTATCAGAGGCATGGGGGCCAGACCAGGGTGAATTTTTGATTTCCCATCCAATAATCAAGGTTATGTTTGAATACGGGTTAAGGATAGACTCTGATTCACATAGATGGCAGACTATTCAAGAGTGCGGGGATCCTTTGAGACACATATCTGTCTCATCAGCATGTCCTATTTATGTCACAAGCAAAGTTTAAATGCATGTATCTAGTGTTTCTGGTGCTATTTGTTTTGCAGATGTGCAAAAGGTCCACCAGTGCTGGCTTTTATGAAATAAATTTTAACCATATTCATATCTTTCCACATTTCGGCCGTATCTTTGGTTTGAATTGCTGCCCATTGCTGTTTGGTGCTTTGTCAAATTACAGTACTGCTTTACTCAACCTTTATTAATCCCATCTTTAAGTACAATGCCTCCTTCAGCATTTACCTGACCAGGCATATACAACACTTGGAATGCCCACAGAGGTTCCTCACCAAGACAATCCAAGGGTATTAACACATTTTCTTATACAGATTGTCTTAAAGCCCTGTCTCTGTACTCAGTCTCCTACAGGTCCATCCTGTTTTCTCCAAGATCTCTATGGAATCCAGTTTCCCCCTGTACCAAACTGCTATCAATAAGAGGGATGATGCCCCCCTGAGTCTACTCTCTTGAATTTTGTTCATATAATGAACAACCAAACCCTCAGGGTAACCTCTCCCTTAAAACGTAACCTTCACATTTTCACATTCTTTTCCAGATTCATTCCAATCTGACACCATTCTAGCGAGCCGTATATACTGGCCCTTAACTATTCCAACCTTTTGATGGTAAGGATGGTTACTTTCAAAGTGCAAAAGGCTATTACTGTACGTAGGTTTACGATACATAGTACTAACCCATCTATGGTTAATCACATCTTTGTAAATAGTGATAGCTAAATAGTTAATTGAAGAGATGTCCACTTGATGGGTAAATTTCAAAAAAGAAATAAACCCTTCTATCTCATCAACAGGTTTGTCCCACACCACAAAAATATCATCTAAAAACCTTAGGAATAAATTCCAAGGTTTCTCCCCATAATGGGGAAAAAGACTGTGTCTCTCCCACTGAAGAAGAATAATGTTGGCAAAGGTGGGGGCACATGCTGCCCCCATCGCAACTCCCTTCCTTTGCCTGAAATATTGTCCAGCAATAAACACAAAATTGTATTTAAGAACCACTTACATACATAACACCAAAACATTAATGGTATTGTTGTCTAATGATGTACATTCAATAAGAAAATCATGGAACCACTCCAACCCCACATTGTGGGGAATAACGTTATATAATTCAACCACATCTATAGTTATAAAGGCACATTTTTCTGAAAATTTCACCTTCTTTATTTTATTTAAAAAGTCCCATGAGTCTTTACATATATGCTCAAAGGGATTTAAGCAATTTTTTAAAACAAAATCTACATACTTGCCAAGAGGGTGGATTTTAGACGTTATTCCACTAATAATGGGCCTCATAGGTGGATCACTTTTGCACTTATGAATTTTGGGTATCCCAAAAATAACTGGCACAACTGGGTATTTAACTTGAAAAAAAACAAAAAGCTCGTATGAAATTTCCTGATTACCCAGCATATCCTGCAAATAATAGTCAATACTCTGAAATGCCAGTTTGATAATATTCAAGGAAGTTTCTTCATACAACTCACTTTGATTAACATGTGTCATCATCTTGTTAATGTAATCATTCTTCCCCATAATCACAATTCCTCCCCCTTGTCAGGTTTCATGACCCTGATATGCTTGTTTTTAGAAAGTTCCGTTAATAAGGTAGACTCATGGGCATTCGGATTCTTATATAAAACCGATTTGTCACAGTTTAAGTTCCTGAAATCATATTCCACTGGTTTTTCAAAAATAATAAGCGGCAAAGGTGGGCTGAAAGTACTGCTTCACTTGAAAGCATTAACCACACACTGACCTTCCCCATTACACAACAATTTCAAACACATTTTCCTAAGGAATAATTTTAAATCAACAAGTTCTCAATTTTAAAACTGGTTGCAGGCACAAACCATTCCCCCTACTCAGCAAATTGGCATGCTCCATACAAAACTTAAAGTCACTATAATTATACAACATAAAATCCCCTGAGCAGGGGGGAGTGATTATGATTATGGGGAATAATGATTACATTAACAAGATGTTGGCACATGCTAATCAAAGTGAGCTGTATGAAGAAACGTCCTTGAATATCATCAAACTGGCATTTCAGCGTATTGACTATTATTTGCAGGATATGCTGGATAATCAGGAAATTTCATATAAGCTTTTTTGTTTTTTTTTTCAAGTTAAATACCCAGTTGTGCCAGTTATTTTTGGGATACCCAAAATTCATAACTGTGTAAGTGATCCGCCTTTGAGGCCCATTGTTGGAATAAAGTTTAAAATCCACCCCCTTTGGCAAGTATGTAGATTTGGTTTTGAAAAACTGCTTAAATCCCTTTGAGCATATATGTAAAGACTCATGGGACTTTTTAAATAAAATGAAGAAAGTGGAATTTTCAGAAAAATGTGCCTTTATAACTACAGATGTGGTTGAATTATATAATGTTATTCCCCACGATGTGGGGTTGGAGTGGTTCCACAATTTTCTTATTGAATGTACATCATTAGACAACAATATCATTAGTTTTGGTGTTCATAGGTTAGTACTAGGCTAACTGCCCTTGCGAGCCATTTTAAGCCTAGTCAATAATCCCTTGTGAGACTCAAACCCTGCACCTTGTGTTTGTAAGGCAAACACCTTAAACATTAGGCCACCCGAAGTGGTTCTTAAATACAATTTTGTGTTTATTGATGGACAATATTTCAGGCAAAGGAAGGGAGTCATGATGGGGTCGGCATGTGCCCCCACCTTTGCCAACATTATTCTTCTTCAGTGGGAGAGATGCATTCTTTTTCCTCATTATGGGGAAAAATCCTGGAATTTATTCCTAAGGTTTTTGGATAATATTTTTGTGGTGTGGGACAAACCTGTTGATGAGATAGAAGGGCTTATTTCTTTTTTGAACAATTCTACATCCTTCTTGAAATTTATCCATCAAGTGGACATCTCTTCAATTAACTATTTAGATGTCACTATTTACAAAGATGTGGTTAACCGTAGATGGGTTAGTACTATATATCATAAATCTACGTACAGTAATAGCCTTTTGCACTTTGAAAGTAACCATCCTTACCACTAAAAGTTTGGAATAGTTAAGGGCCAGTATATACGGCTCACTAGAATGGTGTCAGATTGGAATGAATTTGGAAAAGAATATGAAAAGATGAAGGTTATGTTTCAAGGGAGAGGTTACCCTGAGGGTTTGGATATTCATTATATGAACAAAGTTCAAGAGAGTAGACTCGGGGGGCACATCATCCCTCTTATTGATAGCAGTTTGGTACAGGGGGAAACTGGATTCCATAGTGATCTTGGTGGACCTTAAAGAAGTATTCATTACTCAATTTTGCAACAAAGCAGTTGTTATTAAAGATATTATTTACAAATATTGGAACATTTTCTCTCTGTTTAAAGATATGGCCAATGTGGTGGAGGTAAAACCTCCTATAGTAATTAGAAGGGGTAGAACTATCAAAAACATGCTTGAGCATCATACTATCGATTATAATGGGGCACATATAGGTGTACCAATTGTCCCCAATGCCAGATGGTGTTGGAAGGGGATCGGATTTAAATCAATTCCAAAATTTTCAAGCCCAATTCTCACAATACTTGTAATACTACTGGGGTTGTATATGTGGGTAAATGTCTTAAGTGCCCACAATTCTATATTGGAAAGACCAAAAGGAAATTTAAAGAGAGGTTGTATGAGCATTGGTTAGATGTAAGGAAGGGGGGTTTGAAAAATGCCCTTTCTAGGCATATTGCCAACTTCCTGGACCATGCCTTTGGATTTTTTGTTTTGGAGTGTGTGCCTAGGGATTACTGGGGGGGGGGGGTCTGTGGAGGACATTTTGGAAGCTAAGGAGTTATCCTGGGAGTTAAGATTGAATGCCACGGTTCCACCCGGTTGGAATGATAGTTTATCTATTTCTAGTATACTTAGATTAAAATCATATATTATTTAAAACAAGTTTGCAAGGTTTATTTATGAGTTGTGTGAATGTCATGTGGACATAAAATGTATTCATGTGTTTTTAAACAATGGGACTTGTTAATTTTTATTAATTGAACAATAATTTTCATCGGATAAGGTTTTATGGAGAGCGGTATTTAAAATGTGGTGCTGGTCTGAAACATTATGATTCTGATGAAGTTTTTTTACAAAAGTGTGTGCTAAAATCTGTGTATTTGTGGAGATTTTGTGGAATAAATTTTAACCATATTCATATCTTTCCACTTTTTCAGCTGTATCTTTGGTTTGAATTGCTGCTCGTTGCTGTTTGGTGCTTTGTGCTGTTGGTGTCCTATGTTGTAGTACTGTAATTTCCTTGGACCTCGATGCCACACCCTTACTTATAAGCTGGGTGACATAGAATGATTTTCTTGCTACTTACATCACACAATAAGGGGTCCCGCTCAGGTAACTCTTATACAACTACCTGCTTATCACACCCATAGGTATAACCATAAAACAACAACAACAGAGAGAATCTTCAAGCTGGTGCTAATAACCATAAAACAACAACAACAGAGAGAATCTCCAAGCTGGTGCTAATGTCGATCTGGGACCTCAATGCTGGGAAATAATCCCCTTTTTGATATTTAAATGCAGTGTTTGCTAATACAGATCACAGCAGGCCAAAAACAAGAAAATGCAGTTGAGTTAAGCAAATATTCTAGCGCTACTACTTAGTCCCATACTCAAATAATATGGTTTTATCTTAGATAAGCACTTTCATCTGAACACTTCATCAAATCTAACACGGGAGAGTTTTAACTTTTAAATGTATACACTTTTGTAACACAGCTTCAGGGTGTAAGAGGTTTCACAGCAGCCTAAGGGAGGGGAAGGAGCTGGAACACGTATTGTAGTCTAAATTACACAAGAGAACAGATCAATGCAAAAAACAATATGATAGTGGTAATATTTGTATAAAATGTTACCACCATCTTCACCTGATATGGAAGAGCTAAACGGTGGCAAAAACATATTTTTTCAGCTGACCTTCAGAAAAAGTTGTCAGAAAGAACAAGAAACCCAAAATTACAGCAGGATAGCAGAAAGAGAGGCAGTGCATGATAGAGAGGGTGAGAGACAGAGAGAGATAGAGAATACAGTACTATGCACTTGTTATAGTATTGGGTGCAATGCTGCTTAACTTTTGTTTCCTGTTCATGGAGATCATCAGGGATCCTGCACTGTAGATCACTAAAGCAATGCATGCTCTGCTCCCCCACTCTGGTAATGTATGTGGCTAAGGAAAAAATACTCAGTAGGTTTGTACTAGGTATCAATTTTTTTGAATACAAAATCATGGGAGTCTAGTAAGCAGTCCTGGCAATAAAAATGAACGATAGAGAATAATCCTGCTCTGCTTTATGCACCATACAGACACTTCCTGGCAGGTACTAGCAAAAGCAGTCATTCTTCAGACTGTACCCTGAAAATGGAGTCACTTTAATAAAAAACAAAATGGCAGCATGTGTATTGCACTTAAAATGTGACTTCTGAATCACAGGTGGTACAACATAGAATCCTGTGAAGTAGCATGTCATGCATACTCATGCAGGTTTCTGGCATGAGCTCACATCTACAGGATGTCAGAGGTAAGCACAGGCAACAAGCTATGTTGTAGGTCAAAGATGCAAGACAGCAAAGTAAAGTGATGCATAGAATTTATGCAACTTCAGCTAATTTGCCCACTTGCTGCACAAAGAAATAAAAACTTGTGTTGTTTTAGTGGTTCTCCTTCATTTTGTAAGCTAAGTCATATAGAGTTTGGAAACTAAACTGAACTCTGAGCAGCAGTATAAGGCGGCAGAACAGCAATTCCTGGACCTTCAAGCAACTATTAACTATTACAAAAGTCTAGCAATAAGAACATGTGCTTCTCATGAGTCTCCTCTTTGCATAATGCACTGGCAACAAGGTAGCGCACAATATCAGGAAAACTTTTCCCTGTGCATTCCTGTCACTATATTTTGAAAGTTTGGTCTGTATACAATAGTTTGTGTCACTGCATGCAATAATCCAACATCTACAGTGGATATAAAAGTGTACACACCCTTGTTAAAATGCCATTGCTTGTTTTTCAATTGAATTGTACAGATTATAGGTCACATTAAAGGTGGGGAAAAGTTCTGAAATGATTTATTGTGGCATCTTTTTTTACATCACAAAAAACTGTCATTTTAACGGGAGTGTAGACTTTTTATATCTACTGTACCTATACCTATCCTCAACCCCTTGCCCCACCCTCACCATGTACTAAGGCAGAGCTATGTCATTTACATTTTCCAAGAGTCCCTCATGTTGACAGCAGGGATGACTGGCATATCCTATACATATCTGTTAATCCTAACAAACTAGATGACCCTAGGTACAGTACTAATGTACAACTTTGTGGCATGTTCAGCTGCTGTATATATTTCCATATCTGTCCCTAGAGCTACCATATAGCCTACACCACAACTGTCCCTGCAACGACAGCATTTTGTCTGTAGCTGTCATCCTATCGGTACAAGTAGTATACAGCATGAAGTTTTGTGCCATGTTTTCACAGGTATTTGCACTACCAGAGGATGAGGTGAACAGCACAGGTTGAAAAATAAAGCTCTGCAGAAAATGACTTCCTTCACTGATCACACAGGATACAGAGAAAGACCCTTTGCAGAGAGGTGGTGCTAGCCAGCCTCTATGTGACCACACATAGCATGACAGTGGTCCGTGACAAAAAAGTTTTGTGGGGTTGCCATCGGATATTACAACACTGTTGTAAGTGTGTAACTGACATGCTAGGTCATGCCAAGCTAGATACATGTTTTGTAACAGTTCAGAGGTTGGTCCTGAGGAATCAGCCAGAGGCAGGAGGCTAAAAAAAGCCATAGAACCTTTTGGTGTCCCTGTAAGGGGACAACTGTTTTCAGATCATTCTTGGAGGAATGGGTACTATTTTCAGAATGGAGCTGCCTCCATATACCTCAATAGACAATATACCAGGTTAGTGTCATGTTTCGCAGATGATGCTCCAAGCATTTTTGCGGTCATTAACTCAGAAATTTTTAGTTTGCTGTTTTATATTCAGGCATGCACACAAAGATGCATCATTTCCTTTAAATATTTTTTATTGTTATTTATTTATTTAACATTGTAGACTGGGAAAATTTTACTAGGACAGAGTCTATTTTCAGTGGAGGCCCAAGGAGAAACGCTCCAGACATATGTCTTTGGAATGTGGGAGGAAACTGGAGTACCTGGATGGAACCCATGCAAATGCAGGGAGGACATGCAGATTCCACAGAGAAGGCATCCCAGCAGAGAATTGAACTAGAGAGCCTCTTCCTGTGAGTCGACAATGTTAGCCACTGCACCATTGCGCTGTCCTAACTACAAAACTTGACTGTTCACCTAGCATGCAGCTCCATAACATTAGGATCTCAGTTCTCTATTTCCACATAATTAAGCAGCCATCTGTTTATATCTTCTGCTGCTGTTTGTGTTTACTGCACTGCAGCTTAACAAATAGCAAAAACAATACCAGATTAAGTTAGGAGTGTTAAACCTTTTAAACTGCTTCATAAAAACACCAAAAAAGGATATAGGTTTGGATAGAACCCAAAACATAACACCAAATTTTGGAAGCCTGACTTATTAAACTTAAAAAATGCAAATGAAGACTAACAAGGTGTTATGAATTGCTATTGGCCTCTGCCATTCTGCATATGGCTGATTCCAGATCAAATGAGCACTGCATTTTATGCATCTTGTCTATGAATCCTGTCCAGACTTCCAGGATAATTGGTGAAACAGTGAGCCACAAACTGAATTCTCCAATCCTAGTGCATATCATTTAATTTATTATGCAAGCCACAACCCAAGAATTCGTTCTATTCATTTTTTCCTTTTGTTTGTCTGAATTACTGTTTTCCATTGATTTTAAAAGGCTGTCATAATTGCATGAGTTATGTGTTGAGTAAGGTTTTCAATAATTTTTGTAAGATTTTATGAATGGACATGGATTCAAAAAACATCTACTGCATTGCAGCAGGCAACTGTGTCTGACAAGTGGTGATGCCCAGGGTCTGTGTGCAATTCAGAGACACAATGAGTGCAGGCAGTGGAGACCAAGATGCATAGCTGTCTGTATATGCTAATGATGGTATATTAGGATAGTGATGAGTAACAGCATTAAAGTGAGTGGCTCTGTACATACAAATGTGGTAAAACAAGATAGTGGAACTACTGAGAAATGCACAAAGATAGTGACATGATGTAAAGTTTTTAATGTAATGAATGCAGCAAAATCCAGGTTTATATTCAGGGGTTCAGCAGAAATATTTCAGAGTAGCTGCAACTTTAGACAGTGTGTATATGCAACAGGCTATTACTGCCATTATCAGATATGCTGTTGGGTGTCATCACCCTTAGAGGTTCCATATCATCTGGCCATGCCTAGCGTTTCATGGCCTTAATTACATCAACTTTGCAGACACATACTGTGCAGAATGAGACACTATATAGGAGCTGGTAGGCATTTGATGAACTTAATTACAGGCTTGTGAGAGTCGCAGATTACCTAAACTAGCGGTTACTAAGGTATGTGCAGATTTATCTATCCTAGTGGCTACTAAGACATGTGTGGATTTTTGTATATTGGCTACAGAGACCCTTCAGTGACCAACAGGAAACACATTGGTGGTATCCCAGGCATCTGCCTCGAAAATACTTCATCAGTTTCTTGATGTCATGTTGCAGCATATAGGAAAGAGCTAACACTATTCAAGATTTCTATGATATAGCCTATTTTTCAGAGGAGCAGTGGTCCATATTCTGCACCCACAATAAAATAAAGGCCCTACCTGATGAATCTGGAGGAAAGTATGCAGACAGTACATTGTATCACTCCATCAACTGTTAAGTTATCTGTAATGCACAAGGTATAATCTACAATATGTATAAAGGGACCCAAGGCAGTTACCATGACCCCCAACACATGGCACACATGTGACCTTTATAAAAGGTTTGTAAGATGTGACTTTCTCCAGTTGCATCTTACTAGCAATGCCAATAATAGCCGTTCGCACTGGTTGATTACACTTATCCAAAGTCAATAGACTGTGGCAGACACTAATGCAACTATGCCCTATCACAAGCTCCAGTCAGAGTGGAGTTTGGGCTGCTGAAGGTACATGATTTCACTGCCTAAACGTATTTGTTGTTGCCTTGCAGAATGACCATAGCACCTCTGCTAAGATATACTGGATTCATACAGAATCACAGACGTTAATTTCTGCAAATGGAAACAAAAGGAAAAACGTTCACCAAAACTACATTCTGTGAAAAATACAATGGGCCAAACTTTACTGCACCTCCCATGTGGAAGGAACACCTCCCTCACTCCCCTGATTTCCACATGAGAAGCCAGTGGTGGACCTAGCAGCAGGGAATGAACATACTAGACAGAAGCAGTATTTTACTTATTTATTGTCTTTTGTTTACCAGAAAAAGTTCCATTTTCAGTGGAGGCTCGGAGAGAAAAGCTTCACATTAAATACATACTTACAATGAACAACAACAAAAATTAAACATTTTAAGCATTGCTTTGCAGGTAGTATTGAGACAAATATAAAGACATTTATCATATATTTTTGAAGTTATATTATTTTACAGAAGTCAAAGACATGTTAACATGTAACAGAGATAACAAGAGCAATGATACTGCACACAGGTTCAGTACATGTATATTATTAATGAGGTAGGACATCAGTAGAGCAGGTACAGGAAATAGAGAAGAAGGAAGGGTATAAGTAGAAATAATACAAAAAAATAAGTAGAAAAAGTTCTAATATTGGAGAGGTTGAGATAACAGCAGACAGGTAAGATGATGAGGTGGGTAAAGAGGGGGGTTTAGTAGGAGAGGACTGTGGATATAGGTTAGCTGGATGCAGGGATGAGAAATGTG
The DNA here is from genome assembly GCF_019279795.1 of Protopterus annectens. Classification (NCBI taxonomy): domain Eukaryota; kingdom Metazoa; phylum Chordata; order Ceratodontiformes; family Protopteridae; genus Protopterus; species Protopterus annectens. The sequence continues at coordinate 278,489,932 of NC_056742.1, read as the reverse complement.
AAAGCGTCAGGGTGATTGATGGAGAGATTGGGAATGGAAGAGGAAGAGAAATAGAAAGAAAGGCGGGTTTAGTCAGTTTCGGAGCATGAGCATAGCCATGAGGAAATGAGGTGTTGTTTTAGGTTATGTTTTAAACGTGTCTTATTTTAGGGTGGGTGGGTGGGATGGAGTTCCACTGCTCACTAACATATGTTGAGTAAAGTGAGTTGTTTGCACTGTTATAAGACTAGGTCTTGCTCAGGAAATATCTGTTCTGTGAGCCAAGATTCCTAGGAAGGGAGTAGACTTTGAGGATGTTTTGCAGTGATGGGTAGTGTCGGGTTTGTGTATTATTTTATGGGCATTACGCAGTTGGGAATAGGTAAGGTGATTATCTAGTTTGAACCAGTGTAAGTGATACAGTGCTAGGCAGTGGTGTGAATGGTATGGTATGTTGGATGCAAACTTAGCTGTTTTATTGTAGCCAACCTCTAGTTTATTTTTTAAGGTGGGGTGAAAGTTACTGAAGATGTTTGCTGCATTGAGAAGTGAAGAGAAAGGATTAGATATTGCTACAGAATTCCTGTAGTAGTCAGTGAGAAAAGGTTTATTTCTGTAGAGGAAGCTCAACTTTTGGAGAGTTTTCTTGATGGCTTGAGTGATGTGTTGATCATATTTTAAGTTATCATTGATTAAGAAACTATGAAGCTTTGTGTTGGAAACTGTTTTAGTTGAGGTATTATTTGCTGATGTGTGGTGAAGGATTGTTTCTCTGCTGACAATGGTTTGGGTAAAAACAACATTAATTTTTTTTTTTTCTTTTAGCATTTAAAAAGTAGCTGATAGTCATCTAGTCAGGCCTCAACTGAGGTAATGGGATCCTGGGTCATCTTGTGAATAATAGTAGACTTGTCGCAGGGCAGATGAGCTTGGAATCATCTGTGTATTGTAGTTGGGAATGAATGCTTTCTTCTGACATTTTGGAGAGTGGAAATAGAATGGCTACAGCAGGTTGCTAAATGGAAAAGTCGGTGGATGTTCCCCCTTTATGCAGAGGTATGATACAGGATTTTTTCCAGATGGCAGGGATGTAGCATTCTGTAATTGATAATTTTAAGAGTATAGATAATAAGGTATTCTACAGCATCTGCAGTGATTCTCTGATATTATGGTGGCAGGTTGTCAGCTGTTGGTGAGGATTTCTTTTTAGTTTTAGGAGGTATTTTTTGACAGAAGGGGTAGATGCTGGAGGAATTTTTTTAGTTTTAGGAGGTGTTTTTGATAGAAGGGGTAGTCCATGGTGTCTTTTGTAGATCACAGCCACACCACAAACTTTCTAATGCTGTCTGACATTTATAATGATGATGTAGCCTTGGGGGAGAATTTCCTGCTATGACACCGGAAAAGAGGCAGTATTTACCACATAAGCTTTGGCTTTACTAAAGCATATACACTACAGTAATATGTGATGCATCTAAAACCAGTACCAGGCTGTGCTCACACATGCACAGACTGGTCACACTGTGTGTCAAACACAGGCAACTCAAGTAACAAATTACAAAAGGTAGGGCACAGTTACTACTTGCACAGATTGAAGTGTGAATACAAGTGTGTGATGTAGTCTCCACAAAAATGTGAGAGTGCTATACAAATTGAAAACTACTGAGAGCGGTATGCATCAGAGCTGGGTCCAGAGATAATTACTGCAGAAAGGTCTGGGATGAGTTATTGTCACTAGCTGTGTGTGTAGGTGGCACTGGGGGCTTTAGTGGTGTGTCTGTGTGTGTGGGGGGGTATACTGGTACACACCCTCAGCAGTTTTGCAGCACTGCTGCATGATCTAAAAGACAGGTCCAGGGGATGCATGCAACATGTGTGGGCAACCCTTGCATGTCCTCATCCATGGGAGCAGCCTCTTCCAGGAGTGTCACAGGTAGTAACATGGCTGCGCAACTGTGAGCGATGTCTGGTACCCAACATGGCACTAGTGTGAGTACTACAGTTTCAGGGAGCCAGCACACACCTCCACAGTCCACTTCACTGTGGAAGTGGGGATGCTGCATAACACTGGCCTTGGCTTTTCCCTTCCAGGGTAACTACTTTCAGTAGAAGTAGAGGTGGAGCAGCTCCATGAACCATACCTGGCACACAGCAAGGGAGCATATGAGGGTGGCAATCGATCTGGATAAAAATGTCACAAACGTGGAACATGTATCCCTGTAGGTCATCACACACACACCATGTAATACCCATATCATTTTTGAAAAGGATGAGGTGTGTGTTTCTACAATGACCCTACATATATGTTATGCTGCATTCATTGACGCAGCTATTTCTTGGGGAAGGGAGAACCAACACTGTCTGCATACACCAGTATGCACATCCAAGTGGTTATCCCCATGCTCTGGTGGAGCTTATGAGAGACAAAAATGGCTGAGCTACAATGGGATGACAATATAAAGACTGCATGTATCTGCACCAACCTGCCCAACAAATGTGGTATGTGTCTTGGGTGGCTTTCAAAAGCATACAAGCTGTGTCCATGGCCTGGATAGGGGATCTTGTCTGCAAACTCTGTATCCAACACTGATACTGTACTCCATGGCTGTGTCAGCTGTTCCCTACAGTCAATGCCAGAGTTGGACCCCTCTTCAATATCAGATAGTGGACGTTCCATTGTGGTGGTGATGGATAGAGCATCAACTATGGAGACAGGAAAGCATTTGTCCCAGTACAAGTATAAGTATATCACTTTTACTTTGCACCCAGTTCAGAATTAATTGGCATGGAGAATAGTGTAAATAATAGGTAATATAACCTTACCTCATGCAGACGGCCTTGTAGCTTGTACCCCTAATGTACCTAAAGTACAGGAAGCATACAACATCAATGTCATGTTCAGTACTAAAGGGATTAGACAATATCATTTATGTCTAATAGAAGGAGTACCCTACACACTTGGGGGCACAGTGCAGCTCATCTCTGAGATCTGGCACTCACCATGGGGATGCAATTAGTCTGATCTGGCTCCTTACTGAAAATGTCAGTACTTGAAAATTCGAGTACTGACACACCAAAAAAAAGATCAAAACTGCAGAAGAGTGAATCTCGAACATTGCTCTTCTCCTTTAAACTTCTATTTTGCAGGGGGGGGGGCAAGCCCCCACACCTCTTGAAATTATATACAGTAACTTAGAGATGGACATACCTCAGAGAAAATGTAATATTACAAGAAATGGCTAAAGCAGACTTAGCATACGTAAATCCACTTTTTCAGCCATCTGGTTTTGGGACTCAGTCTAATGGGTACAGACATTTCAAATGGCTACCATTTGATTCACCACGCGAAGATGCCAAAATCTCCTCTGTCTCCATCAATGGTTTATCCAATAATGGCTAAATTCCTACTGCCCTACCTTCTTGTGCAAGGCTGATAGCACAATTTTTCTTCCCAGGCATATTACTTTGTGGAAACAGAACATACACTGAGTTTGCTATTAAAGACAAATTGTCAAAATTCACTATCCACAGTGTATTACCCATCCTGTATAGTTGTTTGGGAATGCTAATATGCAGAAATAACGGTAAGCTGTACTTTCCTGCACTACTACCTGATAGCAACTCTCAACACACAAGACACACACACACACACACACACACACACACACACACACACACACACACACACCCCAAACACAGTGAGTTGCTCACACCCCCTAGCCAGCCATAAACCTTCTTTTTCCTCCCCCCACAATGCAGACTACAGTGTAGTATACACTGAAATATGCAATTTTCCAGAGGTGTTATACCTGCTGTGGTCCTCATCTGCACACAAGCACAATGAGGGCGTCAGCCAGTAGGCACCCTGGTCTGACAAGCAGTGTATGTTAAACTAGGTACAGCTGAATTCTTTCGCCAATCTGTGAATATGAACCCGTAGCAGAACCGTACAGCTTACACGCAAAGTTACAACACACATTAGGTGTGTTGACACATGCTGTATAATATGCATAAACATTTCCAGCATTACTGTTTAACAATGGTCTGTACACTGGGCAACACTAACAAAACAGCTGCCAGTCTCCCACAACTGATATATTGGCATGTTACTGCTACAAACAGGTGTGTGTGAGTCCCAGCATATCACTAGGCATGATTGGTCTGGTACCTTTAAATACTGTATTTCAGAATTCCTCTGGGTTGTCTCTCCCATTAAACTTCATATTCACTTGTGTACAAGCTTTGTGCTATCAACAAGTACTTTAATCTTCTTAAAAGAGTTAACATTCACAGCTGTTATTCCTGCATACATTATTACCCTAATGAACACTTCATTTAACTGTTGCAGTCACAGAAGTCTAAGGATGATGTTGCAGTTACCTTCAGTAGTTAGTATCGGTACTTTTCTCACAGTAAATTAGATTCCATAAGTGTAGGTACTTCAGTGATCAGTGCCCTACATACTCTTCCATAGTATGATGAGCTTCAATGCAGCTGGTGGGGTTTACATTGCTTCATTGGTGTTTACTAGGCTAACCACAAGAGACTTTTTATGCCTAGCCATGCATCCCAAGTCTCTGACAAGTTCTGGTACCCTTTATACGTGTAAGTAGGGGCTTGGAAGATGAAACATTTACAGGCTGCTTGTGTCCCTTAAGAGATAAAGGTGCCAAACCAGGGATGACTTTCCTGTTCCCCATCCAATTGTTCAACTTATACTTGAATTGGTTTAAGGAGGAACTCTGCTTCACATGGATGGGGAGCCTGTTCCAGAGGCATGGTAGTCTCTGGGATACATACCTGTCTCTCCAGCAGGTCCCATTTATATCACAGGCAAGGTTTAAGTCTTTAGAATGGAAAATTCTGGTGCTGTTTGTTTTGTGGATATACAAGAAGTCTATCAGAGTGAGGTCTGACAATGTCCTGTAAGCCAGGCATAGATCTCCACTCAACAGCCAGTAGGAGACAGAATATAGGGATAGGGCCTTAGGGTGGTCTGCATAGGACATTTACTTACGCCCTGCATTTTTAGTGAGGAACCTTTGTGGATGTTATAATTCTTGAATATTCCTGATTAGGTACATATCAAAGGGGACACTGTACTCAATGACAGGTTTGATGAATGCCAAATATGACTTCCTTGGACCTAGATGCCATACCTTTGTTTATAAGTTGCGCAACATAGACTGATTTCCTCAATAGTGTAGACACACGATGGTCAAAGGCTAGATTACTCTCTATGCGTATCCCTAAGTTCCTGTCTACTGGGTCAACTCTAAGGGGTGTGTTGTCAGTATGATGGTTACCAGGGGTGGATTACTTTCCAAAGGATACTATTATGCATTTATTGGCATTTAGTTTTAGTCCATGGCTCTGACACCAGTTCTTTGTCTGTGTCAGCGCCTCCTGGAGAACATTTGTGTCAGTGTGGGATTCAATGACAGCTCCTAATTTGCAATCATCTGCAAATTTAGTCCTGCAGAGACCAGTGACATTAGCCTTGACTTCAGAAAAATAAATGTCAAAAAGGAGCGGTCCAAAGACCAATGCCTGAGGGACTCCACTTGTAACTGGCCTCTTAGCAGAGGTGGATCCCCCAGTTCTAACTTCCTGGGTCCTGTCTGTGAGCCAGTTGGCTATTCACTGGGTGACATATAGGTTTGTACCTAACTTCTTGTGTTTTTCAACAATGCCCAAGTGGGGTTTTGTGTCAAATGTCTTGGCCAGGTCAAGCTAGGCAATGTGAACCATTTTTCCCTCATCCATAGTTTTGGTGACCTTCTCAAAAGTCCACCAGGTTGAGTAGGCATGACCTGCTCTTGACAAAACCAAACTGGGTTGGGTCCAGTGTTTGGAGGTTTACTATACTGTTATTGATCATTTCCATGATAATTCTTTCCATGGCTTTGCATATAAGATTATTTAGGCCCACCTTTGTACAGAGGGATGACTGTTGCTCTTCACCATTCATGAGGCATGAAGCCTGTTTGGAGGCTACAGTTAAACAGCAATTCCGCAATTCCAGAGGGCCTGATAGGTCATGTTTCATGCTATTTAGAAGGCAACCTGAGATATTGTTTGGTCCCACTGATGCAGTGTTCTTGGCCTTAGAGAGAGCATTAAGGACCTTTTGTTCCCTATTGATAGCAGGAAGAGTTATATTTGATGGGATTTCCTGAGTGAAGGTTGAGGGGGACAGAGGGGTAAAGCTGGAGCTGAAATTGTCACCAGTAGGTTTGCTATACCTTCTGACTTAGTATACGTGGCTCCATTTACAATGAGCTCTGCACACAACTGCATACTGCCTTCGAGGTTGCTGATGAAACTAAAGAATACATTGCAGCTGACCTTGGCCTAGAAGGCCACAATTACCTCTATTTTTGGCTTTGGTAGACTATTTTTCCAATTAGTTGCTTGTTTAGTTTGACGAGAGTGCTTTTATCCTCCTGGGTGCTATGCCTCTTAATGTTTGCCATGATTTTCTTCCTTCTGTTATACAGCCTATTGATTTTGTGATTCCACCAGGGTTAGTTCTGTACTTCTTCCTGGTGGGTACAGCTCCCTCTATACAGCTAGTAACATGCTTGTATAAGGTTTATGTGAACAGTTCTGCATAGGCAACAGTGTTATCAGGGTTTATGGGGGCTGGAAATTTTGCCAGGTTATCACTTAATAGCAGGAAGTTTGCCTTAGAGTAGTTCCTGAATGTTCCAGGTTTTTTACTTCAAAGGAAACTATATTATGGTCTGACCTTACCATGAAATACATTACACTAGGGGGTATGCAGCACTCTCCCCTATCAGTGAGGACCAGACCAGTATTTTTGCACCCCTAGTTGTTGTACTGACAATCTGGTCCAGGGAGTTTGTGTTTACAAAATCCAGGAATCTCTGTGCCTGTATGTCTGGTGTCTTATAGGATTCCCATTTAATAGTGGGGTAATTAAACTCGCCCATGAATATGATATTGTGTTGGATGGGGAGTGTTTCCAATAAGCTTAAATACATGGTATGAGTTTCCTGGGTCATGCAAGGTGATCTATAGCTTGCATGGAAGCAGTATTGCATTTTGCCTATGGTGATTTGAACATGGAGCAGCTCAAGTGCATTATAACCTTGTACTGTCAGCGACAGTGTGTTCTCTACAGCTTTAAACCTTGTCTCAGTGACTGTACAGATGTCAGCATTCTCTAGGGTGAAGACAGCTTCTAGGAAGTAGAGTTTTTTGTTTAGACTCCTAGCATTGAGTACCAATACCTTTAGATTTTCTTGGTTTTGATTTGCTATGTCGGAAGTACTTTCAGTTTGACATTGCCTAAAAAGGGTGCTATGGGGGAAAACAATGTTTTAGCTAATATTTCAAAGCCTAGAGGGGAGAGGTGCAGACCATCCCTGGCAAAGCAGCAAGGCCTGTTGACCATCTCCTTTCATGCTGACAAATATTGCAACCCCTTAGAATGACACCAGAAACTAAGCCAATTATTAAAGTCAGTCATCTTTTATTTGTATTGTGGCATCATCCTTGGAGAAAGTAAAATGCTGCTAATTGCTAGACTCATACCAGTGTGGGACACATATTCTGAGAGCTCCATGATGTCTCTCTTCATATCGTCTAGGGAGGAACATCTCAGGTCATTTACACTTACACTCACTTATGACTGATTCATACCGGCACTTGTGGTCCAGTGACCTGAGTGCATGCGTAACGTGACGGATCCTAGCCCTAGATAAGCAGCTGACTGTGACTTTCTCCTTACTCAGCCTGGTGAGAGGGACACGAGTGTGTCTCACGGTGGAGTCTCTAATGACCAGAATGTTGGACTTTGTGGTGGTTTGCCTTATGGGCTTAAAAGTACAGGCTCCATAAGATGTGGCTGTAGGTGTTCATGTGGGTGTAGTTTTGAAAGAGTGCGTTTGGGGCTGCTGAGGGTATCTGTTATATGTACTTCATCTAGGAGGTCTTTGAGGTTTAGGAAGCTTACATTTAAGTGACTCAGCTTATGTGGGTCTATTTATCTGCTTCGAACTGTGAGTGATGGGTACAGCGTGTGTACTACTGACCACCGTACATTAGGAGCGCTTTTATGTGAGAGATTTGACTCCAGTGACATTGTGTAAATACATCTCTTGCATACTATATCAGCTTGTTTGAGAATTAACTGGCTGTTAGTAAACTTGACACAATTTCTATGTTGCCTCAGGATGCCCATATCCACCAAGCTGGTAATGGAGATAGTGGAAAAGTTCATATCCATGGCAACATACTCTTTTTTTATTGATTGGACAGTTGGAGTGAGAATATAAAGGAATGTCAGAAGTATCCAGTCTGCAACTCTGGGGACAGTGCTTATCACTGCAAACTAGTTGTCCTGTGTGCAACTAAGTATTGGTGAAAATTCAATTGTGCTTTTACAGGAAAGAAAATGTCACTCAAGATGTCTGTGTCTATACTGGGCATTGCCAAACACTTGAGGGGGAAACTAATAAGTAGACCCTGAAAATTTATGTATGAGGTATTTAGGGAAATATTCTGAAGTTAGAAGCAAATTAAGCAGTACTTAATGAAAACAAAAAATTAGCTTGTCAAGAATGATGAAAAGAGGGGAGTCACATGAATGGCTACTGCCTGGCTACTGCTAGTGCTGATCACTTCACAGCTTCACTCGGCTGGGACACAATGCTTCTTCTCTCACAAGAAGCAAAACATTAGCACCAATCACAAGTTGAGAAGCAGGCTGCAGCCTATTTGGTGATCCACAGTCTTGCCTCAAAGGATGCAATGTTGTAGGCTTGTTGTAGCTTTTTTTCCTGGTAGATGCCTTGTATAGTAACCAGACCAATCAGGAACATCACGCACAGACACTCACTGCCCAACCAGAAACAGTTAGTAATCAATACACCCTGTTCCTTCAGTCACCAGGAGCAGAATATAAGCACAAATTCCAAGCTGTCACCTATGAAGCAGTTATTAGGCTTTCCAGTGATCAGCAGTCTTCAGGAAATAATGTCCCTGTGCTCCTTCTCTCACCAGGAGAAAACAGAAGCACTAATCCCAAGATGACTACTGACAGGCAGAATGTGGAGTCTCCAAAAACTGGTGGTCTTGCAATAGATGTTGCAGATTTTAAAGGTAAGATAAAAAATCGGTTAATATCCTAAGCAGTGCAGTGTGCACTAAGCAGTTACATATGAAAGAGGGGGTAACTTAAGCTTTAGCTGTCTAAGTGGGCAGCCACTAATTTTAAAAGAACAAGAGAGATTGAAACGGGGTGGGTACTTTGTATTTTGGTTCCATGGAATAATGTGGGATAGCCTATACATTTAAATAGTTGAAGTGGGGTGATTTCACAAAATGAGAATTTTGTGCTTACTCACAACAGCCAATGAAACGTGAGAGAGAAGAAGAAATGTGGTCAAATTAACATAATGGACAGGCAACTAGAAAGACGTTTGTGTTTAAGAAAACCCACACCAAATAAATCCACAAAAATTTACCACCTACACCAAATCCAAGATAAGAAAAAATTTATCCCTCAAAAGACACCACTCAAAAATCTCCCTTTAGGGACTGCAGTTGAATACTTTAACTGAACCTTCCTCAATATCCTAAACACCTTGGACCCCCCAAGAACAATAAAGATAAAATCCATTTATGCCTCCCTTGGCTAACCAAACAAACAAGATCTCGGTTAAAAACTAGAGATAAGACCTGGGAGAAATGGCTCAATGACAAAACTACAACTAACAAACCAAGATATCTAGAACTCCAAAATAAATTTAAAAAAAACACAAACATTAGACAAAAACAAAATAAATTACTACAGCAATATCCAATCAGAAATCAAAGAATCCCACAAATATTACGGACTGCCATCAAAAAATTCCTACAGCCAAGACAAACAAGTACTCCCTCCCAATACTCACCAATACTAGACAAACAAGTACTCCCTCCCAATACTCACCAATACTAAAGACAGCACAGCCTCAGAATTTAACAGATACTTCACTGAATCCATACTAGCCCTCACAAACAATAATTGCTATTCCCCTACCATGATTCACATAGTACCTACACTTGATCCCAATAACTTCTCCTTCCAACTTGTCCCAATAAACACCATAATTAAATATCTCAAAAGGCTTATACCTACTACACTTGCTGCCAACTATCTACCTGCAGAATATCTAAAAATTGCTGCAAAAATAATATCCTGTCCAGTTTTCATATTAATAAATTGATACATTTTAGAACAAGTCCCTAAATGTGGAAATTATCATATATCATCCCTCTACATAAAGGTGGAAACTCAACATAATTATCAAATTACCGGCCAATACACTATCACCATTATCTAAAATACTTGAGAGGTGCATCCATTAACAAATCTTAAACTATCTAATAAACAACAATCTTCTAACACTAAGCATGGTTTCTGTCATAACCATAGTACCACCAATGCCCTTGTTAACTTTTTTATCTTACTTTTAAAATCTGCAATGACGGCAATTTAGTTTCCTCCATCTTTCTTGATCTGTCCAAAGCTTTTGATATTGTCTCTTATTCTAAACTCTTAACTACACTCTCCCAACTTAAACTTAGCCAATCTGCAATTACTTGGTTCCACAATATCTAACTGGTCACCAGCAAGCTGCAAAATGGCAAAAAATCTCTCTTCACTACTGCCTGTAACCTTGGAATTACCCCAGGGATCTATTCTGGATCCTATCCTTTTTATTATATTTCTAACAGTTGTCATGCTGCCACCCCACTCGCCTCCATAGTTCAATATGCAGACGATTCCACCCTGATTTATGCTGACCCAACACTACATAAAAACTCCCAAAAAAATCAGCCAGCAGTCATTCAATGCAGTGGAGTCTTGGCTAAACAATGCACAACTTATACTTAAATCTAACAAAACTCATGCTCTTCTATCCAACTAGACCTGTAGACCTCCACCAACTATTCAATATATCATCATCAAACCATACAAGTATTTCTCTGGTTTCCCAAACAAAATTATCTGGAGGGTCATTGACCACAGTATGAAATTCGACATACACATATCACAGGCAATAAAAAGTTCACAAAATACTAGGAGCCCTGTACATAAACTGGCACTTTCTAAACAAATCTTCACAGGCCAGTATAGCTAGAACCCATCTTATCACAACGCTATTATGCACCTCACAAATATTAAGAAATCTGACCTAGCAAAACTCAAAACTTGCTATAATAAAATTGCAAAGTTTTCTACAGAATCAGATTTCAGATACCATCATTGTTTGGCTTTAAAACAACTATCTTGGCTAGAGCTATCAAATATACTTGCTTATAATCAACTTACCTTTGCCCATTGAATACTTAATCAGACAGAAAAAATACTAGTACTTCAAAATCTACTAATATGCTATGACAATAGCACAGTATTGCATTACACTAACAAATCCTTCTTAAATATTTCCAAACCTAACAATGCAGCTCAAACTGCATAGCCAAAACTTGGAATTCCCTGCAATTAAATATCAAAACACCTACTAATATGTCCAACTTTAAAAAACTTCTCAAATCACATCTATCTGAATCCTGGACTTGCTCTTGCACAAAACTTGGTTAGGAAATAGATGTCTTAAGGCAGCTAAAAGAACACAACCAGTTATTTTTGTACTTGAATAGTACCTACCAAGCATATGTATACTTAACTTGCTTTTTTTTTTGTTTAGCTTTAATCACAGTACTGCTATTCTTTTATTCCTTTCTAAACTATATGATGTTATTAGTGAAATGTATAACGTATTTTTCATTTTGTGCTTGAATCTGAGATTGAATCAACATTTGTATCTATATATCAGTCACCCTGCTAGACAGGGGTCCAGGGAAGAAAATATTGTGGGGAGAAATAGCCAGGAAACCTATGCTGTATATGTACCGCACTGTTATTTATAAATGTGGAACTTTTCTTTGCAGGCCCTCACTGAAAAAGGATATTTTGTCCCGTAGGACTTTCCCGGTATACAAATATAAAATAAAATAAATAAAAACAGCAGCATCAGGATGGGAGGGTGGGAAAAAATTCTGTGCGACTCACATGAGACACACAGCTTTGGTCGCTTTCCTAGTTTTAATATGCAATTAAAAGCAGAATACAAGTAAAGCACAGTGTAAAGAAAACAAATCACAGCATACAAAATAAAAGAAGGCAATAAAGTTATGTAAAATGCAAAAATACAAAGGCAAACTAACCTTTCCCTCACAGCAAGTTGTGGAAGAGTACAGGTGAGCCTTTACAGTAAAGCTTTGAAATGTTTTATTTTACTCCTTAAATAAAGGTTTAGTTAATAGCTCGACCCCCAGTTCACAGATAATTAACCTTAATTGACCTGTTCTAACTTCTGTGTGACTCCTTAAGTGACTTGTTCAAATTTATGTGTGACTCACAAGAAACACAGCTATGGTGTCTCTTTCCTAGTTTTAATATGCAATTAAAAGCAGAATATAAGTAAAACACAGCGTAAAGAAAATAAATCACAGTATATAAAATAGAAGGCAATAAGGCAATGCAGTAATACAAAATACAAGAAAGCAAAACCAAACTTACCTTGCTCTCACAACACGTTGTGGCAGTGTCTGGGAGTGATTTGGCCAGCTAAGTGAGATTATTATGAAAATGAGGGCTCAGCTCATGAATGCCTCTGAATCACTCATTCTGTGTGTTTCACCTACAGGCAGAGTCTTGTGGGCAGGTTTATATGGCACACAGACACATTGAGCATGTGTGGGCATTTTCATATCAAAATGAGGTTCCCTGCAATTACCTGTTTAAGCCTGATAGGAATGAAAGTGCTAAAGAGTACCCTCTCTCTGCAATCACTGAACTACATGCTCTAAAGCACAACTGTGACTGCCATATTTCATATCAACCATTTCCTTGTGAACATATTCAAAATGGCCTGGTCCATTTAGAAGCCTGCCACTGGCCATGATACTGTTGCTTTATTTTGCTCCCCAAATGGGGGTGAATGACTTGAGATGCAAAACCCTGAGGGGTATGCAGACATGTCAGAACTGTTCATGCATGTCACAAATGCAGAGGATTCTGATTCTGAAGTGGAATCTTTAATTCTTGAAGAATAATGCCCAGGTACAAAGAAAAGACAACTGGCTAAAATAAATGGTGTCATTCCAGAGGTATCAAGTATCTGTAAGCATGGGACAAGTTTCTTGACAATCTTTCCAACAGTCACAATCGACTCCGAGCAATATGCCACCCAGAGGTAGCTTGCAACAGTTATAATGGAGTTGATGGATTGTACCAGCCACCTGGAGATTCTCATATTGCAGCTTGTAAAGTCACATCCCTGCCTGCCAATGGCAGCTCCATCAGAACAAGAAACCAGGGGTAAAGAAGCACAAGCTGGTATCAAGAATGCCACTAGGTCAGACACAGGCAGGGCGGTAAAAGGGAAGTCATATTCACCCTATAGTCCATCCTGGTGTTCCTCCTTCCTTCTGTGCCACTCCCTTATTTGTTGTCTCTAATTCTCCCCATCACCCTTGTCTTCTCCGTCTGTTTGATGCCTTCTAATCTACTGTCCTCTCCACTTCCTCAGTGTGTTAGCACTTCCCCTGCCAGTCTTGTGTTCTATTTGCGCACTTGCCTCTGCTACCTACCCTAACAGTCTTGCTAGTTATTCAGCTTTCCTTATTTCCTTTCCCAGTTTACTTTATTGGTATACAAAAAATGAGCACTTGTCCCACAAAAAAATTAAGTTATTGCTATTCATATCCCTACTCCAGCTCAATCATTTTTTTAACTGCTGTCCTTGCATGCTTCCCCCTTCTTCCTACTGTCCTATACTCCTACTTCCATCCTTTAATCTGGTAAAAAAAAACAGACCCAATGTGCAGTGAACCTTAAAGGCTCAGAGTTGTCTATATCATCCTGCTGCTCATGTGCAAATGGAAAAGCACAGTTGCACAAGTCCTACTTATCTGTAATAGCAGATGTTCATAGAAAACACTGCCTTGCTGCCATGTGGATAGTCATGCCATGCTACCCCATCTCTGTTGGTCTACCAAGGCTCAGAACTCTCCCTGCCTGTCTGTGGGTGTGATGGACCAATCATCCGAGAATACAGGTTTAACTTCCAGATCCACAGACAGGACCCTTTCAGTTTTTTGGGGTCCAGAAGGAAGAGAAGATGAAAAAGCAAGTTTGCGATCATCTACTTTTCCAAACCAAAAACCACATAAACAACAAAAGGGGATGCTAAGTTAACTGAATGGCAAATCCAACCCCAAATTATGAACATTTAAAAAAGGGGAATGGTGGGTGGGTACTGCCAGTAAGGTAATGTGTTCTACATACGTCTACTGTAACAGGTAAATAGGACTTATGCAAATGTGTTATGTTCAACATACACACAGGCTTACTGACATATGGGTAGATTCTCAGAGCTTACTTAACTTGGGAGCAGGAAGGACAAGGGTCCTGGAGCTCCCAGAGAACTGTCCTAGCAAAACCAGTTTTGGATTTAGAAAAGGCATACAGCTTGTAGTGCTTTGTAAAGGTATGGACCAAGTTGCTGCCTAGTTGACTCCTTGCCAATATGCCACTGAAGAGGAAAATGCCTTGGTGAAATGCATTGCCTGAATTTGCCTTGCCGGGTTGAACATAACAAAAAAACAATACCAGGGGACAACTAATGTGCAATGGTTTGCTTAGAGACAGGTTGGCCCTTCTTTTTCCTTTCAGCCTTCCTAAAGTGTTTTGTTCTGTCAAGGTAGTACCTGGGTTGACGATGCACATCCAGGGTATTAAGTATACTCTTCTCCCTTACTCTTAAGTTTTACAGACTAACTAAGGGTGAATTCTGAGACAACTTTCAGCATGAAAGAAGGGCTAATGTGTAAAACAACCTCAGAGCTTGCAGCTCAGAGATCCACCTTGTAGATGTCAGACCAATAAGCAAAACAGTTTTCCACCTTAAGAATTTGAGTTCAGCCTGAGCATCAGGTGAAAGGTGGTATGGCCAGTTTTTACAGAAAACAGCTGAGATTTCACAAAGGGTGAATTTGTTTGTGAAGGGGCCTCATATGCAATACTCTTTTCATGAATTAAGAGAAGAAGAAAGAGGGGGAATCCACTGACAGTCAAGCTGAGATGGCCAATAAATGCACCTTAATGGATGCATAAAATACTCCATCTTGAACTAGTTCACACATATATTAGAAGGCCAGAAGGGTGTTAACCTCAAGGGACCCTCTGTTGCAATTTAGGCACCACTTAGAAAACCATATCCATGTAAAAACATTTTCTAGCAGTAAGTTTTCTGGTCTCCTTTAACACCTGCTACACATCCTCATGAAACATGTGCCTAAATGAAGTCAAGATTGAATCATCCAGGCTGTTAGTTACAGTTGCTCTAAAATGTGGTTCAACAGTTGCCCCTCAGACTGTGTAAGCATAACCAGAGTGTGAGAAAGTCTATGGTAATTGCCATTGGCTGCCAGTAGATAGGAAAACCAAGACTGACTGAGTCAATAGGGGCTCACCACAATGATTTATAGCATTTCTTTCTGAACCTTCAAAAGTACCTCATGCATCAGTGGAAAAGGTGGAAATGCATACAAGAACATTCCTGTTCAAGGGAAAAATAATGCATCTGTTCTCCAAGCATGGCAGCAAGGATGCCTGGAACAGAATTTCTCCAGTTGTCTGTTTTTAATGGTGATGAAGAGAGGTGTACCCCACATCTGGACTAGATCCTGGATCACCACTGCCTTGAGGTGCCACTTGTGCAAGTCTACTCAGGATCTGCTTAGCTTGTCTGCCATGATGTTTTACTCTGACTGGATGTATGATGCCCGAAGAGTCACAGAATGCTGTGAAGTCAGTTCCCAGGCCATCACTGTCAACCAGCAGAGAGGGTATGACAATGCACCCCCCCTTGCTTGTTGAGGTACCAAATTACTCTGGTGTTTTCCATAACCACCAGAAAAGGATTCATCCACAGGTGGTGAAGGACTTTCAAGGCCTGAATCAGTAAACATTTCCTTGATATTGATGTGCTTCTGCATGTCCATGTATCCCCAAGTGGCCTGCACTTGCTTTCCCACTGACACAGCTCCTCAAGTGAAGTTGGCTGAATCTAGACGGACTGTGCCAGAACTGAAGGGGAGAAGGGAAGTCCTGGATTGACACTCAACTGTGCTCTCCACCACTGTAACTAGCATCTGGGGAGGGACAGCACCGGTAACTGAAATTTCAGGAAATGTACTTTCAGGGTCCAACAATTACAGAGATGCCACTGAATTTTCCTTATGTGGATATGGAACAGTGTTATCCTTAGAATCATGGATGCCACAAGTTTTAGAATTTTTAGGAATTCTCTTGCTGATGCAAAGTTCCTCCTGGAGAATTTTCGAAATACCATCTGGTAATACAGATCCTTGTCTTCAGGAAGAAAGACCATTCTTTTGTTTTTGTGCACCCTACTCATGAAGAAATTACACTGTGTATGAAAATATTTAGAAGCAAGATGTCCTCTGCAGGTATGCTTGTTAAGATGCAAAAATATAGACGCACTACCAGATTAAGAACTGTTCCTGCAAAAACAGCAAAATTAAAGATAAGAAAAAATCAGACAAACGAAGTCCTGCAATTTGCAAGAGGAAATCTGAAATTTATAACCATAAAATGAGTGAAATTTTTGGCAAATAAAGGTAGAAGTGGAAAATTTCTAGGAATCTACTCAGGCCTGTTGGAGAATTGAAATGATCATTATGATCGATAAGAACTGAAGATTTCTTTGAGGGAAGATTTCTTTGAGTGGGTTCTTTAAGATGGCTGTGGCTTCCATCTGGTACCAGATAAATACATACTAGGGCCAACACATGGGTAGTGATGAGAAAACTGCACCCCAAATGAACTAAAGAAGGTAATTATACCCTTATGTTATGTATAACTGATGAAATACTTCTTGATTTAAGATCCCTTTTAAAGTCCCACCAAAAGTACACTTTTTGTCAACTTATCATCATATTTTCTTCCTTTATGAGGGGAAGACTTCTGCACATAAGGCTGGGGTGGGCTACAATGCCATTTTCAATCTTCAGAAGGTCCAAAATATAGCAAGGATGATCTGTGCAAATTTGCACAGTCTGCATGTCCTCCCTGTGGTCGCGTGGGTTTCCTCTGGGTGCTCCGGTTTCCTCCCCCATCCGAAAGACATGCAGTAGGTGGATTGGACACTCCAAATTGGCCCTAGGTGTGAGTGTGTGCATGTGTGTGCCTTCTGTGGAAGGTTGGGTGCCAGGCTGGCAACTCGACACCGTAAAACTCCACTGCCAATCATGAGCGGACAGATGATCCGCTGTGGCGACCCCTAACCGGGAAAAGCCGAAAGAAGAAGAAATGGCTGCCGTTACTTACTGGCAAATAATGAAAGCTGCATTTCCAACATCTTTCTCCTGGCTAAAAAAAGGAAGCAAATTGTTACCAGCTAAGAATAACTCAGTGGACTTTAACTCTAACAAAAATAATATGTATATGTACATGTATATGGGTGTACCGATACAGATCAAAACACTCAAATCTCAAGTGTTAACAAAGTAGACAGTGAAATGCTTTGCAAATGCTGTCATGCTACTATGCATGCGCCAATTAACAATCTCAGTGCATGCAAAAATTTACAAAACAAAAACAGATGAAAATGTCTTTTTTTGTTTTTTGTTTTTTTGCAGGAAGGAAAGCTCCTCTCTGTTTCCCCACAGCTACTGCTAATTATATATATTAACTCCGAGACTGCATAACATTAGGGAAAGACCATATTTCCCGAGACTTGTATGATCTCACACACCTGTTGATCATCTGTTTAGTCAATCAAAATTTGTCAGCTAAACAGATGTTAACAATATTCAGTGCATCTATTACACAAACACACACACACACGCACACACACACAGATATAAATATGTGTGTGTGTGTGTGTGTGTGTGTGTGTGTGTGTGTGTGTGTGTATGTTTGCATATGGCATTGCCCATCTTTGAATTATTTAGTCAAGTAAAAACAGCACAAACATATCTCGTGTCACTTTACTCAGTCTGTATATAGCCTTCTTTATGTAGAAATTAAATTCATAACACCCTTTAGGATAGTTTACATATGCCTTTTGCTTTTTAACAGCAGTACTTTAGAAACGTATAAACCAGGGGTGAGTTCTGAGCAAAACTCTTTCAGGTTGATGTAAAACAGTCTACAGGACCATACTTCTACAGTAAATATGAATCTTAAGTGTGCTGCAATGAATGAATCTTATGCAGTATTCCAAACAAACCATATCAAGTGAAGCATAGGGCAGGTTTTTGACAAAACCCAGGGCATTCTAACAAATTAAATGGCATTATGTCTACTAAGATGTGATTAAGATCTGTGCTGGGGCTCTTTGAAGTTCTGACCATTTTCTGTTTCGCTTCATCTATCCTTTCTGCTTTTGTTTTGACAATTCAGTTTCCATTCTATATAACTACTGCAGCTGGCAAGGCATTATTGCAGTGTGTGTCTGTATATTAAACTTTGTGCTAGGCAGCCAGGCAAAAGGGGAGGTGTAGACATGTTATCTTAGCACACTGTCCTCAAAAGAAAGTATTCTGTCCAGCAATATTCTGACTGCAGCTTTCCTGTAATCATTCATATTTAATAAAAGAAGTAAAACATAATTCTTAAATTACATGAGCATAAAACCAGTATTGTCAGAGTATCAAAGGAATAGAATAAAAATGCAGTTGCTTTGCACATTTTGATGTGGTTAATAATGAGTGCATGGCAGGTCACCGACTGCTAAGTTACTTCTAAGGAAAACTGGCAAAACAGGTACCATTACCAGCAATACTCATGTAACCAAAGTTTTTTGTATTAATACCTAAATGCTTAGAATAGTAGAAGCTTATAAATTCAGGTAAACTGGCACTGCTGTGTAAGGCAACAAAACTCTATAAAGAAATACATCTCACTTCTGTGCTGTCCAATTCTAAGTAAGTCACTTAAACCATATTAAATCTCCCATTTCGCCCATCATGCAGACATTTATGCTTAATAAAATACATGTGAATAAAAAAAGAGCGAGTATAAAAAAATTCCAAGGAACTACTGAAATGCCTTAATGCCTTACTAATGCAGCCAGCATTCATTCAAATGTAAGGTTTTAAATACTGCTGCGGTTGCAAAGCTATCAAAGGAATATATACCTTAGTAGAAAATAAATCAATTAATATTACATGGTTCCCTTTATCAAAATAAGAAAAGCAAAATTATGAGATTGCATAACATACTTATAAATGCCTACCACTGTTCAATCTGCCCATTAAAGTGATATATGAAACGCATTTTAATACACAATTTTCTGTCTAATGAATAATCACTTAATTTCCAAAATAACTCTTCTCAGTCGTGAATTAGGCAAAAGCAAATGTATACAATGCATACATAAAGAAAATATTATGATATCAGGGAATGCCTAAATCAATAACAAAAATGAATTAAGAATAATCAAACATTTAACATACATCCAGCATCTGTCACAACAAACAATATATAAAAAATGAAAGCAAGTATACTGCTGATACTAACTGCAAAGTAAGCAGTGTGTCCTGCAAGACCATTTCAGTGACTTGACATAAATTATTAAACACGATTGCATAGAATTGATTCAAACTGATCTTGTAATTGTCCAATCCAGAGACTTCAGTGACCTCAGACAGCAAATAACTCCATATGACAGGAGCCATGAATTAGATAATTGGTTTGGTGTGTATTAGGGATAGTTAGCACATGCGGTCTTTGAGGGGGCATGTGCATCCACATTTATTGTACATTTACCTCTTCCTTTTTTAAATACCCTTAACTTACTACCACAATGCTGGTCATGTCCCATTCATCTACTACTTCTTTCATAATCGCCCTTAAACTCACTCATGTTACATAGCCCATTATACTTACTTTTACCTACTTTTTGTATACATTAAGTATATATGGTGTATAATGTGTACCACTGTCTTGCGTGTCACTGCATTTAGTATTAATTCAATATAATACTGTATTTCACATCTCTGTCTAATTGTATCATTTTCAGTTGTGCTATCTTTTTGCCCTTCTCCCTGGCTGAGGTTGAAAATATTGATCAGCACTCTACCCAAGTTAACAAATTCAATAAACAAATATATTTGTTTACCTGGTTTAACTGAAAGTCTTTTTAAAGTGGGGATAGCAGGTAGGACAATATAACTTGCAAACAAACAACTGAATTCCAAAGTCAGTCCTTCCTTTTATTGAATTCCAAAGTTTCCTCTTCAGGACTGAGCATCAGTTCTCTCTCTTTTTCACTCTGTATCTTTACTTAAAACTGCTGACACAAATGCAAAAAAATGTACCTCAGTCGAAACAGAGTTTTCTAATAAATGTGTGCATGAGTTAACTGATTTGGGCTATCACACCAAGGTAGGCCAGTTTTCAATATCTTTATTTCAGACAAAACAACTACTGAAATGCTTTACAGAAAGGAATATGGCTTTGCTGTAATGTTTTGCTCGTCAGTCACAAAACACACAAACAAGTCAACAGAACATTTTGTATTGGTTTGTACCCAAATTTGGCTTTGTTTAAAATGTGCTAGAAACAAAGTACATCCTCTCAACATTATTAATATCTACTTACTGTCTGAACAGATCAACAATAATTCCAGAGGACTATATTCTTATAGAAATGAACTAACTCTATCAAACATTTTGGCAGTTTTCCCCTCAACATGAAGAACTGCTGTTACCGCAGCAACGGAAAATAAAAATGAACAATCATATTCAAAGACTCTGACACCACAATTCTTCATCCCTAAAGTTACTCAGAACAAAATCTTGATTGGAGAGAGAAGTTTGTGATATAAATAGAGTACTTGAAAGTGATAGCTGAATTCCATCTAATGCTCAGTGCGACCCAAGCAAAGTAATAATCTTGTAGGTCAATGCTAGCTGAATGAATAATCATGTTCAACAATCCCTTGTTAAGTGAGCATTTTCTGTAGGCAGTTCTTATAAGTCATAAAAATCAAACTAGAGTAAAATCATAATAGGGCGCATTTGTCACAATGATTGAAAATGCTCATACATTTAGGGGAAAATCTGTTCATGAGCTTAACTCTCTGTTTTAAAGCAAAGGTCTTTACAATGCATGATGAATATTGCTTGTCCTATCCAGTAACCTGGAAGGAGTTATTTAACATAGGTCAGCTACTGTCAGATTTCTTAAAGATTTCATATTCTTCACACAGAAGGGTACTGTGACATCTTTACTGGCAGCAAAGTGACTAGTCTTTGCATAGTCACTTAGTTCTTTTCTCTGCTGCTCCTCTCATCCCTTCACAGCCAGTGGTATTATGTTATAAAAATGTTCAGTGAACAAGGGACTGATGAACAACATTATTTATTTCTCCAGTAATGACCTAAAAACTATTAAAATTCATGGGTTGTAAGGTGGGACACAGAAATCATCTGGCCACTAGTTTTACCTAGAAGAAACTAAAAATGAGAAGGAACTAAAAATTAGGAGTGCTATAGAGTGAGATGTAACATTACAGCTCACATTCAACTTGCTACGGTCTATCTTCTTCTTCTTCTCTCATCCCCTTCATGCCTTTAATATTTCCACTTGCTTCAGATGTCAAAGTTAGAGACCACTTGTATGTAACAATACAGCAAAATTTGCTGGTAACAATCTAACATGAGCTACAGACATACATCATTAAAGAAATTAAACTGAGTACAATTTCAACACCACTTAAGACATGTCCCTCCCTGTTAAGAATGGCTCACTCTGTACTCCACCATACAACTAACTAATGGTGCCACCTTATACTCTGTACTTACACTGCTATTCCCAGTCTCAACATCTTTAGTATAAAAATTTGCATCTTGTTAAAATGGAAAGACCCACAACTACTACATTGTCTCCTATTAAGCTACGGAACAGACTGTCATGTGATTTGTAGCAAATAATGAATAAGTAGCTTTTCAACTCACAGTTAATATCTGGCAGCTAATCAAACTGGAACTTTTGTATGCGGTGTTATTTAACTACTAACTGTCCTGTTCAGCTAATTAACTTAGTCTCCTGTCTGTAACTGGAAAATTAATACCTCCCCTTTCTCATTCTGTCTTTTTTTCATATTCCCTTTCCACTCATCTAATTTCTCCCTCTCTTCCATTTTCCTTCATTTTTTTATCTTCTTATTTTTCTCTTTCACTCTAGTGGGTTCTTGACTAATATACAGTTGTGTTGTTATTGCCGGTGTGCTTGTACACTTTTATTCTACAAAGGTACTAATGTGCTGTACCTTTGAACTTAACACTTATGCTGCTTTTGTATTTCATACTGTTAATTATTTGTGTTGTCTGCAAGTGGAGATTTTCTACCTGGGTCTTCAAAAAAATAGACTAATCTAACTAGAACGTCCTAGTTATCAAAAGTAGATACATAAACAGGCAGATAGACAATTACATACTTAACTAGATAGACAATAAAATAGACTGATAGACTGCTAGAAAGAAAGGCTAAATAGACAAGTAGGCAGAGCTGTACAGACAGATATCTACAGTTGTTAAACAGGAACTGCAAGGCTCCTCTCTTGACAAAGCTCTTCAAATTTAATTACTAATCAGCTTTCAGGTACTGAATTTTAAATGCATTTTTCATATCTGCTTCTTGAGCATGCAGGTTAAGCTTAACCTTTTAATACATACATACACGCATGCATAACTTTCAACCTGCAAACATTAAAAATAGGTACAAAGACACTTCAAACGTCATCATATAAACCTCCTCCTCTCCTCTGTACCATCACTTTTCCATTGAGTTGATATCTTCACAGTGTTAGGTGTAAGATATGTACTCTCACCATCATGCAGAATAGAGAAGACATTTCCCTTTAAACACTACAGTCTTTATCTTCAGTATGTCCAAGTGCTTGTCAATCCAAAATAAGAAAAAAAAAAATCAAACAACAGAAGCCTTTTGGGTGCAGTGAGGCTTGCTCTCTTTTTTTTTTTTTTTTTTTTTTTTTTAATACAAACTTGCGTTAGTACAGTGTGAACAAAATTATTTTATAAGCAAAAGTCACTGATGGTGGCAAATCTGAAAACAGTAATGCTACAGATACTTTCCAGTACATCTTACATAAAAAGCATCAGACATAAATTGTCAGGGCTTAAACAAAGGAATCTGATATGCTTTAACTACTTAAGTAAGGCAATCCTATTGAAACATATCTGCATTATTGTTAGGAAGGATCTTGCTGTCATGTTTAAAAGTAAATAAGAAATGAAAGTGCTATGGGAGCTCGGCTGCTGTTACTACTCAACTTCCTGCCATCTCACAAACATCATCATGCCAAATTCTACAAATACAAACAACTACCATATGCCATAAAAAGGAAATAAAATACATTCTCTTTCAAATTAAGAATCTGAATTCTTCATTCTTAAATGCACCACTTTCGTTCTCTATGTTTGCACTGACAGCAGGACTCTTTAATTCTAAACAAAACCAGTATAAACACACACAAGCAGGTTTTCAAGCAATAAGAAATAGAAGTACCCCAAATTCCAGTGATCTGAAGAGGCAGGTAACTAAGTGAGGGTGAAATGATTGCCTTAAATGAAAAGAAAATTCCCAATACATGCAAATCCTACTCATTTTCTGTAAATAAGTTTCTCTACACAGTAGGAAACAAAACTGCTGATTTTTTTCCCTCTCCCAAGTGAGATTTTTACCAGAAAGAAAATGATTTACTTCCTGCCTTGACTGATACAGTACAGGTTATTTAACCCCCTGCATTAAGCAGACATTTCAGCTAGACAGTTCTATGTAATGCACATTCTGATCGTCCATGCATCTACTTACTTTTTCGATGTCTGATGGTACCCTGGAGAGGAAATCCAGTAACTCATTATTGTCGATGGCATAGGGATTTCTCAGCTTCTTAGTAAATTTGTTTATGCCTGTAAAATGAATTGCTTTTCATTACATTTAGTTAAGCTACAGGAAGAGAGAATTCACAGGTTGAAATTAGTGTGAATGCAATTACTAGGTCTGAAGTCATTTTCATACAATCAGCTTCCTGTCTCAACCTCACTCCCCATTCCCACCTCACCAAAGTCACCTGAAATCATTAAGAACATTCCTTTTACATACAATACATCATCATTTTGCTTTACTAATAAATGTTGCATTACACAGCTGTAATGTGTGGAATTTTCTTAACCATTACAGCCAAATGGGCATCCAAAGTTTTTTTTTTCACTTTTCTTAATGTGTCTGCATTAACAGCACTCATGCAAACAGCAGCAAAAAATATTCCTAGTGGAATCAAGCTTCTTTTAAGCATGAATTCCTACCAATAAATATGCAGTTAAAGAGTAGAATGTAATGTTAGAATCTGTCCGATTTCAGTGCTAAAGTATTTAGCGTCAAGCTAAAAATCAGTCAGTGATGTCATTACTAAATTACCTTTTTAACCAGGTAAGTGCATTATGTATACATTTTTATGTTTACATATGCCCATATTATACTGCTAACGATGACATCAGTACATTTTGCAATACTGTAGATGCAGCTGTAGAAGATATTAATGAAAAAAGTACAGGTGGTTCCACCTACAGACTATCACAAATGCACTTTAGGCATACCACAGCAACTTTTTACAATCATTCCATTATTAGTATATTGACTAGATAAAGAAGAAATATCTGTGTAATTTTATAATCAAGCCTAGTTACAAGGGAAATGTGAAACAATGTATTCAAGTACATAATACAGTTTAGAACCAAGAAAAACAAACAGAAATTCATGTAACAGTATGCAGTATTAAGTCTGTGATGTTACCTCACTTCACAGTAAAAATTAAAAGTACTACTACTGTCATTGTATCCATATTAAGTTACATTTCAGTGATGTCAAGAAACCTTTGTGCCACCGGAGAGTGATGGCATGAACATGTACAAGGGGATGGACACTGAAATGCAAAATGGTCAAGTCATGGAAGCTCAGACACATTCACTCAGACTGTTTAGTTTTGGTGACAACAGGACACATGTGCTGGTATTTATTAGGAAGATGGCACACTGAAGGATCTCAGTGACCTACCAGCAGACAATATCGTGGGATGATTAGATTACCAAAGAAAAGCAACAAAACAGGGATCCAGAAGAATATTGCACTGGTTTTGACTATCCTGGTGGCATAAAAGATGGATTACTATCAACAACTCCAACATCTTGAGTTTGGCTAGCACCTTGGACACAGCTGACCCCGGAGGATAGGCTTGTGCAGCTGGAGGCCAAATCACACATCCTGATGTGAGAGAAATATACCTTCCAGTGAACGATTGCCACCACACAGAATCCAGGGAGATAACTATCAGTTTTAATTAACATGACTCAAGGCTCAAGCAAATGTCTGGCACGGCATACATTTCTTGACATCAAAGCATGTTTACATACTAGGGCTATGGTAAGGAAATCTTACAAAACAGCCTAATGTGCAGTAATATATGGCCAGTTCCATCTGCAGCTCTCCTACCTTATGTCAAACAAGAAAGCCCTGACAAGCACAAAGGGGTTTTCTCTTCTAAGAAGCAGATTCATACAGTCAGGATTCAAGCTGGGATATCACTCCAAATATACAGAATTTTGGAGATAACAGCTAATAAGACACTATCAATGCCCCCACTGTTCCAGTTGGGGGAAAATGTCACACTTCTGGAAGGTCAAATCTGCAACAGGGCATGGTTACAGGTAAATCAAAAACAAAGTCATAAAACAGACGAATTTCTAATGTGCACTGCAGCATACCACTCACCTAAGGTGACCTTTCTACTGTCGCTTAAATCAGTCTCTTTTTCATATACTTCCCAGTTTAGTAGCAAGCAAAAACAGCCATAAATAGCGGATTTCACACAGTTGCTAACACTGACAAAGAATATACTAATTTTTCTTAAGTGAATTTCATGCAAATGTATTAGCAATAATTACAGAATTATCTAGCATGCAAACTATACAAATGTAAATTGTTCACTATAAATGCAGGCACTAGTAGATTCCTTTCACTTTACTTTTTCCCCTTAGATAGTTCAGCAATACAAAAGAAATGGATTTCATTAAAAATAAATTGTAAAATATGCTTAATATAAGGTTACTATCAATTGCATTTGAACTGGCAGTTTCTATAGTACTATGCTCTGCTTCAAACAGGTCATAAAAAGTTCTGATACAGTTTAAAGAAGAGAACCAAAACATGGAGCACATCCCAGATTAGAGGAAAGAGCAATCACTGGTAGCTGAATATGAAACACCAACTCTCCCAAAGACATGCAACAGGCAGCATCTTCACACAATGTAAAATTCACGGGTAAGGGACAGACTAGAAAAATAACAAGGTAACCAAAAGCATGAGCATGTTCATTCATTCACGGAGGAGGATGCATGAAGCAGATACAATGGGACTGAACAAACAAGTTAAAAGCAGTGCATACTGCTTGCACAGAAAACCTGCAACAATAATTACATGGTGAGAGAATGAAGAAAAAATTTCAACGTCCAAAGTCTGTCTGAAGCTTTCCTGTAAAAGGCCTTCAGTACAGTGTGATATTTTGGTAAAAAAGACAAAGTACAATTTCAAGAAGATGCCACTGTAGCAGTAAATCTTAACAGGTGGGTTTGCCTACTACAGAAGCTAAATTTGTGTGAGATTTTTTTTCATGGCTACCCTGTTCCCTTGTGAAGGCCAGGTCTGGTCTAAGCTGATGTTGATGCTGATGGGTAGTGGTGCAAAACCCCCATATACATACAGCTAAGTACCTACTTCTGTTCTTCAGTGCAAGAAACCTGCAAGATACGTGCATAATGTAGACAAATCATTAAAAGTACACAAATATCAACAAAAGATCATCAGCTATATTAGAACTACAAACAGTAAGAGTCCACTAGGTGTGACTGCCATACACCAGTGTGTGCAAAACCAGCGACGGTGCCCCATCCAAAATTAGCTTCTCTGGCTTGCACACCTTTAAAGTCAACATTGGATTTGGCTCCCCTGCAATCCTAAAATGGATTAATTGGGTATGCAGAAAATGAATAATGCAAAAACTGCAATACCTACAGATTTAGTTAGAATTCAGTACTGTGTAAACATTTAAAATTAGTAGAATTTAGCACTATTTAGTTCAATCTGCCCCAATAAAGCACACTTATTAGTCTGCACTAACAACGCACATTCACACTTAATAGCCTTCGAACCCCAATATACCACCCCCTTGTAGCTCACCAATCAAAGGCCTGGATGGTATGGATATGCACTTTCCTAAATTCTCTGTAACCAACTTGCTGAATATGGGCATCTTGACACAATGTAGCAATTGCCCCATGCGTACTGGCAACCATTTAATCCATAAAGAAACAACAAAGCATGTGAGAGGTGTACTTACACAATGACACTGGCAGCAAAACTGTCACATACACGCGTGCACGAGGTTGTCAAAACCATGCACTCAACACACACACACACACACACACACACACACACACACACACACACACACACACACACACAAACATATGCTGACGTGCTTAAAAACAATTTTCCTAAACAAAAAGCTCACCTAGACTGCCTGTTGTCAAAGCTATGCCCTCAGGAAGCCCAAAGACAAATACCACCTAACACCATGCATACTCAGTGGAGCCCCAAACATTAAGCACATAAGTCAAGTGAACACACCTCCTAGAACTATCGTCTTAGGGGACGCCATTGTAAGATATACTGAAGCCCCTCTAACCAGGCTGAACAAGGAGAGGATAACTGTTAATTGCTTAACTGTAGCCAGAATCCATTAAATCACACATGCAAAGTCATTATGCCATTCCATCATAGTCCATGTAGGTGTAAATGACCTGAGATATACCTCCCTGGACTATATGAAAAGACATATGGAGCTTTCAGACTGTGTGTCTCTATCTGGTATAAGCCTAACACTGAGCAGTATATAACCATAATCGAGGAGGATGCCACAATAAGAGAAAAAAGTAATTGATTTTAATAACTGATGGTCTTTCTGTTGTCATTCTAAGGGAATCCAATATTTGTCAGCTTGGAAGGACATGTTTACTAGACCTCATTGCTTTTCCAAGGACTATCTGCACCTTTCTCCCCTAAGCTTTTGAATACTGGCTAAACGTTTATCGACCCACACAGTGCCTTTTTTAGGCACTGCCGAAATGACAAACCAAATGACACAGCAAAATCAACTCAAATGAACCTCAAGGTGTTACTGCTCAATGCCAGGTGCAGGAATATAGACGTGTGCATTTACCATGATGTGGTTTAAAGTGGCAGAAAGTACCCTGGCAGTGAATGGTTTTACAGCAGTACCTGCACAGACAAGGGCTAAAGGTGAAATTGTCTTAATAAACATCAATAACAAGCATACCGCTATGGTAGTCAAACAGGATAAAGTGCTGGAGTTTCTCCATATGCAGATCAACATAGATGAAATCACATATCATATCCTAACTATATGTCATCCTCCATGTCCCAAGGAGCTCACAATGCATACTTGGACCTACTGCAGGCACTTACCATCCAACCTATCCCCTTACTCATGGAAGGCTTTAATTATCCCTCTATAGACTTGGGATTTTACACAGCCTCAAATCTATAGCCACAGCGATTCCTGGACTTTGTAAATACAAACACCCTTGACTATTTATTGAATATATCCACTAGAGGCTCAAACATACTAGACCCCATGCTCACAGATGTGGGTAAATGCTCCCTCCCATGTGTCATCCTCCCTGGTAAGGTCCGACCATAAAGCTGTCTCCTTCAAAATCAAAACCAATGCCATAATCCCATTAAAAACAGTAACAGTTAGGAACTATTCCAAAGCAAATTACCTCTTATTAAATAATGGTTTGTCAAAATTCAATGTCCTTGTAAACTGCAGCAAGCTATGCTGAATTGCTCTCAGAAACTCTGTACAACTATGTCAATGGATGCACCGAGGCTGCTGTACCTATCAGACACAAGCACAGGACTAGCCCAAGAAACAAACTGCCCTGGTGGCATCCCAAATTAAACAAGATATACAACAAAAAATATATGGCAAATATCAGGAAGGGTAATTCCCAAAATGATAAAAACTCTTTCATCAAACTAAACAGGCAACAAAGAGGGATCATTAGAAAGCCAACTCTGAGGTTAAGATAGCCTCCCAGATGAAAGATAACCATAAGGCCTTCTACAGCTATGTCAGAAACCTCAAGAGCAGTATACAGCAATGCGCTGATATGGTGGTTAATGGTGCCACATTCATCAAGCCTGGCAACACAGCAAACCTGTTAGCAGACAAATTCAGTTCCAACTTTACCTCCCTCTAAAACCCTACCATCCCCCCAAAATACCCTCAAGCCTAACCCCTTCAACTATAACTAGGCAGCATGTACTGGCTCCACTCACTAAAGCCAACAGCATGGCCTCAATGGGCACTGATAACATAGCAGGATGCGATTTATCAGGACCCCTAGAGTCATTATTTAACTACAGTCTAAAAACAGGCTCTGTGCCACGTGAATGGAGGACTGCAATGGCCATACCCATTCATAAGGGAGGACCTTCAACAGATTTAAAAAACTAAAGACTCATTAGTTCATAGGTTCATAGGTGTTTATTAGGCTAATGACCACAAGGGCATTTTTAACCAAAGGCATGCATCCCAAATCTCTGACAAGTTCTCATACCCTTGATAAGTGTAAGCAGGGGCTTGGGAGTTCAAACATTTACAAGCAAGGGCCTGGGAGATGAACCATTTACATGCTTCCTGTGTCTGTTATAGACATTGTTACCAAACCAGGGATGAATTTCCTGTTTCCCTCCAGATGCCCAAGTTACACTTGAATGGGGTTAGGGAGGACCTCTGCTTCTGTTCCAGAGAAGTGGGTAGTCCTTTGGATACTAGTCTTATTTGCAAAGCCATGCAAAGAATTATCATGGAAATTATCAACAAGGACATAGAAGACCTCCAGATATGGGATCCATCTCAGCTTGGCTTTGACAAAGGTAGGTCATGCTTACTGAATCTGATGGACTTCTTTGAAAAGATCACCAAGGCATTGGATGAGGGGAAAACAGTGCATACTGCCTACCTAGATCTGGCTAAACCATTTGATACAATACCCCACTCAGGCATTGTCAACAAAACTTACAGAATTAGGTATAAACCCCTTTATAATATGATGGATAGCTATTTGGCTCACTGATAGGACCTAGGAGGTTAGAATCAGTGAGCCCACCTTCATAAAGAGGCTGGTCACCAGTGGAGGCCCCCCCGAGCTCTCTGCTAGGCCCACTTCTTTTTGGTATCTACTTCTTGGATGTCAAAGCCAATGTCAAAGGCCTCTGGCTAAACAAGTTTGCATATGACTGCAGTCACTGAATCCCCCCAGGATGAGAAATGCATTATAGTACATTTTGGGAAGTCTGCCACCCTGGGTAACTAAGTCCTCAATAGAATATCCTTAATGGGAACTCATGTACATAGTAATCTAGCCGTCAACCAACATATGTCCAAAGTAATCAGAAATTCCTTCTATGGTGCTCAGTTTATAAGCACTGGCATGGCATCTACGTCCAGACAGGTCATCATACCACTGTACTCAGTCCTCATTAGATCCATCATAGAGTACATTGCCTCCTTCGCTATGTACCTGACAAGATACATGACACAACTGGAATGTCCAAAAGGTTCCTTACAAAAAGAATACAGGGAGTAAACACAATGTCCTACGCTGATTGCCTCGCTTGCGAAATAAATAGGTCATGTTGAAGGGACAGATGTGTTTCTCAAAGAATTCTCAGCCATGTCAAAAAGAATTCCTCCCCATCATTATTAAACACAACTTGGACCAATGTATGGGTAATCGGAAATTCAGCCCTAGTCTGGCACCTCTGTTTTTGATGGACACAGACAGTCAGTAAATCACACCCTATATAAATCAAATTTGTGGGTCACATTTGGGTTGCACAGCTAAGCTTATAAGGGCCTTAGTTGTTGTTAGCCTAGTATACACCACCTATAAACCTATGAAATACACAGACAGGAAGAAAGAAACAGGGTAGTTTTACTGCTACAGTGACCTATCCTTGAATATCTTTATGAAGAGTACCTTATAGAAATAAACTATCATACTTTGGGAAGAGCAACTGAAGCAGTAAATCATAACACCTAGTTAGAATTCTGTGCGCTAACATATAAATTCAGTATTAGTGGATTCCCTGTAGCAGAGCCATGCCAAAGCCTACCCTATATGTATAGTGCATTTCTACTTTATAGTTTATTGAATATAGGGAAAGTAATCCAAGATGGAAGTTTTAAAGTCTTGAGTAGAAACTATCCTAAATTATGCTGTAGGAGTACTACGTGCAGTTCTTGTAAAATGAGCCTGAACAGAGCCTTGAAGTGTTTTCTTATACTTGTCATAACAACTGGCCATACCATTTTGATACTGTTTGCTTCATAACAAACAAGCTTTCCTTTCCTTTCTTGTAGGACATAAAATGTTGACTGCATTATCAGCGATAGCATAGCCACTAATTTCTGAACATTCAAAGCATGAATTGTATGTTCTCCAGTATTCTGTTAACAGCAAAAGAAACACCTGCAGCTGAAATTACTCAAAGAAATGGCAGAGAACACCTTTGGAATATAGGAAGGAGTTTCTTAGTGATAATCTCTCCTTATGAAATAATGATGAACTGCACATTACAGCCTGCAGTTTAAAGATTTGTCTTACTGAAGTATCTGTAACTAAGAAAAGAGATGTTCATGCAATGTTTTAACTTTCCTGAATCTGCTGGTTCTAGCAAAGGGCAAACTTAACAATTCATGTTCCAGGATGGTACCAATTGTCTTTTTGGAGGCCTTAAATGCAACTTCAACTTGAAAATTCCCACCTTAAGCAATTAATATCCTATTCTCCCAGCTGAAAAAACAGGTAACTTCAAGACAGAAAGAACAACTCTGGCTTGCTGCTGTGTTAACAATGCCTTGCCAGAAGTTGTTACTGAGATGTATGGATGGGGACTGAGCTGCATAATAAGATACAAAACATGGATGTCTTGGTATAAATGTGGTTAGAAAATGCGCAAACTGTACATCAACACACTGACTGGAGAATGAACATTCTCCAGCAGGGTATTAATGTACAAGTAATGCCGGGTGAAAAACGAGTCCGCCGCTTCACGGCAGCATATCAAGCTGCCATGGAGCTCGGACTGGAAAAAAAATAATGGCTGCCATTATTTTAAGCTCGTTAAGCAGCGGTTCTGCTGTTTAGTCAGCGTAAAATGCAAAAAAAAAAAAAGAGAGAGAGAAAGTGAGAGAGACAGACTGTGTGTGTGTGTGTGTGTGGGTGTGTGATCGAGAGAGTCTGAGAGAAGGTGACAGCGATCGTGTGTCACTGAATGCGTGTATGAATGGAGAGGAGACTGTGTATGTGTGAGAGATCAAGAGAGAGTACGATCGATCTTGTGTGTATGAAACAGAGGAGACTGTGTGTGTAAGAGAGAGTAAGAGTGATGTATGACTGAATGCCTATATGAAAGCAGCGGAGACTGTGTATGTGAGAGATTGAGAAAGAGTGAGACTGATCTTGTGTGAGTGAATGCATGTATAAACACAGAGGAGACTGTGTGTGTATATGTATGTGTGTGTGAAAGCAGAAGAGACTGTATATGTGTATATGAGAGAGAGATAGAGAGGATGGACTCTATGTAAAATTGTTGTGTTTTACTTATTTATTTTTAAGCACGAAATTATTTATTTTATGTATTTTTGATGTAAAATGCTTCCTCCAACATCATTAGCATATACTACAGCAAGTTTAAAACATTAGGCGGAGATACTATTTTACATTAAAAATATGTAAAAAAAAATCTAGTACTAAGTAAGCAAGTAAAACACAACAATTTTACAGCGAGCCCATTCTCCAAGCGCAACAATGCCCTCCAGGGTGTGTGTGTGTTAACTTGTAATTAATGCCCTTCCAGGGGTGTAGAGGCCCTCCGCCTGCAGTGTCGGGCCTCATAACACCACTTGGCGGGTGTTAACTACACAATAACATAAACCCTGTCAGACATTATTGCTTGTATATTATACCATGCCCTGGGTAGCTTTGCTTTGAGATGGACTTTCTGAATTAAAGGAGTCAAACAAATTGGGAGA
The DNA here is from genome assembly GCF_019279795.1 of Protopterus annectens. Lineage (NCBI taxonomy): Eukaryota > Metazoa > Chordata > Ceratodontiformes > Protopteridae > Protopterus > Protopterus annectens. Next base: position 278,456,633 of record NC_056742.1, on the reverse strand, counting down.
AAGGCATACCAGTTGTTGATTTCAAAGAAAGGAAAAGGTATTCCATTTTGAAAATGCTGGTTGATAGGGAACATTTGTTTAAGTTGTGCATTCAGATGAGCAGCAAACTCAGCTTGTTTTAGGCAGACTCCAAAGATTCACATGTTATGCATTCAGATGAGTATCAAACTGAGCTGTTTTAGGCAGAACCCAAAGATTCACAAGCTGTGCATTCAGGTGAATAGCAAACTGAGCTGTTTTAGACACACCTCAAAGATTCACAGTCTGGTGAAAGATGGAGGTGCACAGCTGCTATGTGTAAGTTAGGAACATCCGTTTACTGAAGGATTCTACCCATTTTGTTTTCCTGGAAGGTGGACAGCAGTCAGAAACATTTTATTCTACATAGCCCATTTGCTGGTTAGCAACATTAGCCTGCAAAGCTGTAAAAGAATATCCTCTCTTGAATGCTGATTACCGCACTCATCAATGCAGTACTGTATACTGAAATGAAGGCAGTTTAGCTGAAAATTGCCCTAAAATGCCACCAGAACATCTGCTCTTGCTTTCCTTTCCTTTATGTTGATGAAAATAACTTTTCTAGAGTCCAGCATCCATGTGCTGACATATCTGAAGTGGACTCCCATTGCACAATGCAAGGAATCAGTTGTAAATATTGTTAGGATGTTGAGGATGCAATGTTACTTTTCTACTGACAAGTTATTTGGATAGTGCCGTTAAAGGGATTCCTCGCTGAATGCAGTACTGCAACTGCAGTCTGCAGAGAATCTGTAGCTGGACTCCTGATATTCTTTTAATGTGCATGAAGGTTTTCTGATGAGAAGTATTATATGAAAAGCCATCAGTATGCACATACTGACCTCCCTGCCAACCTTTAAAAAAAGGAAAACTGCAGCACCAGGAAAACATCGGTTTGGGACAAGAATGTGACATAAAATAACTTGAGCAAGAGAGAGTGTATAAATACTTGGGAACTGATGAAGGATCAGCAATAAAATATGAACAAATGTGAATAAAACTCAGTAAGGAGTACTTTAGAAGACTTAAATTAATCCTGAAAACAGCATTGACATCTAGGAACAAGATCCAAGCTGCAAATCAATTTGCTCTTCCTGTCTTAACTTATAGTTTTGGAGTGACTGACTGGCCCCAAAAAGTGTTGATTAGATTGGATATTAAAACAAGAAGGATGCTTCATGCTCACCAAATGATTTATAAAAATCAGTGTATACCAGGATTATATATTCCCCATTCTGAAGGAGGAATGGGCCTCCTTGAAATTGATTACATGTACAGATCTGCAATCGTGGGACATGGCACATATCTACTGACCTCACAAGATCCAAATGTAGTGAAAGTTTTGAAACGTGAGGAGAATAAATCTAAGATGACGTCTCTGCTTAATTTAGCAGAAGCATATCGTCAAGCATGAATGGAAATCAAACCAGACATCAAAGAGTGAAACAATACTAATTTCATGAACTTTAATTGTACTTTGGCTTAGGAATGATGTCCATTCCAGTCATGGTATTAGAAACCCAAAAGACTTAGAGAAATTAAAACGACAGAAACTTCACTGCCACTGCCTGTATTGGGAAGATTTCTTGCATGAACATTGTGATCTCCTGAAAGTTTTCAATGATAAAGAAGAATAGTAACAGAGATAAAACAACTGAAATTGGGATCTTTAGAAAAGTTAAGGTGCAAACTACATAGGAAAAATGGGAATTGAGGGAATATGCAGAGCAGGAACAAGGTTTAAGAGGCAGTTTTTGAATGAGCCATATAATGCTTAACTGACAATGACTGGATGGGTTATAAGTGATGTATAATGTTTGCAATTAGTTGTTTCAATGGTGTCTGTGATGTAAACAGTTTGCAACTAAAGTGATATCATTTAGTGTGTTTTTCATTTATATAAATATAAGATTGCCTATGTTATATGTGAAAATTTAATAAAGATTTTTTTTGGGGAAAATAGAATTCACCTGTAACGAGTCAAGAACTGTAGCCAGGATTGTTACAGTCTATGCTAGAATTAGATTTGATTTCTTGAATTTTATGGTTATGCCATTTGCCCAGGAACTGAAACTGTCATACAATGATCCTTAAATACTAAAGTAGAAGGTCCTTTGTTAAGGCCATTATGACAGTTATCCAGGTGTGCAATAAAGTAGCTAATTATTTCATAGGTTCATAGGTGTTTACTAGTCTAATGACCACAAGGGCCTTTTTAAGCCTAGCCATGCATCCCAAACCTCTGACAAGTTCTGATATCCTTGATAAGTGTAAGCATGGATCTGGGAGATGAACCATTTACAGTTTACCTGTTTGCATCAGAGACATAGGTGCTAAACCAGGGATTTTTAAATAACCACAAGGCAGTGCATAGTTCAAATGGCAGAGTAGCAAACTGAAAGTGGGAATCTGCTATTAAAAATCTGAAACATCATCTGTGAAATAGACTTATTGGTATATGACTTTATGATTTGCTACATCTAATATTGCTGCAAGTTAATTCAGTTCGCTGAATTGTAGTACAGTCATCATTCTGAACTTTCTTGTAGTACATTCTATACCATGATTGCATTTTGAATTCAGGAAGTTGTTAGCATTTTATTAAGCAAATTTTAGTGCTTTTAAGCTGCACTCTCAGACTAGACCTTAAATAATATAAACACTGGCCTCCACAAGACAGTGGTAAGAAACTCCATCATCTTTAAAAAGCTGCAATACATTTAAGGCTGCTACATTTCTTTTTTGTATGTGGCAGTACAGTGTGTATTACAGCTTTCAAAGCCATAAAACACTTGGCTTTTGTACACATTTTTTCTCTCTCCAACTGCCAGCACATGGAGTAAAGTCCCATTTCCTACAAAGACTTATGAACCAGTCTCTCCAGTCATGTCCAAAAAGTTATTTGTTCTCAGTCGAAGTGCATTTGGTGGTATTCATTTCTTGAGCATGATACAACCTGGTTATAATCAGACTCCCCTTTGTATTCTTTCATATTATAATGAAATTGCTCAGACTTGAAAGATTTAGTACAGATCTTCAAGTTTTGTGTTGTTTGGAAACCAAAAACAGTCTGAAAGAGAAGTATGTTCCCTTCTGATGTTCTGAAACACACAGTACTACTTTTTTTTATTCAGAAGTTATTCCATTAGGCTTAATGCAGTTTCTACCTGGAGAAGTAGAATGGGAGGGGCCAGTGTTGGATAAATGTAATCCGGAAATTCTAGTGGAAACTCTTTTGGAATACCTTGTAGAATCTACATGTATGAGTTAGTATATACCGTTTTGTAATTGTTGTTGTCTTTTGGCTTTCCCCGGCTAGGGGTCACCACAGCGGAACTCCGGTCCGCTAATGATTGGTAGTAGATTTTGACGAAGCCGAGGTGCCAGCTCAACGTTCAACCTTCAACGAAGGCACGCCCATTTACGCATGTCTTTCGAATGGTCACCCAACTGCAGGGAGGACATGCAGACTCCACACAGAAGGCACTCCCCGCACTCCAGCCGAGCATCGAATGGGAGAACCTCTTGCTGAGAGGCAACAATGCTACCGCTGCACCACCGTGAATGATATACCGTTTTGTAATGCAGGACTAAAAACTGCTTCAAAGCACATGGAAATGAGTGGGAAAGGGGTTTATACAATGTCAAGTTGAGGTGAATAGCACTTTTTTTCTAGTGCTGCTGTGATTTGGCTTGAGAAGGAGGAGGATAATTGCATATTCTAAAAGAGCTTGTTTTCTTTTATAAGATTTCTACATAATTAACTGCTCTTTTTAAACAAAGACTCTTTTGCTTAGAGGAACAGGTACATGAAACAACTGCTTTACTGATGTCTTTGTGTCCCTTTATTTCTTCCTTCATCTACTGTATGGGAATCCAAGATGGCAACCAAATATCATCTCCCTTTAAAAGCTTCACAGATACTGACATAATCTGACAAGTAAAAAGAAACTACGCCATTCTACAAAAATAATTTCAGTAAATGTGTGTCACAGGTTGTGAATCTGTGGTCCTGAGATTAACTGCAATGTCCCATAAATAGCGAGATTGCATCAAGGGAAGCAAGTGAACACTCTTAGAACTTTTCAACAAGAAATGTCTGTGACAAAAGATTTGTAAAATGGAGTGACTTATTTACAGTAAATGTCTTTAAAATGGACCAGTTCCATTTTAAAAATGGATCTTGTACAAGAAAACTGTAATAAGAAAACAGATCTTAAAAGCAAGGTACAAAAATGGAGAGTGCAGATAAAAGAAAGACAAATGTCATTTTCTGACAGCACAGATAAAAGAAAGACAAATGTCATTTTCTGACAGTACATTTAAACAGGAGATAGAGTTCCTCTTAAAAGAAAAAAAAATACATGACTAAAGGAAATGGAAAACAGGGAATGAAGAAACACTTAAGGGGTACCACAGAAGATGGGGGGAAAGAACATAGTAATTTTTTTAAACTTGATATTTTCCAAAAATATCAGACCTTTGAAATATAAAAAGAGCATAGATTGCTTTTGATCCCCTCCCCCCACAAAGCCAGAAGCTCCTCAAATGTCTAACACTGTAAAATGTGCTTCTTATTTTGACAAGGAATTCTAACGACTGCCTTGTCACCTTCCGAACCCCAACGCCTACCTCCTTTTACAGTGGGCAACAATATTAAATATGACAATGACTTTCCTACTAAAACTATGGAAAAAAAGAAATAGCATCAAACCTCATATTCTTTACCACACTAGGCTTGAATTACATCTACCAAATAGGTTAATTGGTAAGTAATAGGCTAACTGCCTTTGCAGGCCATTTTAAGCCTAGTTAATTTCCCATTTGGGGCTTGAATTAACTTATCATTAAAAATAAAAGAGGTGCGACTGCCTGGACCAAAAATAAAAAATAAGTTTATTGTAATACCATAAATTAAGCTCTTTCATCTCACGTAAGTAGACTTTTTCAGAATTAACCTATGCCTTCTGGTGCCACACCAGTCCAGTGGTTGATGACTATATGTTTATTTACATTTGTTTACCGGGAAATTCCGACTGGATGCAGGTCATTTTTCAGCGGATGCCCAGGGAGAAAAGTTCCACATCACGTACATGATAGAGATGCAAAGTTGCAGCAATAGTAAACAACATTACAGGTTGTTGGCTTTAATACAATAACAAGTTATTGATTATCAACAGTATATACAGAAAATTTTGCAAGTTAAGATAGTTTCTTGTCATTTATAATATTAGTAACAAAGTTGTCAGACAAGATGTTAAAAGTATGTAAAGACAACTAGCTATTTCTAACTGTGGTTAGTAGTGGCGGTAGTATAGTTGGGTTAAGAGTCTGGGGGGGGGGTGTTAGTCTGGATTAGAACAAGGATAAAGCCAGTGCAAATTTAAGTGGAATTTGAGTGCAGTCTTGAAAAGGCTGCTGGAAAGTAGAGTAGTTATAGAGGGTGGAAGATTGTTCCAAAGTTTAGATATGGTACATGAAAATATGGCTTCTCCTGCTAAGGTTTTGGGTTTGATAACAGTGAGTTGATTTTTGTTGCTTGATCTTAGGGGCCAAGTGGGGTGATAGGGTTGGAGAAGGGTTTGCAGGGAAGGGATGTTAAGGGGGTGGTTAATAAGTTTATGAGTGAGGGTGAGTTTATTAAAGTGAAGGAAGTTGTGGGAGTTCTAGCCAGTTTAGTTCTTTATGGGAGATACAATGATGGCTACGGTAGGAGGTTCCAGTGGCAAATTTAGCAATTTTGTTGTAACAAGCAGCCAGCTTGTGTAGGTCTGTCTGTTTAAGGTTGGTAAGTATCGGGGATGCATAGAGTAAGGTAGAGATTAGCTGGGAATTGGCTATGGAGATTCTAGCTGCCTTAGTTAGGAATTGGCGGCTTCGATATAATGCACCAAGTTTCTTGTGAACTTTTTTTATTGTGAAAGATATGTGGGTACCAAATCTAAGTTTGTTGTCTATTTCCACACCAAGTAATTTTGTGTGTTCTGATGGATAAATAATGGTATTGTCTTTGGCAAGAATGTTGAAGTGGGTGGGGGGGGGTTGGGTGGCTTTGGAAGGTTGGCACAGGAGAAGTTTTGTCTTACTTGGGTTGCATAGGATCTGAGCATTGGATAGCCAGCTTTCTACAGAACAGAATGATTCCTGTGTGATTTGTTGTAGTTATGGTAGACTAGGGGCAGAGCAGATGAGAGTAGAGTCATCTGCATACTATACAAGAGATGCTTGTGTGGTGGCAGTATGTAGATTGTTAGTGAAAAGTGAGAATAGCAGAGGGGCAACGATAGACCTTTAAGGAACTCCAAGAGTAACTGGGAGGTGCGGTGATGTGTTATTGTCCCAGATTACTGATTGCTGGCATCTATGTAGATAGCTGTGGAACCAGTTGCAGGCTGGTTGTGAGAAGCAGAGGCTGGGCAGAGTAGATATTAGTAGCTCATTAAATACCATGTCAAAGGCCTTTGAGAGATCTAGAAATATGGCAGTAGAGAAGAGGCCATTGTTTTTGTGATGAAGTATAGTGTTGGTGAAGGAGAGCAGAGTGGAACCATGTTGGGTTTTGGAGAGGACATTATTAGCTAGGAGGTAGTTGGAGACCTGGGTGCTGATACATTTTCAAGTATTTTGGGGAGAGGATAGTAATTGGAGAGGTCAGTGGAGGGGGTGCCTTTGTGGAGGGGAATGATGTGGGATAATTTCCATATCGAGGGAACATAGCCTTCTGTTATGGAATGGTTGATTAGAAGTGAAATTGGGTAGGCTAGTGTATCAGATGCAGTTTTCAAGTATTCAGCGGGGAGGTTGTCAGCTGCGAGTTTGGTGGATTTAAGTTTTGACAATAGTCTTTTTATGTTGGAGGTAGGTACTGAGGTGAAAAAGAAAAGAGGAGTGGGGGGGTTAGGGTTAGGAGTTGGGGAGGCTGTTGTTACACCTAGTCAGAATAACTGGGATCATAACATGAATAATTTGAGGGGAACTTTGCATGGGACAAAAGCATTTAGGAGTTGCCTCCCTCCATTAGTAGTATTGGGTCAGTTCTGGGGTACATTTTCTGTTTCCTATCCACAGACCCAAGTTGTGCTTGAATAAGGACAGGGATGATCTTTTTATTCTCTGTGAGATATACCTGCCCCTTCAAACCATTCTGTTGATGCTGCAGAAGAGTTTAAGATCCCTAGACTGAGTACTTACGATGTCATTTGGCTTGCTGATATGCATTAAATCCATCCATACTGGGTCAAGGATGCCTTGTATACCAGACACAGGTAAACTCTCAGCAGTCTGACACTGTAGGATACTGATTACAGTGACAGGGCATTGAATCGGTCTATGTAGGGCATATTGTTTAGGCCTTGTATCCTTTTAGTAAGGTATTTCTGAGGGTGTTCCAGATGTCACATGTGTGGATAGATACATGCTAAAGGGGCATTATAATCAATGACTGGACTAATAAGGGCTGACTAAAAGACGCAATGACATCCTTACAAATAGACACATTCCCTTTGTTTGTGAGCTGTGCAATATAGGAAGACTTTCTTATGACAATGGACACATGGTCAAAGGTTAGGTCATTGTCCACGTAAGTTTTTAAATTCTGAATAACTGGGTCAACTCTTAGGGGTGTCATATCAATGTAGTAGTTCCCATGGGTAGATGCCTTTCCAAAGGATACAACAATGCATTTTTTTTAATTTAGTTTCAGTCCATGACTTTGGCACCAGTTATTTACCTGTGGCAAACCTTCCTGCAGGATGACAAAGTAATTTGGGGATTCAATGACTGCTCCTAGGTAGCAGCCTTCTGCAAATGTAGACAACCAGAGCCCTTTGGTATTGGCTTTTATTACAAAAAAGCAGATGCTAAACAGGAAAGGTTCTAGCACTGAACCCTGGACTCCACTGGTGACTGGACTCCTTTCCCTATTTTGATTTCCTGCATCCTATCTGTGAGCCAGCTGACAATTCAGTGGGTGACATAGGGGTTTATTCTCAGCTTATTTAACTTTTCTACTATGCCTAAGTTGGAAAATGAGTCAAAAGCTTTGGCCAGGTTGAGGTATGTGGTGTATACCATTTTACCTTCATCCATTGCTTTGCTGACCTTTTCAAAAAAGTCCATCAGGTTCAATAAGCATGATCTACCTTTGATGAAGCCAAACTGAGATGGGTTCATTGTTTGGTGATTTCCTATGTCCTTACTGATTAGTTCCATAAGTCTTTCCAAGGCTTTGCATATGAGGCTGGTCAAACTTATAGGTCTGTAGCTTCCTGGATCTATGAAGGTCCTCCCTTATGCAGGGAAATAACTGTAGCTGTTCTCCGTTTGCTTGGCACAAATCCTGTGATGAGGTTGAACAGTGTTGTTAGGGGGTGGCTAAATCGTGCTTCATAATATTTAAGATGCAACCAGGGATATTGTCAGGACCCATCTATGCAGCATTTTCACCTTTTGATAGTGTTTTTACGACTTGGCCTTGTGTGATAATGATCAAGGATTTTTTAACACTATTACAAAAGATGCTTCAAATATCAATCAAAAGCCATAATACAGTCTGTAACTGTGAAGATATTGGCTGGAAGTACTCATCTGTAAAGAGACATGTTGAAAGGAACAACTAGAAATATGTTGTTATACCAAGGAAGATGATGGATAAGTAGTTTTGTATGAAGGAAATCTGAAGTAGGACAGACAGTGGAAGGTCTCATATAACTTGGATAGCCGAAAAGTATGTCTGGCCAATTAATGGGAGTAGACGTGATACAGGACAAAACTGCAATACTTCTTGTAATATTAAATATATATAAATATATATATATAAAGAGCTCACAGTATAAAAACAAAAACAATCTAGTCTCACACTTTTTCTTACTAAGAAAGTTAATATTTAATAGAAAATTATAACATATCTAGTTAACAGAATGGATTATTAATACAATTAAAGATACAAATGCTTCTAGAATGGTTATTTGAACATTTTAATATGTAAGCAACAAATGTATTATTTTTTTCCCTAAGAATGTTAGACTTACTGCTTTTTAATGTTTCTCTGAGCTTGCCCTAGCTGCAGGGACACTTTACATTCATCTTAAAAATGCGTAGGCTGTTTCTTTGGCTCATAAGATAAAATGCCTTCATGAGGATTCACTGCTCAGTTTGGAGGTTTGGCCAGCTTGTTTACCTCTGCTTTCAGAAAGTCTTTGATTACAGAGGGAGAATTAAAGCATTTCAAATAACAGAAACTGATGTACAGTGATTTTCACCAGGTTTTCAGTTATTCTGTCATATATATATATATATATATATATATATATATATATATATATATATATATATATACACATATACACACACACACACACACACACATGCACCCACACACATATAAAATATATATACACACACGTGAAAGAAACACTGAAAGTAGGCTAGGTGTAGTGTGTGTGTGTGTGTGTGTGTGTGTGTGTGTGTGTGTGTGTGTGCATGTGCACAAGTGTTTGTCTTAAACAAACAGTCCATACGATTTAGAAATATGCTCACTGCTCGCACTAAATGCCCACTGTGGGTTAGGCAATTTGTGTGATAAAGAGAATCAGCTCATTAATATGTGTCTGAATCACACACTAGCTTTGTGAGACCTGAACTTGCAAGATTTCAGCCTTGTGGCCCCATATTAGCACACACAAACTCCCAGACATTCCCACAAATGTACCCTTATCCACTAATCTACAAACAGGTTGTCCCCATAGGTGATTACATTCATAGAAACATTCACTTATTCACCCATGTGTGCCCCAACATACACATACATATACACACACACACACACACACACACACACACACACACACACACACACACACACACACACACCCACACACCCACAAAATTACACACATATCCAGACTCTTGATTTCTTACCTAAGCCCCTAGTGTGACCACTCAGCCAGGCAGACACATGCTACATGACAGTGTGTGTGTGTGTGTGTGTGTGTGTGTGTGTATCATACCATACAGTAGTACAGGTCACACCATTGTTATGTACACCTTACTTTTCAGACTCTTTGGCATTCTTGTGTCACACACTACCCCTGACATTGTTAGCCAGTTGGCTATAGCCCCTCTGATTCTTGTGTTGACCTCTTTATCACTGCCATTCTTCAACTCCACCTATTTTCGCTTCTTCCTGTGGCGCTAGAAAGTACAGTTGTATATACTTACCATAAATGTAGATGTTCGAGTGTATTCACTGTTGCAGTCATCGCCTGTGGATTACCCCTGCTGTGGTAGCCCTTGGTCAGCCCGAATACCAGAGTCAATGTTTTTGTGTGCCGGCTGCCATTGCTTGTAGTCTGATGTCAGGTCATCAGTGCCATAAAGCAAGGCAGCCGACATCATTACATCAGTTCTTCTTGCCCTAACCCATCAGAAGGATAAAGGAAAAGAGAGAAGTGGTCCTGGTGGCTAAAAGCCACCTTGGGAAGCTTATGTCTCCCTAGGGGAAGATGTTAAATAGGGGATGGAGGAAGGGAAACCAAGACTGCAACACTGAATACATTCAAACATCTACATTTATGGTAAGTGTACACAATTGTACTATGTTCTTCGTGTTTCACTGTTGTAGTCATCACCCGTGGGAGGATTCCCAAACCTGAGGAAAGGGGTGGAAGGACAGGTTGAGTCCTAGGTATGGGTCAGGAGGCACTGCATAATTGCAGAGGCAAACCCTGCCCTAGACTTAGAAAAGAGAGGTAGGCGGTACTGCTTTGTAAAGGTATAGACAGAGATCCAGGTGGACACTTCAAAGATATCCCTGGTAGGTACTCCTCTGCGGAAGGCAGTGGAAGTGGAAATTGCCCTAGTGGAGTGGGTATGCATAGACTTAGGGATGGGTTTCCCATGTAGTCTGTAGCAAAAATGGTTACAGTGTGAAATCCATTTGGAAATGGTTTGTTTGGATTGTTTGGAGATGGACTTCTCCTCTGTCCCTGGGGCAAAGCTTACAAGAAGCTGGTCTGTTTTCCTGAATGGCTTAGTATGGCCCAGATAGTATCTGAGTTGTCTGTGCATGTCTAGTGAGTGTAGAATTCTTTCCCCCTTGTTTTGAGGGTTGGGAAAGACCGTAGGAAGGTGTATGGCCTGGTTAAGTATCACATCAGATACCACCTTGGGCATAAAGGAGGCATTAGTCCTCAGGGAGACTGTCTGCATGGAAAATGATGAAGGGCTCAACAGCCATAAGAGCTTGAAGTTCCGAGACCTTTCTGGCTGAGGTGATAGCTAGTAGGAAGGCAGTCTTCCATGAGAAGTATTTCAATTCTGTTGAAGCAGCATGTTCAAAAGGAGGTAAGGTTAGTTTTTCTAACACACGATTCAGGTCCCACAGTGGCATCGGAGGCCTTCTGGGAGGCCTGATATTAGAAGCCCCTTTGAGGAATTGCTTAATCAAAGGATGAGAGAATCATAATGTGCAGAGATGGCCGAGGCATGGATTTTAATAGAGGAGAAAGAGAGGCCACTATTGAGAAACTCTGCTAGGTAAACCAGGATGAGAGGGATGGAAGGTTGGGAGGTACTGCCCCCTTTTGATTGTTTCCAGGAGCAGAATCTTTTCCATTTTCCTGCATATGATTTTCTTGTGCTGGGCCTTCTGGCCTCTGTGATGATGTCCAGGACCTGTTTGCTTAACAGGGACTCCTTGTTAGTTTTTGGTGTATAAGCCATGCTGAAAGTTTGAGAGTCTGTAGGTCTGGATGCAGTACCTTCCCCTCTCCTGGGTCAAGAGGTCTGAAATCAGGGGAAGCAGCTTTGGGGGCTGTAAGGTCAGACTGCATAATTAGGGGTACCAATGCTGTCTGGGCCAATCTGGACCAATGAGGATGGCCTTTGGTTTCTCTTCTCTCATATTTTGATCAGAACCTTGGGATTAAGGGGCACAGGAGGGTATGTGTACACAAAGAGGGAGCTCCAGGGGAAGGTCAAGGCATCCACCTTCCATGCTAGGAGGTAATACTCCCTGGTACAGAACTTATGCTGCTGGTGGTTGAGGTGCGAGGCAAAGAGGTCCATATTTGGGGTCCCCACTCCTGGGTGATTTGCAGAAAGATTTCTCTATGGAGCTGTCATTCATGTTGGCCCAGTAAGTTTATGCTTAGGTGGTCCGCCAGTGTGTTGTTGATCCCTGGTAAGTATTGGGCAATTATGTGTAGGCCCATGGAGGTGGCTGTAAGCCAGAGACTCATGGCTAACCTGCACAGATGGTAAGAATGTGTACCACCCTACTTGTTGATGTACCACATTACTGTGGTGTCTGTTTTTATAAGGAGGACCCCTGGCCTGAGATGGGGTTAGAAGGAAGTCATAGCCTTTTGCACTGCCATCATTTCTTTCTGGCTTATGTGCCAGTGAAGTTGCTGGGCATTCCAAAAGCCTTGGGTACACCTGCCTGCTAGGTGAGCACCCCAAGCAATGTCTGAGGCGTCGGTGGTGATGGTCTGGCCGGAAGGGTGGAGGATGACGGGAAGACCATTGTTTATGGCACAGGCCTCGGCCCACCAGAGAAATTTGGTCCTTAAACAACGGATCAGAGGGAGAGTGGTCTCTAGGGACTGAGAGTGCTAACACCAAAGGTTCTTTAAGTACCACTGAAGTTTTTTTCTCATGTGAAGCCTGGTGAGAGGGATGAGAAGGATGCAAGATGCCATGTATCACAGAGCTTGCAGAAACTTCCTCACAGTGAGGTGACTTCTGGAAGCCAGCTGGGTGAAGTAGAGAGGCAGGAAGCTCTGCTTTTCTGAGGATAGGAAGGCCATTTGGGTTTCTGTGTCTAGCACAGCTCTCAGGAAAACAAGTTTTCTGGTGGGGTTTTGCTTTGATTTGTTCTTGTTGATGGTGAACCCTAGGGAAGTTAGGAGTGATTTGACAAAGAGAAGGTCCTGCAGCAACTTTTCTTTGCAATCTGCCTGAATGAGGCAGTCATCCAGGTAAGGGTAACTCTGTATATTTCTCTGTCTGCAGAATGCTACAGCTGAGGCCAAGCATTTGATGAATGCTCTGAGAGCAGTAGATAAGCCAAAGGGCAGTGCATAGAACTGAAAATGTTGATAGCCTGCTCTGAAGCACAGGAATTTTCTGTACAATTCCCTGATGGGGATGTGGAGGTAGGCATCTTTTAAGTCTAGTGTCACAAGCTAGGCATTTTGTGTAAGCATAGGCAGGAGCTGTTGTAACGTTAGCATTTTGAATTTGGGGACCAGCAAGGAGGTGTTCAGTTTGGATACATCCAGGATGGGGCACAAAGTGCCCTCTTTTCTGGGAACAAGGAATAGTCTGGAGTAAAAACCTTTTCCTGTTAGATCTAGAGGGACAGGTTCTACTGCCCCCCTGGGATATTTGAGTTTGAATTTGTTTCAATGCCTCTGCCCACTGGTTTGGGGGGAGGTCTGGGTACCCTCTTGGAACAGGGAGTTTGTTGAAGGAGAATCTGTATCCCTGAGAAATGATTTTTAAGACCCATTGGTCCTTGGTTATAGAGACTCAATTGTCCCTGAAGAGGGTGAGCCTTCCTCCTAGTTTTTGATGAGTGAAAGGAGGGCAGAAGGGGAAGGGAAAGTCATTGTGAGTGCTTGCCATATAAGCTTGGCTTAGAACTCCCTGCCTTGGAGATGGAAGTGGTCCATTGTTTGCTTCTTTGCTGGCCCTGGGATAGGGGCCTGGATGGCCTGTCCCTGCGGGGCTTACCTTTAGCCCTGTCCCAGTGCTTAGAGGGAAAGTTCCTGCTGAATCTGGGAGGTTGAACTTGAAAGGAATATCTTACTGTTTGCAAAAATTTTGCTTTGTCTTCCATCTTTTTAAGCACCTCCTCTGCTTTTTCTCAAACAAGCGCTCCTTATCTAGGGGTGCATCAATACGTTTAGACTTGACATGATGAGGGTGAGGTTGTTCCTTCAGCCATGTATGTCTCCTAATAACAGATCCTGCCACTGCTGCCCTGCAAGAGGCTTGTAGGGTGTCATATCCACATTGTAATGAGTGCTTGGCCACTTGACAAGCAGAATGTAATAATTCTGCCAGCTCTTTTGAGTTGGCACAGTTAGGAGAGGTAGCAATCTTCTCTCTTAATTGTTCCAAAGTGTGTTGATATTTTAACATATGGAACTGACAATTGTGTGCTCTGATAGCTAAGGTTGCAGAGGCGTATACTTTCTTACTCCATCTGTCCAGAGCTCTGGAGTCTTTGTCAGAAGGAAGAGGATTCTTGGCAGAACTAGTCTTAGCTCCTTTGAGTTTGCAGCAGGATTCCTGCACAGGTATTTGTGAGAATCCAGTACTCTGTAATACCTGTCAGGTTTAATTGGAGTAGGAGGCAGGGCATCAGGGGCTAAGCTGGATTCATGGAAAACATCATCCACCACTTCCAAAATATGTGGGATGGCCAGGGGTCTGAGCTGGGGCAGGTCCAGAAACTCTCTAAGTCATTTCTTTGACTGTGGGAAGTCTTGAGATTCCCATTGAAAATGTTCCCTGAGGGAGTGAAGGGTTTCCCCAAAGGAGAGGTCCTCTGGAGTGGAGAGAAAAGGGATGGATTCCTCTGCATCTGAATCCTCATAAACAGTTAAGGGATGTTGTTCCTCTTCAAAAGCAGAATAATCAGATTCCTCAGACTCTTGGTCTGTCATAATTTCTGGAGAAGTTGCTGGGGATCTGAGCATCTTGGATAAGGGAGATAAGACCCTCCGCCATTTTAAGAATTTGAGCATGGGGTGGGGGAGCAGTAGCAAGATGGTGGCTAGAAGCAGATTTCCTAGGAGTGGCCTGGCTTCTAGGCCTGAGAGAAACCATCGGTCACTGAGAAATGGTAGTCAGAAAATACGATGTTGTATTTTGTCTAGAATCAGTAGGACGAAAGGCCTCCTCAGAAGCCAGTGCCTGCATCATGGCTCCAGCCCCAACCGAGGCAGAGACAGCCAAAGGCTACGAAGACAAAGTGGATTTCTGCAGCATACTAGACTCCGAAAGGGTCTCCGCAGCACTCTGCATAGAAAGTAAGTCAGGTATCAGGGGATACGAAAGTGCTTCACTGAATTCTGGAGAACTGATGACTTGCTTAGCGGTAGCATCGTCGGAAAGCTTAGCCTTATGTGGCCTGTCTCTATCTTTATCTCTACGTTTTCTCAGAATGTTGACAGATTTTTGGCTGACAGATGCCATATCGGAATTTGAAGACAGAACATGAAAATAATTGTCTACAAAAAGAGCTCTGTGGAAAGTCTTGGCATGGGATCTGCTTCCCACAGGCGAGACAACTGTTAACTTTTTCTAGTAGCGACTGACTGGCACTCGTGCGAATTGCTTCTGCTACGGGGTCCACTGCAAAAAAGACTGATGCAATGACATTGGCTGCCTTGCTTTATATCACTGACGACCTGACATCAGACTACAGGCAACGGCAGCTGGCACACAAAAACACTGACTCTTGTAGTCGGGCTGACCGAGGGCTACCACAGCAGGGATAACCCACAGGTGATGACTGCAACGGTGAAACACAAAGAACATCTCTGAGCATATCCTTGAACTGTTGTAATTTTCTTCAGGCAACTTCTAAGTCTTCCGCATAGTCCTTATTGACCTTACAGCAATATATGACCACTGCTTGCAGATGATTGTGGCAATCAGTGGTTTATGCTGTGAACCTACTCTTTCACTAAAGATTACTTTGCAATCTCTAATTATATCTCACTGCTTTCTTTACCAGGAGTAAAACACACAGCACAGAAGGCAAGAAAGAAGTAACAAGGAAGATTCCTTTAATCCAACAAAATGTACGTTCTGGTACCTCGGCAATTCGCCTTCATGGTTCCATGAAGGCGAATTGCCGAGGTACCAGAACGTACATTTTGTTGGATTAAAGGAATCTTCCTTGTTACTTCTTTCTTGCCTTCCGTGCTGTGTGTTTTTTTTGGACAGTGAATTTTTTTGTGGTTTTTGTGCTTTACCAGGAGTAAGTCTGCCTGTTCTACTTGCTGGCCGTGCTTGCATATGAACTTGTGAGTGTCTCTTTGGTGAACCATGTGTCGGCCACTATCATTCATTTCCAGACAGAAGTCTACAGTGACTCCTCCTTTTTAATTCCTATTTCTCCACCCATGTGGACTCAAGCAGTCCTCACATCATGTTAAATTTGTCCTGATATGTCAGTTAGGTCTCCCATTAGCAACAGAATCTCTTGTTGTCCGGCTTTATCTAATACGTCCTGGAAATTATGCCTAAATGTACTCTTTACCTCACTATCACAACCCTGTTGTTGAGCATAGGCTAAGATTACTAATACTGGCCTATCCTTACACTGGAGTCATATTGCCATGGTTCTGTCACCAATTCTGATGACACCCCTTACTACATTTATAAAACATCTCCCTCATCACAAGTCCAACACCATTTCTAGTCTATCCTACCCTAAGCAGTAGACTCTGGATACTAAGTCAAGTGGCCTTGCTGCACTGTCCTTCCAACATATTTCCTGGGTCCAGCCTTCTTCTTACCATCATGTCATCTACTTCCAAGCTACATTCTATCAGAGAACCTATACTGAGTACAGCAATCCTTAGTTCATGTTTGACAGGCTGATTGGTTTCACATCCAACTTTTGCTTAACACAGATACCCCAGGTAACCCAAGCTTGCTAAATTGATACTGGCTGTCCAGAAGCTTTATGGCAAACGCACACTATTAGCATGAATCCTGAGGGAAGAATGGAGTAGGGTGGGTCCTTAACCTTATCACTGGCAAATGCCCATGCCCATTTTGTCGACAGTCAAACTGAAAAACAGGAGGAACACTCTGCCAAAATATATTTCTTTGGCTCACGAGATACACTGCCTTTATGAGGATTCACTCTACATTGTTTGAGGATTAGACTAGCTTGTTTTGGAATGGCCATGACTTCAGAGGGAGAATTAAAGCATTTTAAATAACGCAAACTGATGTAATTTTCACTGGGTTTTCTGCCTCTCTTTTCTTATATACATGCATGTGTATTTGTCTTAATAGCAGTCACAGGGAAGATTGTCTGTAGCAGTCATAGTGCTTAGGATTCAGAAACATACTCACTTCTCACAGTAACTGCCTTTTTTAACTTCTCCAATTATTTTGGGTTTTTGATACCATGACGGGAATGGACCCCATTCCTAACTCAAAGTATTATTAAAGTTCATGAAATTACTGTTGTTTCAATCTTTGATATCAGCCAGTAGTGCTCTTCACAGCACCCGCAATGTGCCCAGTAATGACTCCTGCAGTTCATATGGAGTTACATGTATTGGTAACATACCTAATACAATTGTAAATTCTTTGGTATAAGACCTGTTACTCCTACTACTATTGGGACTGTCTCGATGTCTTTCTTCTACATTGCTCTTGTTTCTGCCTGCAGATCCTGACATTTTATGACTTTGTATCTCTCTGTACACAAGACACTGTAGTCACTGGATGTGGCAATTTCAGTGATCAATGCTGCGCTTGTCTTCTTTTCTTGGACCACTATATACCGTTTTCTAGCATCTATCTTTTGAACTGTTGGTAATGGATTTTCCCAAGTGATGTAGACTTCCTCATTTTCTATGATGCTTTGTAGCTCATGTTTCCAGTGTTTTTCGGCCACTGCAATACCATAATGTTTGCACAATCCCCAGTGCAACAGTCTCACCACATTATTATGCCTTTCAGTATACAGTCCTTCTGCCATTAATATGTCACAACCAGCAATGAGGTGTGCAACTGTTTCCAATTCAGTTTTACAAAACCTACATTTGTCTGTTTCTCCCACACGTTCAATGGACTTTATAAACCAACATGTACGCAGCCCACTATCTTGGGCTGCCAATATTAACCTTTCATCTCTTGGTTTGAATTCGCCTCTCCTTAACTATTCCTGTGTTCATTCCTGATCAACATGGGGTTCTTCCAGAAGTTTTCTATACTTGCAACTATATTTATGCTTTTTCCACATTTCTTGCCTTCTCAGCTGATACTTCACCTTATATTCTTTCTTTTGTTTTTTGGCATATTCAGTTGCTGTCTGATTTTTATCTACTTCTGGTTTGATTTCCATTCATACTTGACACAGATAAGCTACTGCTAGATTAAGCAGAGGAATCATCTTAGATTTACTCTCCTCATGTTTCAAAACTTTCACTATGTTTGGGTCTTGTGAGGTCTGCAGATATGTGTGGAGTCCTACAACTGCAGATCTGTGTATATATAATCAATTTCAAGGAGGCCCATCCCTCCTTCAGAAGAGGGAATATATAATCTTTGTACGCACTGATTTTTATAAATCATTTAGTGAGCATGAAACATCCTTCTTGTTTTCCTGTCTAATCTAGCCAACACGTTTTGGGGCCAGTCAATCACTCCAAAACTGTAAGTTAGGACAGGAAGAGCAAATTGATTTTACAGTTTGGATTTTGTTCCTAGATGTCAGTGCTGTTTTCAGGATTAATTTAACTCTTCTGAAGTATTTCTTGCTATCTTTTATTCATATTTGTTCATGTTTTATTGTTGATCCTTCATCAATTCCCAAATAGTTATACACTCCTTCGTGCTCAAGTTCTTTTATATCACATTCTTGTCCTAAACTGATATTTTCCTGGCATTGTGGTTTTCCTGCTTTAAAGGTTGCTTTTGCACATTTATCAAGACCAAATGACATTCTTATATCATCTGAAAAGGTTTTGACAACTTGCAATTGTGCTTTCAGTTCCTCATCTGATGAGCTACATGGTTTTAAATCAACAAAGAGAAGGTGAGAAGTCTTTACACTTTGTTGTTTTCTAGGAGCCAGATTATAGCCATGGCCTAAACTGTTGATGCTTAATGGATTAAGGGCAAGGCAGAATAGTAATGGTGACAAAGAGTCACCCTGGAATATTCCCCTTTGAATTTTTATCCCTGGGATAACAATTTGTCCTTTATCATGGCTTAATTGCAAAGTGGTCACCGTAATGTAATCGATCAGTGTGGGGTGTATCTTATACATTTTTAAGCACTCTTTTATCCATGAATGAGGGATACTATCAAATGCTTTTTTTATAGTCAATCCACGCCATACTTAAATTCTTCCCCTTTTTACAGTTCTTCAGTATGACTTTATTTAACAACAAATGATCCTTTGTTCCATATGACTTTCTTTTATTGCCCTTATGTTCTACTGCCATAATTGAGTTTTCTTCTAAATGACTATAAACTCTGTTGGCATCAATTCCTGTGTATAGTTTATATGTCTTCGGAAGGCAAGTTACTGGTCTATAATTTTTAGGGTAGCTTGCAGGTTCACTCAAGTATGAGCATTGTTTTTCTTGTTGTTATCCGGGTTGGTGTCTGTTCTGGGTGCCCATATAAATAATTCTTACTCATGGCTAAATCTTCGTGCAAAGATGTTAATACTTTTAATGAGAAGTTAGGTACTGCATCTAGGCCTGAGGTTTTCCAATTAGGGGCTTTTCTTAACTTTGTTTTAATCTCTCTAGCTGTTACTTCATCCCATTTCATATCCTGTACCTTTAAACTTCTTATTCTTTCTTTTACTACTTCTATCCATTTTACATCTTTGTTATGTTCCACAGGATCTTCATAGATACTTCTCCAAAATGTATCTATTTCTTCTTTTTTTTGGCGGTCTTATAATTCCTTTTACCTTATTTCCCAGTATCTCTATAAAACTACTTTGGGTCATTAATAAATTGCTTATTTTGTACTTTTCCTTTATATTTATCTTCGTATCTTCTAAGTTTTTCTGCCTGTGCTGACATTTTTGTTATTTGTGATAGTGCATGATAGATCCTGATCTGTTCTAATATTGTGAATTGTTTTTATCACATCTATCTTTCTTAGTATTTTTGTTGATCTATTCCCTTTTCTATAGTCTTCCAATAGTGATACTGCTTGTCTTAATTGCTCTATTATTTTCTCTATTCAATATTTCCACGATGGTATTTGATTTCTCCCCTTCTTTTCCCTCACTAGCCTGTGTTATTTTGGTAGAATTTTATCAGTTATTAATTTAGCTGCACAGTAATATATCCTGTTTACTTCTGTTATATCACACAAATCTCTACGCACAGTCCTAATTACTGTGCTCATTTGTTTTATCATAGGTAGGTACTAGGCTATCGGCCCAAGGGCCTACATAAGCCTAGCCAGCAAGGTTCCATAGCTTATGCCATCCAAGAAAGTTATTTTCCTGTGCCACTGTCGAGCAGAGACATAGAAGTGATCCCAGGGGTGTATTTCCTATTTCCCATCCACTCATCAAGATTTTTCTTGAAGAGTGCTAATGAAGAACTTTGCTTGACATAGATGGTAGCTTGTTCCAGAGTACAGGAAGTTTCTCGGACAGGAATCTATCCCTCCAGTGTGTTCTGTTTATTGTGGTGACAAGGTTTAGGTCCCTAGAGCATGTAGCTCGGAGGAATTGGGATTTCTTTAGGTGTAGCATGTCCAACAGCTCTGGGTCTGACATAGCTTTATATGTTAGGCAGAGATCACCTCAGAGTAGGCGATATGCTACAGAGTAAAGCTGGAGTTTTTTGAGGCGGTCAGTGAAGGGCATTTGTTTGAGGCCAGTAATCCTCTTTGTGAGGTACTTCTGTAGCCTTTCCAGCTGCTGCAGATGTCTTCTGACTTTTTGGGTTTTATCTGCAGTCTGTTTATTTCATTGATCTTGATATATCTGTCCATGTGTATTAAATCAAACAATTCTTCTCTTAGCTCATTTTCTTCCAAACTGAGGGCACATCCCTTGTTTTCCAACTCCTGTGGCATTCTATAGAAGGTTCTATAGCATCTTTCTGTGACACAGTCTCATCAATTTCATCCTGTACAGTCCATTACTCTATCATATGGGAACTCACTGGCCTATCACTCCTCAACAATGACTGCATCAGTTTCCACAGTTTCCTGTTCCTTCCCTTGCTGTCTAGCTTCAAGTGAGCATTTACACTGGTTTCCTGTGGACAGCTCCAAATTATCTTCATATGGCACCCGACCAATTGCTTCCTGTTCCGCTGGCTTCCCCTTAATTTGGATATCCATTACTCAATCATGTTGTGGTGCTTTCTGAATTAGATTTTCTACACTAAATCCTTCACTTTGCAGGTATTCCATAACCTCAGTTTATATTTATTTAATTTCTCCATTACTAATCTCCTTTTCCTCTTTGTTTTCTTATTTTTTTGTATTGTAAAGTTTTCTATGTCCAGATTCCTTTACCTGTATTTCACTTCAGATATCTTTGGTGCTGCTCTTTTTGTACTGATTAGTTTTGCTTTCTCCTTTGCATAAATATTACACCATATTAAATCTCTTTTTCTTTCTCATGTTCATATTTCCCTTCTTCCTGTTTTTCCTAGCTTTGGGGACTCACTCCATCCTGCTGTGATGTAACCTGTGTTAGACCTTTTACATCAAATCCTTCACTTTGCAGGCACTCCATAACTTCAGCTTCTATTTTTTTAACTTCTTCTTTACTGATCTTCTTTTCTACATTCCATCTTTGTGATATTATTGCCCATTATGGGTTGATCAATTAGCATGCTGGTGAGAAAATGCAATTCAGAGACTGGTATGACCGCAATCAACAGATTACAGTGAAGGACAGACTAGAAAGAGTGTTGCAATTGTATTGAGGGAGAATCGTCTGAGAACAGTGGTGTAAAGATAAAACAATATTCATATCAAGTGTAAAGATAAGGCAATATTCATAATCTCAGCATATGCCAAAGCAGGGTTGTGGAAGTGTGGAAAAGAGTGCATCCAGGATGCAGATGCAAGACAACTTGAGCTGTTTGTGATAAGGTGAGACCTAAATGCTCATGTCGGGACAGAAAGAACATAATATGAAGACAGTGGTTATAGAAGGTTATGTGGTCAAACTTGATTAGGCTGAAGACCTGGAAGTTGACTGAAGTGAAAGCATAAGAGTTCAAAGAAATACACCAGGCTCTAGCACCTTATGAAGAAGAGGAAATATGTACAGTTGAAGGAGAATTACAGTCTGAAAACAGCATATATGAAGACTATAGAACCGGTATGTGGAAACTCCAAGTATGGAAGCAATGTACATAATGAGAGTTGGTAGTAGAATTCAGAAGTCCAGGAAGTTATCACAAGAATGTAGGAGTGCAGGAAAAAGTAAAAGTTAGAAAAGATGGACTATGGTAAGAAGGAATACGGGATGGCTAACACAGAGGGTAAGAGGACAATCACAATAGCAAAAAACATGTCATCAGAAGCACTTTACCAACTTCTGTAGTGACTCAGCAGATGGCACAAAAAAACTCTTATCAGGTTGCAAGGCAAAGAAAGAGATAAAGAATATAGCCATCAGGCAACATTCATAAGAGATGCCAGAAACGACCTGCTTACCAGGCTACAGGACATCAAAGGCAGATAAAAGGAGTACTTCCATTCTGAATTCAAATCTAATAGAAGCTCTACTGTCCCATACACAGCCTACAATGAAAGAGGAACAACCACCACCTTAAAAACAGCACTAAGGAAAATGAAGTCAGAGAAAGCAGCAGTTTCAGAAGAGGTCACAATAAATGTGATTAAGATGTTGGGTGAGTTAGGGGAGAGATGGCTCCTGAGGGTACTCAGAGCAGATTGGAGAGAAAGATGTATCCTATATGACTGCAGAACAATTATTATAGTGTCACATACAAGAACAAAGGGGATATTCCAAACTTTGGGCAGTACACAGGCATCAAACTCCTGTCACACTGCATAAAAATGCTGGAGAAGGTGATCGACAAATGAATGTGCAGAATAGCAGAAGGTAAGATGGGAGAACAGCAGCTTGGATCAGATCAGGATACAGCACAACTGACCTGATGTTTGCAGTGAAACAGATAGTTGGGAAGAAACTAGTAATGAGGAAAGATTCCAAATGGGCTATCCTAGATTTGTATAAGGCATCCCTAGACATGATGAAGTTCCAGGAAATCTGATCTGTGCAGTCCTGCAATGGTTCAAAGTCCAGGAAACATTGGTAGAAATATCAAAGGCTATGTACAAGGACCCAATGACACAAGTACAAACAGTGTTCAGACTTAGAGCGGGGGTTCCCAGTGGGAGTGGGTCTGCATCAGAGTTCATCTTTTAGCCCACTGCCATTCATACTGTTGATGGATTACATTAGCAAATGAGCTGAAGGGGACAAATCAACAAAGCTGTTATATGCAGATGATATGACATTACAAGCAGACTCTGAACAGAAACTTCAGTAAATGATGCAGGAATGGAATACAATACTGAAGGCACATGGGTTGAAACTGAGTACAGGCATGACAGTTGTCAAGGCAGCAAATGAGGGAAATCAGAAGAAACTGAAAATTGACATACAAGGGGAAATAGCAGTTAACAGCGTTAATCTGGGAATCTGGGAGGGGTGGTTGAGGAGAAGGGAAATCTGAATGAGGAAATGTATGCTAGAATCCGAGGGGCTGTAACCAACTGGCACAGAGTTTCAGTGAGTGTATGTGACAGAACAATACTGAAGAAGCTGAAAAGGAAAGTGTACAAAACAGTGGTGTGACCAGTACTTCTGTATGGTTCAGAAAACTGGGCAGTGATGGTGGAGAAGTTGAGGAGGCCAGAAGTGATGAGAATGAAGTGCCTAAGATGAATGAATGTATGCCCTTTTTGGGACAGATGAAGAAATGATGACATCAGAACAGAAGCCAAAGTTGCTCCAATTGTAAAGAAGGTGAAGCAGGAGAGACTGTGGTGGTTCAGGAACATATGCAAGAAAACAGAAAGTAATTTGGTGGACAACATTTGAGAGAGACAGGAAGAAGGCATGAAATGAGGATGTCCAAGAAAGACATGAATGGATTGTATGAGAGAAGTCCTGCAATTCAGACATAACTGTTGAAGGCAGCAGAGTGACTGAAAGGAGAGAGGGGGCAATGGTTCACTTGACACCCCATGTAGTAAAACTGGAAAAAAGGAGTGGGTTATGATGATAACTGCGGTGATGATGAGGCATTTATGAGGAAAGCACATGGCTAATTAGCATTAGCCACTCCCTTGTACTGTAGTACTAGAATATAGCTCTGCTCGCAAGACCACCATCTGTGCTGAAGCCCCCCCAAGAGGGGTAAATCTGACTAGCAGAGTGGTCCCTGAATATGAAAGGTTTTGCATGATGAGAAAAAGTCTGAGCTAAGGCTTACCCATTATGGTAAGCCTTCATGAATCTTGGCCTGTGTGTTTGTGCTAAAGGCAGATGGAAAAATTAAATGTATACTTTTTGAGAAGAAAAAGAAAATGTAATGACTTATTTTTGCTTTTGGATATGTCTTCGTTTAAAGTTGATGCTATATGAGAACAGATGTTAGAAGTTAAATGTTAGTAAGCCAAAAAAAAAAAAAAACAGCTTAGGCAGAATATGTTATCTAACTTCTGCTTTAAGTGGTGCTGAAATGCTTTTTAAGGCTTTTATGAATCTCTGTGAAGCATAATATGTTTTTCCTTCTTTCAAGACAGGAGACTTGCTTTGTGCATTGGTGACAGGGTACAGTTCATTACAATAGACAATATGCAAATTCTGTACCAGCTACTATTATATTCATAATGTTCTTGTAAAAATGTGTAGAAACAGGCAACCTGATGTCCATAGTCAAATACTAACTACAGAAACAAAAAGTCCAAGTTTCTCTTTTAAAAAAAAAAAAAACATTATACATTTTTTTTAATTAATAATATTTTTTTTTTTACAATGTTAATGTAAATGCAGTGTAAGAATATTTATTTTTTATTTTACAATATTTATATTATAGATAATATAGATAGGTTTTATGATATGATTATTTTTATTTTTTTTATTATTTCAGTCATTATTGAAGTCAATTATTAATGTCTTGTCACTAACTGAGTATTTGAACAGACCACAAGTTAGTTTAGACTGCTTTTTTCTTCTTCTTCTGAGACTTCTGAGGGAAGTGTGACAGGGTCTTCTTTGAAAAATAAAATTTTTTTTAAAAAAAAAAGAAGAAACTTTGTGAAGGTTGTTGGACTTTTGACTTAAATTTCTGTTGCCTGTTTCTACACATTTTTACAAGTTTGTTTGCTCATTTTTGACTGTATATTCATAATGTTCAGTATTTTTACCAGGAGACCAATATGGAATAGTGGCAAACTAGTGGAATATAATATAAGAACACTTAGTTTATTTCAGGTGCGGAATGCTAAAAAAGATGACAGATATCTCTACATACAGACTATAATCTTTAGGTGTTCTGATTTATATGTAAACAGCAGGTGTGTCTAAAAAAGTACACATTTTCTATTATGAAAATGGAAGAAAGAATAGAATAGAATGTTTATCGGCTTAGCAGTACTGAGAAATGAGAACTTGCATGTTTCGAGATGCATCTTGCAGTTTACCAGATGCAGTGTTAGAATGGCTGTCAATACGTATTGTCTAATAAACAAATGGTAATTTATGCCAAATAAATGTTGTCTCACTACTGTTTTGAGTTAGGCCTGCAGTAGGTTTGTTATGTGAATTTCTAGAGAACCAGATGGATGGCTGCTGATATATTATGTACATTAACTGAAGCATAAGACTTGCTGGGATGACCAGCATATAGGACTTCCTCCTGCTGCCACTGCACACAGACGATTACAACATGTTTTGCTTAGGGTGAAAACATGGGAAACTAATGCATTACAATATAAGAACAAGCTGTTTGCTGCATATACAAATAAGATGTCGAAGACAGCAGTGATTCCTTTTTATTTTACGGTATAATCATTTGCAGCACTGATACAAATGGATACACCGTAACAAGAACTCTGTATTCCTTTTTATTACATTGGGCATTTTATTAACAGATTACGTGGCTTTGCTCCTGTAAACAATGAGTGACTGCACTATATTTATTCAAAATTAATATAGTTCTATATCTTTTCCTTATCATTTTAATGTTTGTGACAATTCATTTATACTAATTAAAGAATATGAAAATGTGATGTTGATCAGCATACAAGACTTGCCCTTGCAATCATTACACACAGAATATATTTTGCAACATTACTAAAGCAGGGATATGGATTTGTGGCAAACTACAAATTTCAGAAAGTGTTAAGTAAAGTAGTTCACTTTTAAATAAAGAAGATGAAAAAGATGATGGCTATCTTATATAAGTACAGTCTTTAACTGCATTGATGTGAACAGATCCAGCAACTAAACTAAACACAGTATATTCCTCATCACTGCATCAGGGCAAGGTGGAGTTAATAGCTCATATGGAAACATTTATGAAACCAAAATGCAGCTGCTGTACATTTTACTTAAGCAATTACAGCCTATTGATATAAGTAATTTACTTTACAAACACATTTCTGCTTCCAGACTCACCAAGCATACATGCTACAGACTTATTTTCACAGTCATTATTTTGTAAAATAACTCAAGTTATTTTTAACAGGTAGTATAATGTTGCAAAGTTATGATTAGTTAACTTACAACATTGTTATGCAAACTTCTTTATATAAAACTGTTACATGATAACAAGCATTTTTATTTCATATAGACTATTTTACACGTTATGCTATTCTTTAATATAACACTCTAATGAGAACAAAATTGCTTATGTCTGTATATATTTAATTGGGTCTACTTCATAAGATCGACAGACCATTTGATCAACATTCATTTGGTCGACAGCTCATTTGATCGACAACCAGTATTCAAGGCACTTAACAGGGATTTGCCCCCCTCCCCAATGTTGTGCGACCCTGGAGTTGGTATATATAGTTAGGGGGGTGTGGGGGGCACACCTATTTCCGTTTAAAACATGAAAATACAAGACCCCCCCCCCCTAACTATATATACCAACTCCAGGGTCACACAACATTGGGGAGGGGGGCAAATCCCATATTTTTGCCTTGAATACTGGTTGTCGATCAAATGAGCTGTCGACCAAATGAATGTCGATCAAATGGTCTGTCGATCTTATAAAGTAGACCCATTTAATTATATAATACTTTCAAACAGACTAAGGGGAAGAAAGGAGGGAGAGGAGACAGAAAAGAGGAGAGAACAGGCATAGTGGAGAAGGAAGGAAAATGAAACGGTTAAAAAGCATTGGTATTCTGATAAAATGTAAAACAGTAAACAGTTAATCTTTAGAACAGAATAGGCACGATCAAGAGGAAATGGGAAAAGGAAAGCAGGAGCAATGTAGAAGGAAACAGAAGTTGGGTATAATATAACACAATCAGAGAAACAGTAAGGAGTTATTTTTCAGTTATTAAGTAAGGATTTAATGGCTTTCCAAAATATTTATTTTCTTCAGTCCTTATTGGTACATTACATGTTTTCTCCTTTATGTCCTCCAATAACATCTTTATTTTAAATATAACTGAAGTCAACTGCTTTGCTTATACCATCAAGAACACTTTAACATTTGCAAAATGGAGATATCGATGCTCACTGGAATTAGAGATAATATAAACAGACACACACACAGACACACACACACAGACACAGACACACACACAGACACACACACACACACTTTAGCTCTCTCTTTCTCCCCCCCTGTCATTCTGACAGCCGTCCGAGTGCTCTATGCTCTTCATTGGGATTACCAGCACTCCAGTCACCCCCAGTCAACTGCCTGAATTTAAGCCAGGGCCAGTGAGAATCTGAAAGGAATCCTCGGAGGTTGTGCTGTCCTACTCCCCCCCCCCCTTGCCTGTTTTCCCATGGTGGACATGCAATAGAGGTGTACAGGGTAGCTCTGTCATGCCCCTCCTCTATTTGCCATATGGACACTCCTCCCCATCAGTAATGTCCCCAGCCTCCAAAAGGTATTGCCATCAGAGATACTCCTAAAACTGGCCCCAGGGATGGTAATCTCCATCCCTCCCTGATGCTCATTCAGATGCCCAAGCCTCTAAACGAACCAAGGTTGGATGGACTATAGTCAGGGCTGTAGCCCTTCATGTCACAGGAGTGTCCACTATACAACATTAGCCCTTACTGATATACTGTTATTTGATAATTTCATACTCAGAAGATATAACAAAGTGATAATGGGAACATAACATAAGAAGCAAATGTGATCAATAAGATTAGAATTTTCATATGAACATTTACTGGCATTACATATTATGAAATAAACATAAGTTGTAAATATGGAGGTACAACAAAACATAATATATAATATGGAAGATTATGTACACTTTTTTAAGAATTAGTCTTAACATCTAATAGACAATTATATATATTTTAATTCTATGGCTCGGATGTAAATAACAGATTCAAACTTGCTTCTTTGTATTTGTTTGATCAAATCTTTCTGTTTCTCTGCAGATGCATCACAGGACACTGGTTTACAAAACAGTCTTGGGTTAGATTAATGGGTAATTTGCCTAGGATTTCTTGTTTGATTTTTGTATGTTAACTTCTGTCTTTTCTAGCACTAGTAAACATATTAACTTATTTTCTGAAGAAATACAAGCTTGAAAAGCCCACTTCATGTACAGACTGTAATATTTGTCACCGACTATGTCAATGAAATATAGTAATTTAAATTAGAGATAAGAATAACCATATTAAATATTTTTATTTAAATATCAATGGGCTGAACAATGGTTATAAAATAACAGAGTTCTTTAAATATTTTCAAATTAATAGGTTCATAGGTTCATAGGTTTATACTAGGCTATCTGCCCTAAGGCATTTATAAGAAAAATACTAGTTTGTTGTGCCTCTGTCCAGCAGTGACACAGAGATGATTCCTCTCCCATCCACAGGTCTAGATTTCGGTGCTCTGCCTCACATGGACCGTTTATTCCACAGCATAGGAGTCTCTGAGTGATCCTCCAGCATGTCCTATTTATAGGTTTAAGTCGCTTGCTCTAGTGGTTTTGGTGGAGTGGAGCATGTCCATTCATGGCCTTGTATGTCAGGCACATGTCACCTCTGAGCACAGTATTCAATCTGGCAGCAAGTCCCTATCCTTTTGGTGAGGAACTTTTGGGGTCTCTCCAATTGCTGCAGATGTCATCATTGGTCTGATAAGTGAAGAGTACAGGGAACAATAACCTCACTAGATCTGGATGTGAATCCTTCATGATCAGGTGGTCTAACCACTTTAGCAATGTGAGTGTCAAAAGAAAGTGTCAACCTGGGTCCCCAGGTCCCTGATAACCTCTTCTGTGCTTAGTGGATTGCCACCTATATGGTATATACATTTGTTGGCACCAGCTATCTGTTTCCGTGTCTGAAGGATATCGAGTCTGACACAGCACCAGCAACTCTAACCCTGGGTTCTGTCTTGCAACCCATCTTGTGACATATGGGTTTACATTTAAGGTCAAGGTAGGCTGTATGGACTGCCTTTCCCTCATCAATGGCCAAGGCATGATCTTCCCCAATGTCTGCAAGTTTGTTTATGAGCTAGCTTTGCAGACAAACTTATGGGGCGGTATTTACCAGGGTCCACTAATAATTAGGATATAATATTTTAAAAGAAACACATTTATTATAGAATGATTTGGATTTAAGGATTGCACACTGCTAATAAATTCCTCTTTAAAAAAAAAGAAGGGCCATAATTTTATGTCGAATTTTATCCAGAAATAAAGCTTCAATACAAAAAAGCAATGTCTTTCAGCTTTTCCCAGTTAGGGGTCGCCACAGTGGATCACCAGTCCGCAGACTGATTGGCAGTGGAGTTTTTACAGTGTTGAGTTGACAGCCCGGCACCCAACCTTCACAGAAGACACACACATACACACACGCACCTAACTGCATGTCTTTAAAGCTCACTCGACCACAGGGAGGACATGCAGACTCTGCACACAAGGTGCTCCAGTGGAGAATCGAACCGGAGAACCGCTTGCTGTGAGGCGACAACACCACCATGGCCAACTGAAATAAAGCTTCAATGCCTAAAGCTGAATATTCGTATAGTGACACCAAGGGAATGTTTCTGATGGTAACTAAATGAATATAAAAATAGACTTTTTATACTAACATGTATTGATAAAAACTACAAGCTAAATTTGCAAAAAAACCCCCTCTATTATCTAATAATTAAAATAAAATCCAGATTTCTGTGGGAGGAGGGATTTTAACTGAATTTTAGATAAAAAGATTCTAGTGCAGATAGAGACCCCAGATTATCAGCCTCTATCAAAGTTCCAAAAATGGATAAATCTGTTGAATCTTAAAGACCCAAATGATTCTGCACAATCAGACTATTTTTTTATCACTTTTCTTATGCATTTCAGACTCACATGCATTCTGTAAGAATTTAAATTTCTAATTACTGAAGTATAAAGATGGACTCTATTAAAGGCATTTCCTGTCCTATGTCTGATCATAATGCTCTCACATTTAGATTATTAATTTCAACAGATTAACATTAATTAATAGAATACCCTCATACACTATGTAATTCAAATAATTTAAATACTGGTAAAGAAATAGAGAAATTAATAATAATGATGAAGTAAATTACACCAAATCATCTACAGCCACATTTTGCACGGTCAAATGGCTAGCCCTACCATGGTGCTCAGTCTGTGATCTGTGTCCTCTTATCTTGAGGATACTGTGCACCTCAGTAGATGCCTAAAGTAGTTGGTCTATACAACTCTTACCCCTATATGGCAAAATAAACAGGTGTCCTGTAAATGGATGGCCCCCAAACAGTAAATGCAGTTACCGTGACCATCCGTTATGGACATTTTCTGAGAGCACTTAAATGCACTTCTTAAAGCCAGATGGCTTATGATACTTACTCTCTTTAGACATTCTTGCAGAAAGGACAACCACAAACAGAGAAAAAGGAGAAGGAGGACTAGGTCCTCTAATTTAAACAGGCCTAGCCCTGCAGGAAGGAGAAAGACACCACGAGGACTAGGTCCTCTAACTTAAACAGGCCTAGCCTGGGCAGGAAAGGAAACAAAGAAACTAGGTCTTCTAACTAAAACAGACCTAGAAATTTACAGAGTACAGAATTTTACACACTCAAGCAGAAATATCAGCAAAGCAAGCGGGAATCCACAAAAAACTCAAACTTATGCCAATAACTAACAGAACGTAGTTCTGTTAATGATAGCAAATCCAACAATGCTAACCAAATAACAAGCGGGAAACCGCCAAAAACACTAGACTATCCTATTTACACACACAAACAGTATGCAAAAGGCACCTACAACTACTAATTCTATGAGTATACAAAAACCAGCACACAGGATACCAGTACTAAACCAAAACAGGCCAAAAGGCCAAAGATTGCACCAAATGGCGCAAGTATAAGCTAACTACACTAATATCAACTACGCTAACCGATTAACAATAAACCAGTAACAGTTTTTACTATTTTAAGCTAAACAGAGCCAAAACATTTTTGGAAAAAGTTAAAAGTAAATGCAACACTTAGCCAGAGCCAAAGAGAAGCACAACCGAACTAGTTGACATGGCAAATGAGATCTGGGGATTGTACTGGTGCACCATGGGATACCTACCTAGCCACGAGCCAACTAGAAGTCTTCCAGCTTGTAAATAGGCTGAGTCGGAGCCGAGGATCAGCTCTGATCCCATATGTAAGAATGAAGGTGAGATAGGACTACAGAACATCACTACTTATGGGATAGTGGGATCAACCACACCTGCCGCTTCTTAAAGAGTTGACAGTTATTTCTATGTCATCACATATGTCATCATGCTGGCAAAGAAGAAGGAAAGGATAACGCTGACTTATATAAAAATCCACAGTTAGCTGTGTTCAGTAAACATGATCTGCCAGGGATTTTATTATTTTTGCACATATCTCTTAGTATAGTGACTAGTGCAAAAAAAATTAGGTGTGTCATCACCCCCCCACCCCCCCATCTTCAATGTCTCTACTGAGGAATCCCAAAATGTACCTCTGTATCTATGTGAAGCTGCAAAACCATAGTAAATACTCAGTTGTATTATTTCTCTTTCTATACTTTCAACATTTATTTCAACAACAGCCACACCTGCATGTCAGTGGCCTTGTTGAACTGGACAAACTCCACAATTTCAGAGTATTAAGTAGATCAGTAACCCACTTACCTCAAACTCTCCTAAGAGACATGCTGTTCCAGAAAGTGTACTTTGTAGAACACTGAAGGTACTGGAAGACCATTGGTAATTTTGTACAACATGTAATGTTTCATTTACTTTTTTATTTTATTAATAACTAAGTTATACATAATGCTGGCTTCAGCCGTGGTGGTGCAGTGGTAGCATTGTTGTCTCACAGCAAGAGGTTCTCCCGTTCGATTCTCGGCTGGAGCACCTTCTGTGTGGAGTTTGCATGTCCTCCCCGCGGTTGAGTGGCGTTCATCTATCATCCACCAGGTAAGCTGGTCAGGATGTCATCACTGTAGGTTATCATACTACTGCCTTCACTGTCCTCCACTCCTGAAGATGCCAGTTAGAGAAGACAGCTCTTCTCAAAACTCAGCCCAAATACTAGTTTTCTTAAATGAGCCCTCACCTACCCAGCCCGGTCTGTTCCAGTAGATACCACAGGCACAGAAAGATTTTCATCTTTTTCACACACCAGCTTGGGACCCTACCCTGCACCCTTAGAGAGGTGCTCATTTTTGATGCCAGGTTCAAATTAGAATGAAGAATTAGGCATGAAACAGATTCCTAGGGTATGAATCACACTCATTGTTATGTGACATCACCAATTCCGGCAGTTAACACCCTGAACTTACACCATCTCTGGATCTAAAAGTGAGTGCATATGCATTCCGACTGCACATGCATCCCTTTTGTACCTGAGGTTTCAGAAATATAAGTATGCAAGTGCATGTGCTTGTCACGACTACTTTACAATGGTACAAAGTTACCTAAGATAACTGGTATACTTGCACAGATGCGCAGTCATATGATTCATAGAGCTCTAGAACGTATGTGCAAAATCTATGAATCTGTGCGAACAAGCCTTATTTACATTTATTTAGTACAGTCTCTGGTACCTGACAATGGCAATGCTCAGGACCAAGCTATGTACTTAATTACTGCATTTATCAAATCAACCATCAACCATCACTAACTACGTTTCCCCCTCCCTTCCCTGATACCTGCACGGGCCTCTCCTAGACCAATACATTATTTACAACCACAAAAAATAAGCAAGTCACAAATAACTGAAATGGTGAAAACATGACAAATGTCAGCTACATCACTCCTGTATTGACTAATACTGGAGTACTGACTGGACCTGACACCATAAGTATTAACAAAGTGCTGCAGGCATGCATGTAGCTTCCCTTATGAAGATGGACGTCAGGCCTCATCAGGCTTACACATTATGGATTAGGACCACTGTATCGATGCCTAAGGTCCTAAAGCATTGTTTAGGTCAATGAAAACAGCTTCCCTACATTCAGCATATATCATCACAGTTACAACTCATCCTCAAGCTCACATGCTAGCAGTTGCTTGATCTATGGGACCTTCACAGACACTATCCTTATAGCACAATGTGATAACACACATCAAATTTGACACAGTTTTAATTACTGTAATTCATACCTCAGCCAACAAGATAACAAAAAATGTCAGAAGAAGGTACAGTAAACACTCAGCCACCTATTCCAGAAATGACAATTGCACTAACCTTCGTGCTGGGAAAAAGTCACAAAAAGAAAAAAAACTGCACCTATTGTATAAAGAAAAACACATATGTGTCTGCAAAATCATTAAAATTTGCATTACCAAATGAATGTGCCTTCATTACCCTGACAATTCAGTTATTTAGCATGTATTAATACAGTACTTCACATCCCCTGCTACCTTCTTCTCCACCCTTCCCATCTTGCTGTTATAACTTTACAACTCTGTCATTAACCAGTATATACTGTGCAAATAATGATGACAATGACCATATGACCAATACGTTTGTGTATGATGACGTTTGTATGTTGGTGTAGAGAGAAACATTCTAATGTGTGGAGCTTTTCTCCCCGGGCCTCCACTGAAAATGGACATAAATCCAGTTGGACCAGCCCGGTCAACAAATGTAAAATAAATAAATAAAAAATAAAAAATGATATCTGGAGAAATGTCTGATGCACAGTGTGAGTTGACCATGCATTACTCAGTATAGCCTATGGGTAACATGGTATCCATCCAAGTATTTTCTTTGTAACTTTACACTGTTCACATACTGTTTATAAACCAACTGCAAATAAATAAATAAATAAAATAAAATACTGAATGTCATATCACATAGTTATGAATTAGATACCAACATTTTGCTTGTATACCATACACAAACCTGATGGAAGGGGTGCTGTAATGCTGCTGTCCACTACTGCTTACATCACATGTAGGCAAACAATAAAGGAAGCTGCACTACCATTATCGGTCACTGACTGTGGCAGTTGGACACCAGACACATGTATAATCATGCTATGCAAATTTCAACAGACAGTGAACATTCTGTATGCAGCAGTAGGGTCATACAGAAGGCCACCATCAGGACTCATCCAGGCAATCAAATGAGCTTTGAGCAGTCCAAACATATACTCAATGACTATACATGTCTAGGACTGGATGTTGTCAAAGCACTCCTCTAAAGCTCTCTGTGGATTATGGACTGGTGTCGTTAGCAAAGGTCTGAATAGGTAGCCACTGACACCTGGAAAACATAAATGGATGGGGACACATGAGGATAAGGTGGTTAGTCATTACAACCTATGCCACTATACAGATAGAGAAATAGCTATGGGGAACAAAGTTATATAGTTTGCACTTACCGATTAGGAGATCATAAGAAATCCTACCATGCAGGAAGTGGTGGCATAGTGAATGTGTGTGCCATATGTGGGGATTATGGGTAGTACCATGATGCCGGGCCAATATGTTGGTGATACAGCCACATGCATCACACACTACCTGGCAGATGACTCAATGGAAAAAAACTTTCCACTGTGGTACTTCTTACCCCTATGGTACAGACTGGGCCCCTAATAATCACATGGGTGCAATACAGCACCTTAGAAAAGAATATCAGTCTGTCAAAGGCACACATGGTATTGGCTGCATCCAGTGTTGACACTGGGAAATAGATATGCTCATCTACATTAGCCAAGAGTATAGCAAGGAATTACTGCAGTATCCAAGTCAGAGGCTTGTGAGATGCCCAATGTGTCCACAGCCTGTCTCTGAAAAGTTCTTGTGGCAAGTACACTGAAGGCTATACATAACTTAGTATCCATACGAAACGGAAGCCCACACTTTCTTACAGTTCAAGTTTGTGGGCTGTACAAGTTCACCAAAGTCCTTATGATCTGTCTGTCCAATCTCAAACTATCAAGCAACTTCTGCTTTGTAAAGCTGAAATGAGTTATTCTCTGCTAGCATATCATTTCCCAAGCCTGCCAGGTGCCTTCTAGCACACTAGGTTGTGGTGTAAAGAGAAACATCTCAAAGTGGGATACAATATGGCTAGTAGCAAAACTGAGTATCTTCACTAAATGCAATGTGACGGTCAAAAAAAGCGTGGATTTTCTTTTTATAAAATGAGCGTGCACAGCACACTTGTATACCAAACAGGGACTCTGAATCGGAAAAGTTGGGAAGAAAACTTGAATTACATGGTTAAGTTGTATCTTCTGCACACTTTTCATTTGCATTTCAATATGTACTCAGTTGCCTATAAACTTCTTTACAAGTTTCCAAATGTTGCAGGTGAGCACAGGCTTCTGTCTCTGAACTGTACTTTGCCTGTGCTTGTGTGCAATCAGTGCACATCCATTGCACACTTATGTAATGACTTTGAACAACATTCAGAAACTTAAATCTGTATAAGACACTCGCATCAGAAGACAGACTAACCCTGATTAATACGATAATACTGACAGTAGTATTAATACATAAGTGAAACTATATCCATAATGCTAAGCAAGACTCAAATAATTAAATAAGATGTTTATAACATTTATTTTGTATCCAAATAAATCTAGAATTCTCTTTAAGCATCATAAGAAAAAAAATGAGAACATGGAGGATTATGATTCCTGTATAAACAATCCCATGCTACAGTATCTACAGCTTCTACATGCCAAGTAAAAATTCACTAGTTAGATATAAACTACTCTGCAAAAAGAAAAAAAATCTAGCAATCTACTCTTTTCCAGTAGAAAATCATGACCTCTGATATGATTCTAGTCTCATCCATTTCAAACTCCGTGGTGAACTATTCCAGTGCCTGGCAGATATTACAGTCACTTGATGATAATTAGATAGCAAACTGCAAACAAAGATACAATCCTAACATCTCCAAATAGAATGCTTTCTAATCTTTGGCTGAGTCTTGATATCCTGACCAGGAAAATCATAAACAGGAAGCGGAACAATACATATACCTTGGTGTGCCCATCTTGAATGTGCATGAAATAATGCAAAGAATATAGACACAGCTCACACTCCTCAAATACAGCAACTGAGTGCACACAGCAGTGCTCCATGGACCCCATAATGCTATAGTATTACCCACAAAACATTTCAAGCCATGTGGTCAAATGCCTTTCCCCAAGACCAAAGAATGCATGCAAACAATCATGGCAAACTTCCATAACCCCCCAATATCTATACTAAAGAGTTAACTACTGCTACACAGCCAGCATGAAATCAGCGCTGTTTCTCCAGAACATAAGGGTTGACTAAAGGATGATGTCTCTGTTCCAGAACCTTGGCACATGCTTTCTCATGAAGGATGAGCAATGTGATACCTCTATAACTGGGAAAACTCTCTCCTGTACTCTTTCCTGTAAAAGGTAACCAGTATCCCAGTTTAGTAATCCAGTAGTACTGTTCCAGATTTCCACACAGTACTAATCAGGCATATTATCTTTGACATCCCAGCAAGAATATAATGGAACTTCAGAATTTCCAGCCAGATCTCAACCACCTCAAACAGCCTTGTCACAGCAGAGATGCTCAACCACAGTAATGATCCCATCTATTGAAATTCGTCAATCTATTGCCTGCTTCCGGCACAGCCTCCTCAGAGGAGACCATGTCCTCCAGATTTAAGAATTTCATAAAATGCTCCTTCTACCTCTTAATAATATTTCCTGTCAAGATCAGTGTTCCTCCATCATTGCTGAGAACACCTGGAGCAATATCCACTTCCCCTGCCTAAGTCACTTGATAGTTTGCTAAGAGACCATATGAAACTCATTCTCCATGGAATTACCAAACTCCTATCACACCTTGGGCTTAACTGTGGAAAATGCTGCAGATGCTACTGCTTCAATGACTTGTCAGTAGCTATCAGTCAGATCCACAGACCTCCATGGAAACACTTCAGAGAAGGCCTCTTTCTTTACCATAACAGCTTCCCTCAACTATATTGTCCACCACTGCGCCCTACAATTACATCAATGAAGAGCACTGGCTGCCTCAACTACTGAGGTCTTGAAAAAAGTATATGGTCAAAGCTTACCAAGAAGAGTGTGTTGATCAAACAGAACAAAACAGTAGAAGCTGGATATTTCTGTGACATTGTCAGTACATGTTTGGCACCCCAAATCTGTCCAGCTGCTTGCTATAGTCATCTGCCTCAACCAATGATCATAATGGTCAAATGATGATCAGTTTAGTTTAGCACCCCTCCCAACCTGTCCAGAAATATAGGTTGGGGTGTGATAATACAGCCACAGATTCATTCACTGACCCATAGCCCAAGGTATTCTAATACCAAATACATATATGAGCATCCTTGTCCATAAACATGGCACTTACCATGGATACAAAATTCACTGCTTTCAGGTTCAGATAAAGCATGCTGTTCCTCTCAGTAAATCACCTCCTCATGTTTTCATCATCCTCCACACAACCACTGGTCTCTCCCAATTGCACTATGACTCTAAGTGGTACCCCATCAAGCAATGCATCCACAATCTCCAAACAGGCCACATATTTTGAACAACTATTAGCAGTATGTGTACATTTTTTTATTTCTGCAACTCACTGTCAAACTGAGGTGACCCTCTTATTTACTGGTACAACCCACCAACTGATTTGCATCCAGCCAGGGACTTCAGTATCCCCACACACACATTTTCCCCCCATAAAAATTCTGGTTCCAGAACCAGCACTGTATGCAGTAGTAAAACCAGAAAAATCTAGTTGGTACTTTGAAAACTCTTGTCCAGCAGACAAGTAATATTACATGTCCCAAGAGCTAGTTGTCATTGCTACAGTCTAGTCTATCTTAATTTATCCAGATCCTATGTTGCATTTATTTGGCAATGTCCATGAACACCACTAATTACCTCTAAGGCAGGTAGTCTATCTGGCAACTCCCTGCAGCTTTTTCCTGGGTTACATGGACACCAAGGCTCAATGAAGAAGCGTAGCTTAGCCAGTGTGGCAAACACCCTGGGCACAAAGTGTTGGGGCAATTGGCCATCCATCATGTTGGGGAGGGGCTATAATAACAATGTAGTGATTAGGGTTATTACAGTGAAGTGTTTTTTTTTTTTTTTTTTTTTTTGCTCTTCAGTCAGTGCAAGAGCTAGCTGGGATAAGCGTGGATGTAAATGTAATAATCTATCAGGATATTACAGTAAACTGCTTTTTATTTGGATCTTCAATGGAAAAGCTAACTGGGGGAAGGGGGCATGGTTGTAACTGTAATAATCCACTCACTACAATGTAGCAATTGAGCTATTACAGGGAAGTGTTTTTTTTTTTTATTTTCAGTTGAAGAGCTACTTCGGGTGGGGCACTGGCTTCTGGTATCGGCACACTGTGCTGATTGAGCCAGCTATGTCTCTGGTTTCAGGCACTAAACTTTGAATAGCAGCCCCAGACCTGGCTCCAAAAGTGGATCCCAGTATCTCTGTTCTGGATGATGTTCTCAGATTCTTTAATTGAACCATCAAGGGGGTCATGCACACATCCATCAAAAGACAGTAACAAAGAGAAAAATCAAAGCATAATTTTCACTGAAAATACAAAGTTATAAAACCCTTCCAAGCTGCCGTACCCCACAAAATGCCCTTGTGACTCTATTTTTGGCTTATGAAGTCCCTAAAAATATTGTTTTAACATGGATAAAACTGCTGTGCTAAAATGTATCATCCAGTTTAATTTTCATTGACAGTCAGTTGAGCACTATCAAAAAAGTCTTCAAGGCTTGTCACAAAGCACAAGAGTTCCATATAAAATTTCTTATGTATATAATATACATTTTTAGGCTTTTGCATTCTCAGGCAGTAATATTCATGACACAGGCAGAATAATGATGCAAATGAAGGTGAAAATTAACAGAGCATTCACTACAAACTAGGCCGATGACATCAAAGTAGTGAAAATGGTGACATCTAGGAGATTTGGATTATGTATATAAACCAT
Source organism: Protopterus annectens (assembly GCF_019279795.1). Taxonomy (NCBI): domain Eukaryota; kingdom Metazoa; phylum Chordata; order Ceratodontiformes; family Protopteridae; genus Protopterus; species Protopterus annectens. The sequence goes on along the minus strand of NC_056742.1, from coordinate 278,417,182 downwards.
CTCTAAACAATAATATTAAGGAAAATTTGAAAAAGGTAGTCTGCCAGAATTCAGAACAGATAGTTGTGAGAATGAGCACCTGCCACATGGTAAAGAAAAGATTATGGAAGATAAGACTTCTTGTTTGTGTCAAGGGCTAAGGCTCTAATTATAACAGAGGTGTTTGGGGGCTTTATTAGAGGTCCAGACACTGTAACAGCTGGCTGGGGAAAAGGAAGAGACAGAGAGAGAGACAGAAGCTTTCCTCTCTCAGGAAGAAGTGTCCATTTCACTTGTGTGGTGTGCACATACAGCCCTAGAATGCACAGTGTCAACTGGAAATCAAATGTAGGTGCCTGCTTGCAAGAAAGGCACAGGCTTCTGAGGGGTTATATCATCAGCAGATGCAGATGACACACCCATGAAAAGCCTCATTGCACACCTACTTCTTGATAGGCTATGAACATGTGCAAAGGTGAATATGAAGGTGAACCATAAAACAAAAGTTATGTACTCAACATAATGATGCATCACTGCTGTCTGTTTTTGTCCTTCAACCATTAGATTCAGATCCAATTGTGGATCTGATTCATCCAATTCTCAGACTTTGGATCCATATCTCAAGTTCCTTTCCTTACCCATAATTTTCTCCCAAGCCCAAGATTACTTCAGATCAAGTTTGTCCTTTTTATATCAACATATAGAAAGGAAACAATTCTATAAATGTCCAGAAATATGATAGGAAAGCATCTGCAGCTAAGAAGGGAAAAGACCAAAAAGGTATACCACCAGGTCATACCAGGAGACCATATGAATATCTTCTTCAAGTGCAAGGGGGAAGAAGGGAAGGTAGGCTGAGGAAGAACGAAAACAGACAACCTAGACACATCATTAGGGCGAGTACATAATTTCTGAACATAACTTTTGTATTTGATGATGTGTTTTTCATTCATTCCTCAAACATTGGGACACAGTACCAGCTAGTATCAACTGAGGGAGGTCTCATGGAAGGATATTTCAGAGTATGTCAAAACCCAGTGCTTCCCTGTTCCTAGAAAGAATATCCAACTTATAATGAGTTATGAAGCTATGAGCATTGGACTAAGTAGCAGCAGCATAAATGTCATCTACAGAAGCTCTGGACAAAAAAGGCAGAGGAAGTGGAGACCAACCTTGTAGAAAATGCTAGTGGTGGCCTTAATAAACACAAAACCTTGTGTTTATGAACATAAGAACTACATTCAGTGAGCCACCATGCCAATGTAACTTTAGACACAGATTGTCACAACTTTTTGAAAAAGAAACAACTGGTCCAATTTCCTGAAAGTTTTTGTTCTACAGAGATAAAATCTCAACTGTGTACATCCAACAAATAAAGTATATAGTCCCCTTTATTGGAGAATTCTTCAAAGAACACTGGAAATGAATGGACTGGTTAAGGATGAATTCAGACGCTACTTTTGGAAGAAAGGAAGGGTTGGTTTGAACAGAAAAAGAAGTTATATGTACTCACCATAATGTTCCATCTGAGTTCTTGCTTTTCATTTGTCTTCAACCTGTGGGACTCGGATGTGGGATGGATCTGACACGGCCACATTTTCTAGCATCAGATACAAGCTCCTCCCCTACCCATAATGCTCCCTGTTTCCCTCATTCCCTTAGATCGAGTTTGCTGCCAACCATAACACTTTGGCCTAACCATAAACCTAACACGTTAGTATTAATAACTTGGAAGCTCCATAGGGAAGACAAAGACTTGCCAGAAAAAGGCTATGTCTTATCCACCCAATGCACCACACAGCCAGCAAAAAACAGGGGGAAGGAGGGAGGGATGGTTGAAGACAAATGAAAAGCAACAACTCAGATGGAACATTATGGTGAGTGCATAACTTCTTTATCTGTAGTTGTTTTAATTTGCTCTTCAACCTGTGGGACAGAGTCCCCAGCTACCACAAGACCCTCAGAGGTCCTCATGCAAGGATATTCCGAAGCACAGTGGAGCCAAAGGATGCCCTGCCTCTGGACAGGAGATCCAACTTATAATGAGAAATAAATGTGTGCGAAGATGCTCAAGTAACCATAGAACAAATATCATCCGGGGGAAACCCTATACCAAAAGGCCACAGAAGTAGCCACAGACAAAGTAGAATGCACCTTAATTTGACCTGGAGGAGATAAGTCTTTGGCTGTATATGCTCGAACTATGCACTGAAAGATCCAATGAGCAATAGTCACCTTTTGACACTGGTTTCCCTTGGAAAGGCTTAGCAAAAGAAACAAAAAGTTTATCTGACTTGCGAAAGGACTTTGTTATGTGCAAATAAAAATGAAACTGCCAATGAACATGAAGAAAGTGCAGTTTATACTCTCCTTTATTCTGAAAACTGGGGAAGAAAACAAGGAGATGGATAACCTGACTAATGTTGGATTCAGAAGCCACTTTCGAGAGAAAAGAAGGGTTCATGCGTAAGGAGACCCTATCTTTGTGGTACACCATATATGGAGGCTTAACAGATAAGGCCTGAATCTCTGACACTCTTTTGGCCAAAGTAATAGCTACAAGAAAGGCTGTTTTCCAAGACAGGAATTGTAAATCCACGGTAGCTGCAGGTTCAAAGAGGGAAGAAATCAAAGCTTGTAGAACTAGAGTAAGATCCCAAGGTGGCGAGGGGTCCTTGATTGGAGGCTGAAACAAAAAGGTACCTTTCAAAAAGGTTAAAAGAAGCTAGGGAAACTGAATTGTCTCCTATATGAAAAGTGGAAATAGCTGCTAGCTGAACCTTAACCATAGAGAAACTGGCACCCTGTTGAAATATATCTGCCAAAAATTCCAGAATAGTGGGAACTGGAGCAGTGAAAGTATCCCAGTCATGTTGGGTCGCCCATATCGAGAAACGTTTCCATTTACTGGAGTAATCTTTCATAGTGGATGATTTGTGAACCGCTACCAAAATCTTCGTAACCAGAGAAAACAGCTAGGGAGTCCAAGCTATCACTGGAACTGGAACTGGAGCAGCCAAACTGTAGGCTTCAGACTGACTAGATCTGGATGTGAGATCCCTAAGGAATGCAAGATTAAATCCGGAACTGGATCTAATGTCCAAGAAGGACACACTACATCAGAGGTGCTGGAAGCTGTAGAAGACTGGGGGGGGGTAAAGGGTGAGAGGGGCACTTAGTGATCTAAAAAGGGCAATTTTTTTTAAACTATTTACTACCACAACATAGGTTCACTTGGAGGACATTTTAAGCTTAGCCAATTTTCCTTTTGGTGCTTGAATTAACATTTCCTGATTGGTATAACTATCCCATGGCTGTTTATTGTACATTAGCCCTAATAAATGTGATCACACTATAGATAATTTGAGGGGACCCATGTAAAGGATGCAGCATTTTGGAACTGCCTCTATCCACTAGTGGCATGAAGGGCAATCCTGGAGTACATTTTTCTATTACCCATCCTTAGATCCAAGTTCCATTTGAATATGGACAGGGATGAGCTTTGCTTTACTTGAATGGATAGTCTGTTTTGGAACAGTGGTAGCCTCTGTGATATATATCCATCTCTCCACAACATTCAGTTTAGATACCTGGACTGAGTATTTCTGATGCCATTTGACTTGCTGATGTTCAGTAGGTCCATCTGTATTGGGTCGGTGGATGCCTTGTATGCCAGACATGTCACCTCTAAGCACTCTGCAGGATACAGAGTATAGTGATAAATCTTTGACGTGGTCCATGCAAGACCTATTGTTTAGGATTTGTTTCCTTTTAGTAAGGTATCTCTGTGGGTATTCCAATTGTTGCATGGGTCTGGACAAATACATGCCAAAGTGGGCATTGTACAAAATGATTGACCTAATGAGGGCTTTGTAAAGGGGGACAATAACATCTCTAGATCTAGTCACAATCAATTTGTTTATAAGCTGTGCAATATTGAAAGACTTTCTTATGACTCTGGGCACATATTGGTCAAAAGTTAGATCACTGCACACACAAGTTCCCAAATGCCAAACAACTGGGTGAGTTCTCAGGGGGCATTGCCAATTTGGCAGTTCCCTGGAGTAGATGACTTCCCAAAGGATATGATAATGTATTTCTTGGAGTTTAGTTTCAATTCATTATTCTAGCACCAGTTACTGTTTGGGACAAACCTTCCTGCATGATGGTTAAGACATTTGGGGACTCAATAACTGCTTCTAGCTTGTAGTCATCTCAAACTTAGTTGGTCAAAGCCCTTTGGTATTTCCTTTTACTTTTGAGATGTATGTGCCAAACAAAAAAATCAGCACTGAACCCTGGGGGAGTCCATTGGTGACTGGTCTCTTCCTCTATTTTCATCTTCTGCATCCTGTGAGAAAGTATACATGTATGCATTCTTTGATTCACCTTCCTGATTATATTAACCTGATTGTATTAAATTATATTCCTTGTATAATGCAGCACCACTTGTTAGAATGCGTTTTAAATTTGTAGTTTGGAACAGTCCTCTAGTAAGCAATGAAACAAAATGTATGAACCAATAATGACAAAACTACCCTTTTCAGAAAATTTCAACCATAAAAGGCCTGTCATTACAATTCACCAATATCAGTAAATATGCAAAATATCTGCAGAAGTAAGTCATCTAAATAATACCACATTAAAGGGATCTGTAACTAATGAAGAGGTTGCTGCTAGCAAACAATTCTATATGTCATTGTTTCATCTACAAATAAAGTGCCTGTTGCTCTTGAAGAATAAATTGCCTATGCTACATTAAAAATGATAAGCTAGTAATTTTGCAATGGGGAATGGATGGCAAATTGATAACAGAAACTTAGGGAACTCCTCCAAAAGACATTCATAGGACTGCAGAATCCACTCTCTTTAAAGTACAACAAAGTACAGTATCAGAGATCCATCTGCATAATGTGGGAGTGGAACCCACAGCATTCTGCATTAAAAGTAAGTATACTACCTGTTGTGCTACTAACAATGCAAATGACTTAGCATAAGTAGGACTAAACTTCTCTTCCCCTGAAGCTCTCAGCTCCTTGTAAAATTCACTTGACACTCAACTAAATCTCTCAACTTCGCCGCCCAAGAAATCTGGAAAAAGCAAAAATGTATTTTTTGGGGGGGGGGGCAAAGGCCCAAAACCAGGGACACATTTTAAATATTCCATGTATAATTTTAGAAAGTTGCTAAAATAAAGTGTTATGTGTTACCTGAAAGACAGGAAGACTAAAACTGAAAGGGCTGGCATTCTTTAGCGAATTCAGATATCACTGATCTGAAAGAAACCACAAATAGAGGAAGAGACCAAATGTATGAGCCAAATATTCTGTGAAAATCTGGACAGCTGAGAGCAATGGACTCAATTCCCTGAATCACAAGTGGTGGTATGGAGGGAGAATTCAGTCTGTTGTTTGGGCCTGAGTAACACTAACCACCAGGTATACCTAACTGGGGCATTTTACACACACACACACACACACACACACACACAGTAACTCCTGCAAATAAAAGAACAAAACTCTCCTTAATGGCATAACTCTGGCAGCACCAACAGAACTGTGGCAGCAAAACTCATGTAACACAGAACAATAACAGCTAGTTTAGTTAGTTTCATTTCTGCACGCAATTCCATGTTAGCGTGAAAACTCCGCTTCATTAATTTTTCCCCGACAGGTCTTGCAGCTGTAAAAGTGGGGGGGGCTCCCCCTGGCTCTATGGTTCCGGCACCCATGCACTACATGAGACAACAGGGAGGGGAACCATACTTGGCTAGGCCAGAAGGGGGCAATGAGGATCACTAAGCTCCCCATCAGTCGAGTTTTCTGAATAAACTTCGGGATCTGGGGAAGTGGAGGATAAGCATTCAGAAGACGGAGGGCCAAGCATGCACCAGAGCATCTATTGGAGGTCCCCAGAGGGGGGTTCAGAGTGAAATATTCGCTGCACTTTGCATTGGAAGGAGATGCAAAGAAATCGCAGCAAGGCTGACTCCACTTTAAGAAGATCTGTTCCTCTACTGAAGTATTCAGAGACCACTCGTAATGCATCAGAATAGATCCGATTAGCCTGTCCACCAGGATGCTGGACCTCCCCATAATGTGCATTGCCACCAGAAACTGGTCGGTGGAGATCACCCACTCCCACAATCTCATGGCTTCGTGACAAAGAGGATAAGACCTGGTTCCCCCTGTTTGTTGATGTACCAGACTACAGACATGTTGTCTGTCTGGATAGCAATCTTCCATCAGGGAAGATGGGCATGGAGAGCTTGCAACGCCCGTAGCACTGCCCTCATCTCCAGGACACTGATATGCAGTTTGTTCAACAGGGAAGACCATGTGACTTGGACTGTTCTTCCCATGCAATGCCTCTCCCCACCCAAGTAGGGAGGCATCCATGGTCACATGGTCTAGAAGAAAAACAGGACAACTCCAAAGAAGATCCGGGGACTCTAGCCACCAGAGAAGCGAATCTTTGCAGACTCAAGACATGCTAACTGGATGGGATAAGGATAGATCTAGTAAGGACCACTGGACTGCTAGAGTAAATTGGAGAACCCTCATATGCAGAAGAGCAGTGGGGATAAGTGTAATTGTGGCCGCCATGGAGCCCAACACCCGAAGAATTGATTCCGCAGGGGGGAAACTGGGTCTAAATAATGTACAACACATGATGTCTGAGGAATTGAAGTCTATCCGGGGTCAGAAAAACCTTGCTCTGAATGGTGTCTGACTGAGCTCCAATAAAGTCCAGAGTTTGCACCGGATCCAATAGGAACTTGTTGAGATTTATGGTTATGCCCAACTGATGGGCGGTTTGGAGAAGGAGATCCCTGGCTTGGTAGAGACGATGCCTGGTGGGGGCAGAGAGGAGCCAATTGTCCAGGTAGGGGAAGAACTGGAATATCTAGAGTTGCAGGTGAGCCGTCACTTCTGCCACCACTTCGGTGAACACCCTGGGGGTGGTGGCCAGACCAAATGGTAGCACTCTGAACTGCCGAAAGTGGAGGAACCTCTGAGAGCACCTGTCTATTTGGATGTGATAATACGCATCCTGGAGGTCCACTGAGCACATCTAGTTGTTCTTCTGCAGAAAGAGCAGAATGGATTGGAGAGTGCCCATCCAGAATTTAGTCTTGGCAACCTACATGTTTAGGGTTGAAAGATCCAGAATGGGTCTTAAGTCCCCCGTCTTCTTTGGCACTAAACAGAAGTTGTAATAGATGCCTAATCCAGACTGGTCAGGTGGGAAGCGGCTGGATGACTCGTTTTTTGAGCAGCTTGAAAATTTCCACTGTTACTTCCTCCTTTTGTGTGGGTAGAATGTCTAGGAGGTGTTTGGCTGGGATTGGTCTTTGGATGAATGGAATTGAATATCCTCTGGATATGATTTGCAACACCCAACATTCATCTGTAATTGAATCCCAGGCTGTTGGATGTCGCAAAAGGCATCCCCCGACTGCCTCCAGAGATGAGCAGTTGGGCAGGCCTTCAGAACTGCTGCATGGGTCTGTCCCGGAAAGAATCCCAAGACCCCTGGTTTCTCGGACTGCCTCTGCCATGATGGTGGCGCCTGTCATACCCCCTTTTGCCTCTGGGGGAAAGTGAATCCTGAGTGTCATAGGGATAGCCCTGAGACTTCTGGAACCACATCTTCTTTGCCCCTCACTGACTCTGGGAAAAGGATCATTGAGGGGTTGAAAAGCAGATCCCAATGGCAGACAAGGTCTTCCTGTCTTTCTCGCTCTGGACCAATGTGTCTCTTACAGTCTTTCCAAAAAGAGTGGAACCACCATACAGAGGATTAGTGAAGGACATCTTGAAAGGCTCTGAGAATGCATAAAGCCAGAGCCAGGCATGATGCCTGATGGCAACACCTGTACCATCTGCTCTAGCAGCACCTTTTGGTAGCATGGGATAGGAGCCACATAGAGGTTTTGGAAACTGAAGTGAGGGTGGCCATATGGAAAGAGAACACCTTCTGCTCCTCCGGCAACATGGACCCTGGGGCAGACCTCCTTGACCAGGTCCTGCTGAAGTCTGATCACATGTGCCATATAGTTCAGTGTACATACAGCAAATGTGGCTGAAGCATAGACTTGCTTTTCAAAATGGTCCATGGCCTGGGACTCTTGGTCTAGCAGATGGACAGTAGTGCTCCCCTGAGATGTTACTAAAACCACAAGTGGCTCTGTGGGAGGGGACACCCAGAAGGTAGAGGGTCCAGTGCCAAACACCTCCAGAAACAACAACTTGTCCGGGTTGGGTTTTTGGGCAGACCACCCCTCACGCTGGTAAAGAATTTCCATGATGTCTCCAAAGAAGACATCTTCAGGGGGTGAACGAGGGGAACCCTCCCCTTCCTTCAAATCCATGTCTTCTGTGAGGGACTCCAGTGGGGAGTTCAAGTGCCTTCTTTTACACATATGCTTCCGAAGAACCACCTCATGGGAGTCCCTGGGGACAACTCAGAAGCTTCTGGCTGTTCCCATGGGGTAACTATCTGGGGCAGAAAGGCAACAGGCTGTCCCTGAGGGGGCAGGATGGCAGAATCCGGACCAGAAATAGAGGCAGCTGGAACGAACTCCGAGGATGAAAGCATTAAGGGTCTCTATGGAACCGAGAGGACCCTCTCCACCACATTAAAAGCAGAAGGACAATGGATCCCGGATGTTGGGGCCGAGGTCAAATCCATAGCTTTCTGCATCAACGGGGGAGCCAAAGTCAAGCCTCCTGATGCTGAGACTTCGAAAACCCCAGAGCTGACATCACCCCAGTCTTCTTTGGCACCAAAAAGAATCTTGAATAAGTTTCAAATTCTTGCTGGTCTAGTGGGACCTCTTGGATGACTCTTTTTCTTAGCAACTTTTCTGTCTCTGAGGCTGCTTCCTTCCTCTGATGAAGTGGTATGTCAGGAATTTTATGTGAGTGAATGGGCGGGGGAAAGTAAAGTGGAATGTAATAAGCTCTGGTAATTACTCTCTGCACTCAGACATCTTTGATGATGGACATCCAGGCTTCCGGGTGCAGAGATAAGCACCCTCCCAATTGCCAGCAGTCAGGCAACCAATCACGGGATCTGAAAAGGCTTCTTGGAAAAGGGACCTCTGAAGCCTTGGTTTTGCAGACTCACTCTGCCATGTGAGTGATGCCTACCATTAGAGTCCCCCCCTCTGACACAGGGGAATCTATCTCCATAGGAGTCCTGAGAAAACCCTTGTGATTTCCAGAACCACATCTTTCTACCCCCTTTCTGGTTTCTTGAGAATGTCCTCTGATGGGCAGAAAAATGTATACCTATGACAGATAAGGTTTTCCCATCCTGTTCACTTCTGGAGAGAGTCTCCTAAGCTTTGGATCTAAATAAGGTGGCTCCAAAGGGTGCAATGATAAAAGATGTCTTGTAGAGCTTCTCAAAGGCACAACCAGGTGTGCCTGCTAACAGTAATGTCTAAACCTGCATCTCTCAAAATAAACTCCTTAGCATGGAAAATCAGATGCATGATGGCATTTGACAGAGACTGAATGCTAGTCAGTTGGAAAGAAATGGTCTTTTTATCCTCTGCTGGCATTGACCCTGAGAGAGATTTGGTAAGTTCCTTAATCAAATCCCCGTGGAACCTTGTAAAATGTGAATAACAGAAAAAATTCAAATCCAAAAACGTCAATACTTTATTACAGCAAAGCTTTCAGATATAAATCCTTCTTCAATGCAATATACAATCTGTAACATTCTTTCAGTTTTTGTAAAACAAGAGTAAAATAATGTGAGCACGGCCAGCTAATCACAGCATTTCTACAATAATTCAATTAACATATTAGCTTAGAGATATAGCAGTTCCTTAAAAAGTTTCCTTAAAAAGTACTCAGACATACTTTCAACTCAATTTATAAATACATACTAGAACTATATACTTAAATAATTCTATCTAATAAAAACTGATGTGATTAGCTGGCCATGCTGACATGATTTTTACTCTTGTTTTACAAAAACTGAAAGAATGTTACAGATTGTATATTGCACTGAAGAAGGATTTATATGCCAAAGCTTTGCTGTAATAACGTATTGACATTCTTGGAGTTGGAATTTTTCTGTTATTCAGCTTTTATTTCCTAACTTCTGGTTTATCACTACATCAGCCTTTGCTCTTAAGAACCTTGTAAAATGTGCCAGGCAATGCAGAGACCCAAAAGCAAAGGTCGCTGAAGCAAAAATTCATACCTGAACCAGACCAGTACCTTAGACTCCCAGGGGGTAGAAAGATGTGGTTCTGGAAATCACAAGAGTTTTCTCTGGACTCCTATGGAGATAGATTCCCCTGTGTCAGGGGGGGGTGACTCTAATGGTAGGCATCACTCACATGGTAGAGTAGGTCTGCAAAACCAAGGCTAGGCAGTTAGGTGGGTGAACATAGGGACTTTCCTTGACAAGTTTCTTTCTGATGGATGCAGGAACCACCATCAACTAGGGGACCTCTGCTCCAATGGGCAAGGTCCTTGGATATGACTAGGTACTGGTCTGGCTTTCTAGAAATGAGTTCTGCCATACCTGGATACTTCCAAGCCCAAAAGGAAATGAGATCCACCGTTTAGTCCACCGGGGGTACCATACAGAATGTAGCTGAGCCAGTTACGAAAGCCTCACGATACACAGATTCCTCTTTAGAAGGGGTTTCAGAAGACCAACCAGCTTTCTGTCTCAGAAGTTCAAGAATTTTTTCAAATGAGACATCCTCAAAGGGTGACCTGGAGGATGCCACCCCTTCACTGAAGCCAGTGTCTTCTGTTAAAGACTGCTGCAGGGAATCAATGTGCTTCCTCTTGCACTTAAACTTCCGGGGAACCTCCTCAGCCGGATGATCCAAGGAGGACTGGAAACTGTGTGGGTAGACCTGTAAAAGGACCATCTCAAGGCTAGAACAGACTGGTTGCCCTGACTGGACAAAATAAGCAGACTCAGGACCCAGGGCAGTCAGTTGTGGAGGGGGGAGGACCCGAGGTAGACAAAGATGATCTGTCTCTACACATGTGGAGAGTTCTCACCACTGCCTCAAAAGCAGAAGCTGTTGGAAAGCCCAGGATCACTCCAATAAGGTAAGAATCCACCTACCTGGAGAAATCCAAAACTTCCCCATGACTCAGTCTCAAAGCAGAAGTTGGAGCTCAGCTGTCTAGCACCATAGCCTCAAAGGGAAAGGATGGCTCCAAAAATCTCATAGAGAAACCCCTACTGCTGGATCCAGTTCTGAAGCTATGGTTCTGAGATCTTTATGGCTCAGACAAGGTTAGCACCAGATGGAACAAAGAAGGTGTTGGAGTCGATGAAGGCCAAGGCTTCGGATCTGACCCAAACAATCTTGGGGTTCTTGGATCTGGTACCTCCAAAGTCTAGGGATGAATCTGAATGGGGGCTACCAAGAGTTTATGGGCTGGTCCAAAGCTCACAGGTCCAATTGGAAATGGAGATGGGAGTACTCCCAACTGAATTTGAGTTATGAGAAATTTTCTCATCATCCTGTCCATATCTGCTTTGGACAGACTCCTTGCAGACCTGAAGGACGAGGAAGTAAATGGAGGTCTAGAAACTCTATGTGGAGTCTCTTGCAAAAATGGGGAGTGGGCCAAGGAGTGCACAGGTAACCTGAATTAGGCAAAAACTGAGTGAAAACTGTGGAAGAACAACAGCTGGAGGGCTGCAGACCAGGAAAGATTCCAACTGCATGACTGAAATAGGGCCAAGGAGTACACAGGCAACCTAAATTGGGCAAAAACTAAGTTAAAACTGTGGAAGAACAACAGCTGGAGGGCTGCAGACCAGGGATGATTCCTACTGCACTACGGAGATAGGGCCAAGGAGTACATAGGCAACCTAAATTAGGTAAAAACTACGTGAAAACTGTGAAACATTAAGAGCTGGAGGGCTGCAGACCAGGGAAGAATCCTACTGTACCACTGAGATAGGGGCAAGGAGTACACAGGCAACCTAAATTAGCCAAAAACTAAGTGAAAACTGTGAAACAAGAACAGCTGGAGGGCTTCAGACCAGGGGAAATTTCCTACTGCATGACTGAGATAGAGCCAAGAAGTACAAAGGCAATCTAAATTAGGCAAAAACTAAGTGAAAACTGTGAAACAAGATCAGCTGGAGGGCTGCAGACCAAGGAAGATTCCTACTGCACCACTGACATAGGGCCAAGGAATACACAGGCAACCTAAATTAGGCAAAAACTAAGTGAAAACTGTGAAACAAGAACAGCTGGAGGGCTGCAGACAAGGTAAGATTCCTACTGCACCACTGAGATAGGGTCAATGAGTACACAGGCAACATAAATGAGGAAAAAATTAAGTGAAAACTGTGAAACAAGAACAGTTGGAGGGCTGTAGACCAGGGAAGATTCCTACTGCACCACTGAGATAGGGCCAAGGAGTACACGGGCAACTTAAAATTAGGCAAAAACTAAGTGAAAACTGTGAAACAAGAACAGCTGAAGGGCTGCAGACCAGGGTAGATTCCTACTGCACCACTGAGATAGGGCAATGAGTACACAGGCAACATAAATTAGGCAAAAACTAAGTGAAAACTGTGAAACAAGAACAGCTGGAGGGCTGCAGACCAGGGAAGATTCCTACTGCATGACTGAGATAGGGCCAAGGAATACACAGGCAACCTAAATTAGGCAAAAACTAAGTGAAAACTGTGAAAGAAGAACAGCTGGTGGGCTGCAGATTAGAGAACATTCTTACTGCACCACTGAGATAGGGCCAAGGAGTAGACAGGCAACTTAAACTATCCAAAAACTACGTGAAGACTGTGAAACAAGAACAGCTGGAGGGCTGCAGATCAGGGAAGATTCCGACTACACCACTGAGATAGGGAGACGGAGTCCACAGGCAACGTAAATAAGACAATAACTATTTGAAAACTGAAACAAGAACACCTGGAGGGCTGCAGACCAAAGAAGATTCCTACTGCACCACGGAGATAGGGCCAAGGAGTACACAGGCAACCTAAATTAGGCAAAAACTAAGTGAAAACTGTGAAAGAAGAACAGCTGGAGGGCTGCAGACCAGGAAAGATTTCTACTGCACCACTGAGATAGGGCCAAGTAGTACACAGGCAAATTAAATTAGGCAAAAAACTAAGTGAAAACTTTAAAACAAGAACAGCTGGAGGGCTGCAGATCAGGGAAGATTTCTACTGCACCACTGAGATAGGGCCAAGGAGTCCACAGGCAACCTAAATTAGGCAATAACTAACTGAAAACTATGAAACAATAACAGCTGGAGGGCTGCAGACCAGGGAAGATTCCTACTGCACCACTGAGATAGGGCCAAGGAGTACACAGGCAACCTAAATTAGGCAAAAACTAAGTGAAAACTGTGGAAGAAGAACAGCTGGAGGGCTGCAGACCAGTTCTGAAAATATACAGAGATCAGTATATATTTTTCTGGTTTTATAATTTGCACTGTGATTCCTCACATCTCTGTTGAAACTGTCTTGCCCATCCCCCCCCCTCATTTTCTGCCTTGCCTTCAGCTGATATAACCGTTTTTTATAGCTTGTGTGTTGCTTAACTCCAGGTTCCCTTAATTTGACCTGTTAATAGCCTGCACTTAAATTGGAACCTGTGCACTGAGAGAGAACCTTACAAGACTATCTGCAAATATATAGAGCTGAGTATATTTTTCTGTATTATAGAGCTAAATTCTTGCTTAGATATCTGTTGTCTTACTGTTCTGCAAATATACAGAGATCAGTATATATTTTTCTGGTTTTATAATTTGCACTGTGATTCCTCACATCTCTGTTGAAACTGTCTTTCCTACCCCCCCTCCCTGTTCTTGGTTGTAGTTTAAATTTGGTGGCTTTTGCAGTGCCCGCCCCACTGTAGATTTGATCTAGGACACTCCCCCAGTCCCATCTCTTTACCGCATTCTACCTAATAAACTCTTTCTGCACTTGCTTTTAGTCCTTTTTAATTTAATTACATTTTTTCAAACTGTGTGTGGACTAATATTGCTACATACTCAAGTGTGCCAGCTTTTTACTACTGTTTTTGCTACTTTTCTGGAAAAAAAATTGTAAGCCTGTTTCCTACCTTTTCTGTAATTAGTGTTCCAGATACAGATATGCTGTATCCAGGACTGTTTGTAAGCTTCTGAGCCCCCCAAGACTTTCTGTGTTGGAGGGAAGCCTTCTAGCTTATCAGTGGGAGTGGTAAGCATTAGGTAACCTGTCTACCACATAAGGAGTGGTTCTGGCCCAGAATTTGTAGTTATTGGCCATTTGGGCAGTCTTCCATCTCTCTCAACTTTCTGATTTGAAGGCCTGCATTTGCACTTGTTTCTGTCCTGTAACTCCTGACCCCATCTCATTTGCTCACTCAAAAAAAAAAAAAAAAAATGTATCTGCTTTTACTGTATTTGTGTTTCTTCCTACTTTATTTTGCTTTTGCGTCATCTTAATAGTACTCGGTTATATTTATTACTGCTTGGTGTAACTCATTCTAAGCCTTTTAGTTTAAGCACTTGGGCTTCAAACCAGTTGTTTTACATTAAGAAGGTTTGTGGTCTGCACTGTAGTGGCAGAACAGGTAGCTTACATCCTTCTAAGTTGAGAACTGCTGATTGAGGGCTCAGTGTCTGTTATTCTAAAAGTGTATTAATTCTGGTTTAAGCACTTGGGCTTCAGGCCAGTTATTTTACATTAAGAGGGTTCGTGGTCTGCACTCTTGTGGGAGGAGAGGCTGGACTTTGCCCTTCTGAGCTGGGAATTTCTGGTTAAAGGCTTATAGTGCCTGCATATTTGAACTGCTTCTTACTGAAATTGGTACACCTTGTTTGCTGTAGCATAGACTAGATCCAGGCCTGCTGAATCTAGCTTTGTTTGCTTATAACTTGAGCACTAATCCAGGCATTCTTTAAAGTATTCAATTGTATTTATTACTGCTTGGTAGTAACTTGATTAAAGTGTAGCTATCATTCTAAGTCTTTTGGATTAAGCACTTGGGCTTCAGACCAGTTGTTTTACATTAGGAAGGTTTATGGCCTGCACTGTGGTGGCAGGACAGGTAGCTTACATCCTTCTAAGTTGGGAACTGCTGAGTGAGGGCTCAGTGTCTGTTATTCTAAAAGTGTATTAGTTCTGGTTTAAGCACTTGGGCTTCAGGCCAGTTATTTTACATTAAGAAGGCTCATGGTCTGCACTCTTGTGGGAGGAGAGGCTGGACTCTGCCCTTCTGAGCTGGGAATTTCTGGTTAAAGGCTTATAGTGCCTGCATATTTGAACTGTTTCTTACTGAAATTGGTACACCTTGTTTGCTGTAGCATAGACTAGATCCAGGCCTGCTGAATCTAGCTTTGTTTGTATGCTGCTTGTTTGTTTGCTTGTTATTTCCCTGAAACGGTAATTCCACCAAAAACACGGCTTTTCAGCGCTTCTGTGGATCCCTAGTGATATCTGCATTGCTTACTGTACTTATTCCCTTGTTTCACTTGAAAGAAAGTTACTGTTTGTCGTTTTTGCATTTAAGTTACCTGTAACACATTACATTTAAGTTACCTGGCACTTGCTCACTAAAGCAATTATATAAGTCAGCACTAAAAAATTAAAAGCACTGCACCCTCACAAACTCCCCTTGAGTACCTTGTTCCCCATTGGCCCTTTTTTGCAATTATAAAGGAATTCCCAATACTATTCTAGCATGTCCAAAGTTCAGTTGTCAATCTCCTCTCCGGTCCAGCTGGTGAATCTGGGAATCTTGAGGCAATGTTACAACTGCCTCATGTACACAGACAACCCTCTCCTCCTCCCAACAAATTCCAACACATGTGAGAGATGCAACCATATAGCCAAACTGGAGGCTAAGCTCTCTCAACTCAGTACTGGAGTAACCAGTCAGGAGGAGAAGGAAACCACACTCACTACAATTCCAGTCTCACATAGACGTACCATGACAGCAAACCAAACACATAAACACACAAAAACATACTCGGAGGCTCTAAATAAAAATCTGCCTAAGCAGCAGAGACCTCCAAAGCAGACACTCAAGCAACCGCTACCCCAAAACAAAACAAGTGCAACACATAGCTCACAAAGCCAGTGTGCCGAACAGTCACAGCCCTTAAGGCTAAACAACACACCTGATAAACTTGTAATAGGTGACTATCGTCAGGCACACTGACGTCCCGCTCACCAGGCTGAACAAGGAGAAGGTCACGGTGAGCTGCCTGTCGGGCACTAGGATCCGCCACATAACACAAGCACTCAGGTCACTCCAAGGCAAGTACAAATATGACTCAGTCATTGTCCATGTTGGTGTGAATGACCTGAGATGTACCTCCCTGGACTACATGAAAAGAGACATAGAGGAGCTCTCTGAGCATGTAGCCCAGGCCGGTATGACCCTGACCTTGAGTAGCATCTTACCATCACCAAGAATGATGCCACAATATGAAGACAAGATGATCAATTTCAACAATTGGCTTAAGTATTGGTGTCATTCAAAGGGGATCCAATGCCTGTCAGCCTGGGATGACATGCTCGACAAGCCACGATGCTTCGCTAGGGACGGCTTGCACCTGTCACCCCTGGGCTTTCGGATATTGGCAAAGGCTCTTGCTTCCCCCATAGTGCCTTTTTTAGGCAAGGCTCAAAAGACAAACCCACCTTTATATATCACAAGGGATAAGAAACTAAGAGTAATGCTACTCAATGCCAGAAGTCTAAACCTCAAGATGCACGCACTCGAAACTCTCCTTAGCATGGAGAACATCGAAATCTGTGCAGTAACAGAAACCTGGTTCAAGGCTCCCGAGAGCACCCCAGCAATACCAGGTTATACCTCATACCATGCTTTTCGGCCCCAAAACTTGGACAGAACCAGAAAAGGAGGGGGAGTATCAATATTCGTCAAAGATACCCACACCTCCAGGTTGGTGGCACATCAGGAAAGCATCAGAGACTATCCACGTGCAACTGACAGTGGGTAAAACTGCCTTCCAGTTTATAGCCTGCTACAGACCACCCTCCCAAACCCAGGAACCCCACTTGGCCTTCCTGAGAACACTGGAAAATATGAAGGTCTCTCCAAACACCATTATATTGGGCGACTTCAACTACCCAAACATAGACTGGGAGCATTACCTTAGCT
This sequence comes from Protopterus annectens, assembly GCF_019279795.1. Taxonomy (NCBI): domain Eukaryota; kingdom Metazoa; phylum Chordata; order Ceratodontiformes; family Protopteridae; genus Protopterus; species Protopterus annectens. Next base: position 278,400,051 of record NC_056742.1, on the reverse strand, counting down.
CCAACACCCTAGACCAAAGGTTCCTAGAATTTATAAACTCAAATGCTATGGAACAACTTGTTACCACTCCCACAAGAGGGGAAAACATACTGGACCTGATCATCACCAACATGGGGACTCTATGCTCCAGACCAGAAGTGTATCCCTCACTGGTAAGATCAGACCATAAACTAATCTCACTGGATATTCACATCCCGACCCCACCCCCTGCCCAGAAAACCACAGTGAAAAACTTCTCTAAAGCAAATTTCACACTCCTCAAAACCGAGGTGGAATCCTTCAAAGCCCCCAGGCCTGTGGAAAATACGGCCAAGACCGCATAATCCTTTATAAATGCATTCTATGAACACCTTCAGGAATGCATAGATCATGCAATCCCAAATAAAACCAAGACCCAATCCTCCAAAGGCAGACATCCTGTCTGGTGGACCCCAGCCATAAACAAACTATACAATAGAATGAAGAAGCTACTACATGATAGAGCAAAATCCCAAAAAGGGAAGGCATCTCTGATCAGTATTAGCAAAAAACTACGGGCACTCATAAAATCGTCTAAGGCCAGCTTTGAGAGAAAAATTGCACAGGACACTAAGGATAATCATAAGGCTTTCTTTAGTTATGTTAGGAACCTGGGTGGGAATTCCCAGATATGCTCAGAATTAGTCCAAAATGACAAAAAATACATCGAACCCACAGACATTGCCAACATCCTAGCTGACAGGTTCAGAGCAACCCCCCCCCCCACCAAAAGGGCAAATATCTATCCCAGAAGAGTGCTGCCCCCCTGACATCTCAGATGCTCAGGTAAGAGCCGCCCTCTCCAATGCAAAAAACACAGCATCAATGGGACCAGACGGTGTCCCGGGCTCCGTCCTACATGAACTCCAAGAAGAGCTAAACCCAAACATAAAACTACTGTTTAATCTCAGCCTTACTACAGGATATGTACCCAAAGAGTGACGTACAGCAACAGTGGTCCCTCTCCACAAAGGTGGTGCCTCAACGGATCCTGGAAACTATCGCCCCATAAGCCTGACTAGCTTGGTCTCCAAAGCTATGGAAAGGATCATCATGGACCTCATAAATAAAGATATTGGGGACCTACAGACACTGGATCCTACCCAGTTCGGCTTTGTTAAGGGCAGATCCTGCCTCTTAAAGCTGGTTGATTTCTTGGAAACAGTCACCAAGGCCATTGACAAGGGGAAGGTGGTCCACACAGCCTACCTGGACCTCGCAAAAGCCTTCAATACAATACCCCACTCAGGCATTATAGATTAGCTCACCAGCTTAACTATAAACCCCTGTGTCATTAGATGGGTTGCAAACTGGCTCAAGGACAAAACCCACATGGTTAGAATTGCTGGAGCCATGTCAGACTGCAAACCAGTTACAAGTGGCATCCCACAAGGTTCAGTCCTGGGGCCTCTCTTGTTCGGTATATATTACAGGCCAACAAGGAAGGACTGTGGCTGACCAAGTTCACAGATGACTGCAAACTGGGTGCCATAATCGACTCTCCAGCCGACACAAGCATCCTCCAAAAGGGCCTCATAGAAACAGACAACTAGTGCCAGAGCCATGGCCTCAAGCTAAACACCAAAAAGTGTATAGTCATCCCCTTTGGCAAAAACAAAGTGCCCACAAATTACCACACAGGTGGTAATCCATTAAGTACAGAAGAAGTAATTAGGGACCCATGTTGATAGCAATCTCTCATTTGACAACCACGTGGCCAAAGTGGTTAGAAAAACATTTTATATAGCCCACCTAATCATGAAGGGATTCACATCTAGATCAGGGGAGGTCATCGTGCCTCTTTACTCATCCCTCATCAGGCCCATAATTGAGTACAATGCCCCTTTTGGGATGTTCATTACCAGACACCTGTAGCAACTGGAAAGACCCCAAAAGTACCTCACCATGAGGATCAAAGGGCTCAAACAGATGCCATATGCTGCCCGGTTAAAGAAACTCCAGCTCTACTCAGTGGCATACCGCCTGTTCAGAGGCGATCTGTGCCTGACGTATAAAGCCATGTCCAACCTGGAATTAATGGACATGCTGCACCTCAGAAAATCCAAATCCCATCGAGCTACGCGCCCGAGAGACTTGAACCTCAGCACTGAAATAAATAGGACATGCTGGAGGGACAGATTCATAACCCAGAGGCTCCCTTCACTCTGGAATAAAATCCCAGTCCAGGTTAGGCAGAGTCCCTCAATGACTCTCTTCAAGAGGAATCTTGATGAGTGGATGGGAGATCGTAGGTTTACCCTGGGTATCACTTCTGTGTCACTGTTAGACAGAGGCACAGTATACTAATCTTGAAAAAGGGCATAGCAAAATTAATTTAAAATGGGTGGCGAAAGCCAAACACACTCTGGCTAGGCTTATAAATGCCCTAGGGCAGATAGCCTAGTATGAACCTATGAACCTATGAAATCAGCTCTGGAGAGAACTGAAGTTATCTATGGGGGGAGGGGTGACTTAGCCAACGGAGTTTTCAGATCTGAAAGGAGTGGATGGATCCAAGGCCCTGGAAAATTTGACCATAGGAGCCAAAGCTGTAGCCAAGTGAGGAAAGAGGACAGGGGAAAGCTTCCTCGGCTCCCTTGGCTTTTAGGTTCATAAATATTTACCAGGCTAATGACCACAAGGGCCTTTTTAAGCCTAGCCATGAATCCCACATCTTTGACAAGTTCTGGTACCCAGCAACAGACCCTAAGGCAAGACAACATACCTAACACTTTAGTCATAGGTGACTCTATAGTCCGGCACACTGATGTCCCACTTACCAGGTTGAACAAGGAGAAAATTATAGTCAGCTGCCTGTCGGGTGCCAGGATCTGCCACAACGCATTCACTCAAGTCACTCTACAACAAGTACAAATATGACTCTGTCATTGTCCATGTTGGAGTGAATGACTTGAGATGTACCTTCCTGGACTACATGAAAAGAGACATGGAAGAGCTCTCAGATCATGTGGCGCAGGCAGGTATGACCCTAGCCCTGAGTAGCATCCTGCCTTCGCCCAGAATGATATCACAATATAAGGACAAAATGATTGACTTCAACAATTGGCTAAGGTTCTGGTGTCATGCAAAGGGGATTCAGTATCTGTGTGCCTGGGATGACATGATCGACAGACCACGATGCTTTGCCAGAGATGGTCTGCACCTGTTGTCCCTGGGATTCAGGTTACTGGCTAAGGCTCTTGCCACCCCTATAGTGCCTTTTTTAGGCAAAGTTCAAAGGACAAAACCACCACCGTAACAGGTACAAGCATGCAAAATCTGAAGGTAATGCTACTCAATGGCATGCAAAATCTGAAGGTAATGCTACTCAATGCTAGCTAGAAGTCTAAACCTCAAAATGCACTCTCTCGAGGCACTCCTAAAAATGGAGAACATCGATATCTGTGTAGTAACTGAGACCTGGTTCAAGGCTCCAGAGAGCACCCCTGCAATACCAGGCTACAACTCTTACCACACTTTTCGGCCACCAAAACACTAAAGGTGGAGGAGTGTCAATATTCACCAAGGATATTCACACCACCAGGTTAGTTGCCCAACACAATGCGCCTGAAATTCTCCTGGTGCAACTAACACTAGGTAAGACTGCAATCCAAATTGTATCTTGCTACAGATCCGCCAACCTACCCCAAGATTCTCACTACACCTTTCTAAACATACTGGAAAATATTAAGATAGAACCAAACACCCTAATACTGGGTGATTTTAACTACCCTGCCATTAACTGGAAAAACTACTCATGTACCAACACCTTTGCCCAATGGTTCTTGGAATTCATAAATTCCAACGCCCTGGATCAACTAATCCATAGTCCCACCAGGGGCTCCAATATCCTAGACCCGGTCATTACCAACATGGGAAATCGATGCTCCACATCTATGGTCACCCCCTCGTTAGTCAGGTCTGACCATAAGCTAATCACCCTTAACATTCACATCCCCCCCCAGTAAGGAAACCTCCATAAAAAACTTCTCCAAAGCCAACTTCATGCTACTCAAGTCAGAAGTGACAAACTTCATGACACCCATGCAGACGGGAACTGAAAGTTCAACTGCTGAATCCTACACTAAGGCACTGTACGAGTACATTCACTCATGCATGAATCGTGCCATCCCAAATAGAACCAAGATGCTCTCATCTAAAAAAAGGAAGACAATCTGGTGGTCCCCTGCCATAAACAAACTTTACAACAAAAGGGAGAAACTGTTGCAGAAAAGAGTAAAATCCCAGGATGCAAAAAACTCCCTTACCAGCCTCAGTAAGAAACTGAGATCCCTCAGAAAACTCCTCCAAAGCTAGTTACGAAAATAAAATTGCCAAAGATTCCAAAGACAACTGTAAGGCATTCTATAACTATGTCAAGAATCTAAATGGCAATGCTCAGATCTGCCCTGAGCTAAAACAGAATGGCATTAAATATACTGATCCCAAGGATATTGCCAATATCCTGGCAGATCGAATCAGTGCCAACTTCACCCCCCTAAATGGCCCATCTCAATACCGGAAGATTGCCACATTCCGGTAATAATGGCCACACAGGTAAAAAACGCACTCTCCAAAGCTAAGAATACAGCATCTTTGGGACCAGATGACATCCCTGGCTGTATACTACATGAACTACAATATGAATTGGCACCTCACCTAAGTGTCATGTTTAATCATAGCCTCACCTCAGGTTTTGTGCCCACTGAGTGGCACAGAGCTACAGTTATCCCACTCCACAAGGGGGGATCCACCTTGGATCCCGGAAACTACCGCCCCATCAGTCTGATGAGCCTTATCTGCAAGGCCATGGAGCATATTATAATGGAACTTATAAACAAAGACATTGGCAACCTTCAAACACTGGACCCCACCCAGTTTGGGTTCGTGAAGGGCTGATCTTGTCTCCTGAACCTGACTGACTTCTTCAAATCAGTCTCCCGAGCCATGGACAAGGGTAAGGTGGTCCACACAGCATATCTAGACCTTGCCAAGGCCTTTGACACCATCCCCCACTCTGGAATCATAGATAAACTTACTAAACTGGGCATTAATCCCTACGTCACCCAATGGGTTGCTAGCTTGCTTACTGATAGAACCCACACTGTAAAAGTAGCCGACTCCAAATCCAGCTCCAGACAAGTGACAAGTGGAGTACCTCAGGATTCAGTCCTGGGACCGCTCTTATTTGGCATCTATTTCTCTGAAGTACAGGCCAACACTAAAGGACTCTGGCTAACAAAGTTTGCAGATGACTGCAAACTGGGAGCCATTACTGAATCCCCAAATGATGTGGACACTCTACAAAAGGGCCTTACAGAAACAGATGCTTGGTGCCAGAGCCATGGGCTCAAGCTCAATGCCAAGAAATGTATAGTTAATCCCTTTGGGAAAAAACATGTACCCGTGAATTACATATAGGTGGCAGGACACTAAACACCGAAAGTATGATAAGAGACTTAGGGACACAGGTGAACACAGTAGCCTCACCTTCGATAACCACATCGCCACAACAGTCAGGAAATCCTTCTATGTGGCTCACCTCATCACTAAGGGCTTTTCATCCAGAAAAAAGGAGGTCATTGTCCCACTGCACTTATCCCTCATTAGACCCATTACAGAATACAACTCCCCGTTTGGTATGTACCTCTCAAGACATCTGCAACAACTGGAAAGGCCACAGAAATACCTCACTAAAAGAATCACAGGCCTAAAGCAGATGCCCTACGCTGACCGCCTTAAAAAACTCCAGCTATACTCTGTCGCATATCATCTACTCAGAGGCGATCTCTGCTTAACATACAAGGCCATGTCAAACCCAGAGCTGTTGGACATGCTACACTTAAAGAAATCCCAATCCCTCAGAGGCACACACTCCAGGGATCTAAACCTTGTCATCACAATAAACAAAACATGCTGGAGGGATAGGTTCATGACCCAGAGACTCCCCAGACTCTGGAATAGATTGCCCATACATGTCAAGCAGAGTGCCTCTTTGGCCCTCTTCAAAAGGAACCTTGAAGATTGGATGAGAGAAAGGAAATTCACCCCGTGGATCACGTCAGTTGCCCTGCTAGACAGGGGTCCAGGGAAGTAAATAGTGTGGGAAGAAATAGCCAGGGAATTGTTATGGCTAGGCTTGTATAGGCCCTAGGGCTGATAGCCTAGTACCAACCTATGAACCCTTGATGAGTGTAAGCAGAGGCTTGGGAGATGAAACATTTACAACCAGTGTCCTAGGAGAGGAACCATTTACAGGCTGCCTGTGTCCATTAGAGATTCAGGTGCAAAGCCAGGGATGAATTTCCTGTTCCCCATCCAGCTGTCCAAGTTATACTTGAAATGGATTAGGGAGGAACTCTGTTTCACATAGACGGGAGCCTGTTCCATAGACAGAGTAGTCTCTGGCATACAATCCTGTCTCTCCAGCAGGTCCTATTTATATCACTGGCAAGGTTGAAGTCTTTTGAATGGCTAATTCTGGTGCTTCTTGTTTTATGGATATGCAGTAGGTCTATCAGAATGGGATCTGATAATGCCCTGTATGCCAGGCATAGATCTTCCCTCAACAGCCTGTAGGAGACTGAATACAGGGATAGGTCCTTGAGACAGTCTGCACAGGATATTTTACTTATGTCCTGTATTCTTTTAGTGAGGAACCTTTGTGGACATTCCAACTGTTGGATATGCCTGGTTAGGTACATAACAAAGGGGATGTTGTACTCAATGATATGTCAGATGAATGTTGAATACAGTGGAACAATTACTTCCTTGGACTTAGATTCCATACGTTTGTTTATAAGTTGTACAACATAGAATGATTTCCTCACTACTGTAGACACATGATGGTCAAAGGCTAGATTACTGTCTATGTGTGGCCCTAAGTCCCTGACTACTGGGTCAACTCTAAGGGATGTGTTGTCAATATGATAGTTATCAGGGGTGGATGACTTCCCGAAGGATACTATTATGCATTTTTTGGCATTTAGTTTTAGTCCATGGCTCTGACACCAGTTGTTGGTCTATCTCTGTCAGCCCTTCCTGGAGAACATTTGTGTCAGTGTGGGATTCAATGACTGCTCCTAATTTGCAATCATCTGCAAATTTAGTCAGCTAGAGACTGCTGACACTGGCCTTTGACTTCAGAGAAGTACATGCCAAAAAGGAGATATCCAAGGACTGATCCATGAGGGATTCCACTTGTGACTGGCCTCTCTGTAGAGGTAGACCCCCCCCCCAGTTCTAACTTCCTGAGTCCTGTCTGTGAGCCAGTTGGCTATCCACCAGGTGACATATGAGTTTGTACCTAACTTCTTGGGTTTGTCAACAATGCCCGAGTCCAGTATTGTGTCAAATGACTTGGCCAGGTCATGGTAGGCAGTGTGAACTATTTTGCCCTCATCCATTACTTTGGTGACCTTCTCAAAGAAGTCCGCTAGTTTAAGTATGCATGATCTGGCCCTTGACGAAACCAAACTGCGTTGGGTCCATTGTCTGGAGGTTTACTATATCATTACTGCTCATTTCCATGCTAATTCTTTCCATGGCTTTGCATATAAGACTAGTCAGACTTATGGGTCTCTAGTTTCCGGGGTCTGTAGATGTCCCACTTTTGCACAGAGGGATGACTGCCGCTGTTTTCCATTCATGAGACATAAAGCCTGTTTGGAGGCTACAGTTAAATAGCAATTCCAGAGGGCCTGATAAGTCATGCTTCATGCTATTTAGAAGGCATCCTGGGATACTGTCTGAGCCCATTGATGCAGTGTTCTTGGCCTTAGAGAGAACATTAAGGATCTGTTCCCTAGGGATATCAGGGGAGTTATATTTGATGGTATTTCCTGAGGGATAGATGAGGGGGAGAGAAGGGTAAAGTTGGAGCTGCACTTGTTAGTCAGTAGGTTTGATACATCTTTTGGCTCAGAATAGGTGGCTCCATGTATAATAAGCTCCACACACAATTGTGTATTGCCTTTGAGGATGTGGACATAGCTAAAGAATACCTTGTGTTTGTCCTGGGCCTGGGAGGCCAAATTTACCTGAAATTTGGCTTTGGTAGACTTTATTTATACTTTTGAGTTGTTTGTTTTGTTTGATGAGAGTGCTTTTATCCTGCTGGGTGCTGCACCTTCTAATTTTTGCAATAATTTTCTTCCTTCTGTTATACAGCCTACTGACTGGTGATTCCACCAGGGTGGCTTGTTTTTTTGAGTTAGTTCTGTACTTCTTCCTGGTGAGTACATATGCCTCTATGCTTGTATACGGTTTCTGTGAACAGTTCTGCATAGGCAGCAGTGTTATCAGGGTTTATGGGAACTTGACATTTTGCCAGATTATCACTTAAAAGAAGGCAGTTACCCTTAGAGTAGTTCCCGAATATTCCAGGGTTAGCTGAAGGTCCAGGTTTTATTTTTATTTCAAATGAGACCATTTTGTGGTCTGCTCTTACCAGGGAAGATATTACACTAGGGGGTGTGCAGCACTTTCCCACATTAGTGAAGACCAGATCCAGTATGGTTGCGCCCCTGGTGCTGTACTGAGAATATGGCACAGGAGTTTAAGTTTAGAAAAATCCAGGGATTTCTGTGCCTGTACATTTGGTGGTGTATAGGATTCCCAATTAATAATGGCGTAACTAAAGTCACCCAAGAATATGGTACTGGGTTGGATGGTGAGTGTTTTAAATACACGGTGTGGGTTTCCTGGGTCATAGATGGGGACCTATAGCTTGCAAGAACGTTGTACTGGATTTTTCCTATGGTGATTTTAACAGAGTAGCTCAAGTGCATTGTCCTCTGTGACCTGCCTTGAGGTATATTTATTTTTGATGTAAATCAAGACACTTGCAGTGTGCTCTGCGAGGCTTTTAATCATGTCTCTGTTACCGCACAGACATTAGCATTCTCTAGAGTGAAGAGAGCTTCTAGGGCGTGGAGGTTTTGTTTAGACTCCTAGCATTGAGCAGTAATTCTATTAGATTTTCTTGGTTTTGATTTGCTATACTGGAAGTACTTTCAGTTTGGCATTGCCTAAAAATTGCACTATGGGGGAAGACAATGTTTTAGCTAATATTCAAAAGCCTAGGGGGGAGAGGTACATACCATCCCTAGCAAAGCAGCATGGTCTGTTGACCATCTCCTTCCATGCTGAAAAATACTGCACCCCCTTAGAATGACACTAGAAACTAAGATAATTATTAAAGTCAGTCAGCTTTCGTTTGTATTGTGGCATCATTTTTGGAGAAGGTAAAATGCTGCTCAATGCTACGCTCATACTAGCCATCTAGGGAGGTACGTTTCAGGTCAGTTACACCCACACTGACTATGACTGAGTCATACTGGTACTTGTGGTCTTGACTATGTGTGTAATGTGGCAGATCCTAGTCCCCGATAAGCAACTGACTGTGACTTTCTCCTTATTCAGCCTGGGAGAGGGACATCAGTGTGTCTCACAATGGAGTCTCCAATGGCCACAGTGTTGGACTGTGTGGTGGTATGCCTTATGGGCTTAGACATAGAGGCGCCAAGAGATGCGTCTGTGTGTGTTGGTGTGGGTGTTGTTTTAAAAGACTGCATTCAAGGCTGCTGAGGGTATTTGCTATGTGTACTTCATGTTCAAGGTCTTTGGGGTTTAGGAAGGTTACATTAAAGTGCCTCAGCATATGTGGGTCTATATGTGCTTTGAAATGTGTGTGATGCGTGCAGCATGTGTACTACTAGCAACCTTATTGACATTAGGAGTACTTTTATGTGAGAGACTTGCCTTCAGTGACATTGTGTAAATAAAATTCTCTCATACCATATCAGTTTGTTTGAGAATTAATTGGTTATCAGTAAACATGAGGCAATTTCTACAAGCTGGTAACAGAGACAGTAGAAAAGTTCATATGTATGGTAACAGACCCATTTTTTTGTGACAACATCAAACACTCTCATGAGTATCTGGTTTGCAACTATGTGGACAGTGCTTGTCTTGTGTGCAACTAGGCAATGGAGAAATTTCAATTGTGCTTTTACAGGAAAAATGTCACTCAAGGTGTCTGTGTTTGTACAGAGCACTGCCAAACACCTGAGGGGAAAGTAATATGTAGACCCTGAAAATTTAAGGATGAAGTGTTTAGGCAGATATTCTGAAGTTAGAAACAAATCAACCAGTACTTAATGAAGACAAAGAATTAGCTTGGCAAGAATGATGAAAAGAGGGGAGTCGCATGAATGGCTACTGCCTGGCTACTGCTAATGCTGGTCTCACAACAGCTTCACTCTATTGGGATACAGTGCTCCTTTGTTTCTTTTCTCACCAGAAGCAAAATGTTAGCACCGATCCCAAGAAGAGAAGCAGGCCATACCCTTTTTGGTGATCCACAGTCTTGTCCCAGATGATGCAAGTGTCTTGTAGGCTTGCAGTCTTTTTCTGGTAGATGCACTAAATAGCAGCTAGACAAATCAGGAACGTCAAGCACAGACACTCACTCTCCAACCAGAAACAGTCAGGAATCAATGCACTCTGCTCCTTCTCACACCAGGACCAGAATATAATCACAGATTCCAAGCTGTCACCTATAAAGCAGTTATTAGGCTTTCAGGTGATCAGTAGTCTCCAGGAAATAATGTCCCTGTACTCTTTCATTCACCAGGAGAAAACAAAAGCACTAATCCCAAGATGACTACTGAGAGGTAGAATGTGGGATCTCCAAACTGGGGCTCTTGCAATAGATGTTTAAGGAAAGATGAAAAAAAAATGGTTTATCCTAAACAGTGCAGTTGCCAATATAGCTCAGTTTTCCAGTGTCTTTTTATTCTAAAATTCTAAAAACTTCAATTTTATAATAAAAAAATAATAATAATTTTCTGTCCCACACAATGGTATAGGCTGGAAAGATGACTTTACAATTAGCACAACAAAATAATTACATGTTATTAGCATGCTGTCTCACTTCCCTCCTTCACAAAGTAATTTGCTAAGGCTAGTCAATCCAAAATTTCCCTTCATCCCCAGTAGGGAGCAGACCAGCTTGATGGTCCTGATGAGTGGCCTCTTCTATTCCCCTGGCAGCACCCTCCTTGGCCTCTCTTCTGAGCTCTGCTATTGCTATCTCCGCACAGGAAGACTGCCTTCACATGATGATTACACTCTGAGTGTGAACATACTCATCAAGGGCTCATATGGCTCTGACTCCACTGTCTGAAACATCTAGAGTCACCCAAATTGCAACCCAGAACCCCCCCTCCCCAGAATGGGTAAGTTTGCAGTGGCTGCTCACCCTTATTCTCAACAGCCAATTCCTAAAACACCTGAGCCACTAATCAAATGTGGGTGACCTGTGACAAAGTTACGGTTTTATCCTTCTATGCCACAGTGACTGTCTGAATTCTGTATTTTTAAAGTTATAGGTCATCATCTTCTTTCCGTTGTTCCTGTTAGGGGTCGCCACAGTGGATAACCTGTTTCAATTTCTTCCTGTCCTCTGCATCTTGCTCTGTCACACCAACCACCTGCATGTCCTCTCTTACCACATCCATAAAGCTTATCTTAGGCCTTCCTCTTTTCCTGTTACCTGGTAGCTTCATCCTTAGCATCCTTTTCCCAATATACTCAGCATCCCTCCTCAGCACATGTCCAAACCAACGTAATCTTGCCTCTCTGGCTTTGTCTCCAAACCTTCCAACCTGGGCTGACCCTCTAATATACTTATTCCTAATCCTGTCCAACCTCGTCACATCCAGTGCAAATCTTAACATCTTTAACTCTGCCACATCCAGCTCAAACTCCTGCCTTTTTGTCAATGCCACTGTCTCCAACCCATATAACATAGCTGGTCTCAGTACCCTCTTGTAGACCTTCCCTTTCACTCTTACAGGTACTCGTCTGTCACAAATCACTCCTGACACTCTTCTCCACCCACTCCATCCTGCCTGTACTCTCTTCTTCACCTCTCTTCCACACTCACCATTACTCTGAACTATTAACCCCAAGTATTTAAACTCACCCACCTTCGCCACCTCTACTCCTTGCATCCTCACCATTCCTCTATCCTCACTCTCATTCACATACATATATTCTGTCTTAGTCCTGCTGACCTTCATTCCTCTTCTCTCTAGAGCACATCTCCATCTCTCCAGGGTCTCCTCCACCTGTTATCTACTCTCACTACAGATCACAATGTCATCTGCAAACATCATACTCCACGGGGCCTCCTGTCTGATCTCGTCTGTCAACCTGTCCATCACCACTGCAAATATGAAAGGGCTCAGAGCTAATCCTTGATGTAACCCCACCTCCACCTTAAACGCATCCGTCACTCCCTCCGCAGACCTCACCGCTGTCACACTACCCTCGTACATATCCTGTACCACTTTTACACACTTCTCTGACACTCCTGATTGCCTCATACAATACCACAACTCCTCTCTAGGCACCCTGTCATATGCTTTCTCTAAGTCTAGAAAAACACAATGCAACTCCTTCTGACATTCTCTGTACTTCTCCATCAACACTTTCAGAGCAAACATCGCATCTGTAGTGCTCTTTCCCGGCATGAAACCATACTGCTGATCACTAATCATCACGTCCCTTCTTAACCTAGCTTCCACTACTCTTTCTCATAACTTCATGCTGTGACTGATCAATTTAATCCCTCTGTAGTTACTACAGCTCTGCACATCACCCTTATTCTTAAAAATCGGTACCAAAACACTTTCTCCATTCCTCAGGCATCCTCTCACAAGATTTCATTAAACAATCTGGTTAAAAACTCCACTGCCATTTCACCTAAACACCTCCATGCTTCCACAGGTATGTCATCTGGGCCAACAGCCTTTCCATTCTTCATTCTCTTCATAGCTATCCTTACTTCCTCCTTGCTAATCCATTGTACTTCATGATTCGTTATCCCTACATCATCCAACCTTCTTTCCCTCTCATTCTCTTCATTCATGAACCGCTCAGAGTACTCTTTCCATCTACTCAACACACTCTCCTCGCTTGTGAGTATGTTTCCCTCATTATGCTTTATCACCTTTACCTGCTGCACATCTTTCCTAGCTCGGTCCCTCTGTCTAGCCAATTGGTACAGGTCCTTTTCTCCCTCCTTAGTGTCCAACCTTTCATACAACTCTTCATATGCCTTATCCTTAGCCTTCGCCACCTCTCTCTTTGCCATGCACCTCATCTCCTTATACTCCTGTTATAGGTAAATGTGTATATTTTACTTGTTTAGACAGGCATACACATGTACTTATTTATTTCCATTTGTTTAATGGGAAAGCATGACTAGTTAATGTAAGACTCGTTTTCAACTTTCTCAATTTCCTAATTATTTTACCTCACAATCTTAAATGTACTTTATTTATTGTTTTGACATTTGTTAACCGTGAATGCCCGACTGAGCAAGAACCCATTTTCAGCAGAGGCCCAGAGGGAAAAGTCCTATACATAAAAATTACAAATAAGGTTACAAAAACAGTTGCAAACAAAGAGTAACAATGAATATAGAAGAATTATAAAATAGATAGTATACATCTTAGAAGTTAGATTGCATACAAAATACAAGTTAGTAGAGATAAGAAGTTTAATATAAGGTGAATCTAAGCAGGGATGGAGAAGCCCAAGGTAGTAGTAGGGGTTGCAAGATAGACATAGGAGGAAGAATTATTAGGCATAGGGGAGTGACAAAGTAGCCAGGGGAAGAGAGGAAACAAGAAGAGTAAAGATGAGTAGAGCAAGAAGAGGAAATAAGTAGACAGAAACAGTTGACAAAAGGAGGTTAAGCAAGGCTATTGACAAGTACAAATCCAGGAATTTTGTAGGGTTTCCTTTAATGTTTTTTTGAAGCTGTGGGTATGGGGGAAATTTCTAACTCCCTCTCCAGTGATCTCCACATCTTACTTAAAAATACTTCAGAAGGGACTAACACACAGTGGAAGTCTGTTTCAAGCTAGTGCAACTGAGTATCGGGTATCTGTATAAATGCTGTCCTGTTGCTGTTTTGGCTTATGGATAGATAAGAGAGACTGATCACAGCTCCAAAGATCACTGGAGAGGGAGTAAAGGGATATAAGGGAAGAGATGGTGGGACAGGAGGAGGGATTGCTAAAGATGAAGTGAATCATAGACAGTTGGGGGATTAAGAGTAAATGGGGGAGTTCTAGTCATGTACAGTAAATAGACAAAGGCAGTTGTGAGGGTTGTTTAGTAGTGAACCTGGCAACTTTGTTGTATGTAAGTTCAAGCTTGGCCTTTTAAAGAGGACTACAGGTTGTTCAAGATATTGGAAGCACAGAGAAGGATGGGAAGGATAAAGGCACGGGAAAGAGAAAGTCTTGAGTCAATTGTGAGGTATTTTTTATTTCTGTAAAGCAGTCCAGGTTTTTGATGTCTCTTTTTTATACAGTTTAAAACATGGAAATCATTTAAGTTGGTCTTCTACGATTACACCCAGTAGCTTAGTGTATGTTTCAATGTTAATAACAGTGTTGTTAAGTGATGTGATGATAAATTATGTTTTATGATGGAAAAGGGACTTGCGTAGAAATAGGAGAAGTTTATTTTTTTTTAGGGGTGGCTATAAGTTGATTGTTTGTACGCCAATTTTCAACTGAGTGAAAGAAGTTCTCAGTAAGTAAGTGGAAGTCAGAGATATTGTCAGATGTAGAGATGATAGGGGAGTCATCAGCATACTGTATGAGAGCAGAGTGGGAGCAGGAGGTATAAAGACTGTTAATGAAAATGTTGAATAATAGTGGTACAAGGATGGATCCTTGGAGTACACCACTGTAGATGGGGAGAAAGGAGGAGAAAGAAGAGAGCCATTTTACAGATTGCTGCCTGTTGGAGAGGTAGCTAGAAAACCATGCAAATGTAGATTTGGAGATAATAACGTCAGCAAGTTTGGCAAGAAGTAGTGGATAGGAGACTGTGTCAAAGGCTTTGGAGAGGTCAAGGAAAAGACAGGAGATGAGTTTAGTGTTGTCTCTGGTTTGTGCAATTGTTTGAGTGAAGGTTATGAGAGCAGTGGTAGTATTATAGTTAGGGCGAAAGCCATGTTGTGTAGATATGAATAGATTTTCCTGTAAGAGATACTCCAGAAGTTGAATATGGATACATTTTTCTAGTAACTTTTGAAAGGGGAGAAAGAATAGCTATGGGGCGAAAACAAGAAAAGTCTGTAGAGTGCCCACCCTTGTGTATAGGAATAGTATAAAATTGTTTCCAGATAAAAGCGACGTACAATTCTTGGACAAATTGGTTAACAGAGATGGAGACTGGGTAAGCTACAGAGCTAGCAGCAATTTTTAGGAAGGGCAGAATATTGTCAACTGAGGGAGAGCATGGTTTTAGTTTGCTGAGAAGAGATTTTATAAAAGTAGTAGTGACTGGTATGAATGAGAAGGTAGTAGTTTGAGTTGATGGAGGAGGGAGTGAGGGAGGTTAGAGATGTTGTTGTTATGGATTAAATTAGTGACAGAGTCACTGAAGAAAATTGAGGAAGTTTTAAGGTGAGTATTGTTGGGGCAGGGGTTAGGGGAACTAGGGTTACCAGAGTGGAGAATTTTATTTACATTGTTCCAAATTTTTTTAGGATTTTTGTGGTGACTTGACAGAGGTTTTTGGTAGAACGTTTTCTTGTCAGTGATTATATGGTTTTTCGTGAGGTTATGGAGATGTTTGTAGTTTTGAAGGCGAGTCTGTTTTTTGAATTTTAGCCAGTATTTGTGAGTCTTATCTCTAGCCAGCATTAGAAAGTGAGTAGTCTTGGAAAGCCATGGTGCAGGGAATTTATTCTAACTTTCCTAGGGGGAGCTAAGGAGTTATGAGTATCAAGAAATATAGTATTGAATTTGTATTATAATGTATTGTACAAAAAACATTAAAGGAAACCCTATAAAATTCCTGCTTCATTAAAGGGAAGGTGGAGCAGGACAGACCAGTTTATGGAGGAGGGTATGCTGTTCAATACTACAGAATTGAAGTTAGAGACTTTACAATGTTCTTTGCATATGTGTGATTTACAGTGTTGTAAGGTATATCTCTGTATGCAAATGGGACTACGGTCACTAAGAGAATCAGGTAGTGATTTGTGGTTGCGATAAAGGTTAGGACTGGAGACAAGGATCCAGTCAAGAATAATGCCTGAGTTGGAAGAATTACTATGATGTGTAGAGAATGTACTACATTGAGTGAAGTCATGAGAACAGTTAAGGGAGCAAGAGGTAACTGTTAGCCAGTCAATGTTGACATCACCTAGGATTATAGTTTCATTGGGTATGGCATGAGTTAACCAGGAGAGTATTTGTTCAAGTAAGGGAATATTATTTTCTGGTAAAATATAAATGGTGACAACAGTAAGTGATTTATGTGTGTTATGATGACAGTTGACTAGTAAGAGTTCAGCTTGTTGAAAGTTAGGGAGGAATAGGAATATGTTGACTGGAGAAAAGTTAAGTTGGTATGGAGTATAACGACTCATCTACTTTTTTTATGGATCTTATCGAGATGGAAGATGTTATAACCAGGGGGAGTGATTTTATTGTTAGTATTATGGGGTTTAAGCCATGTTTCAGTTAAAGTTACTATACCTGGGGAATGATGAGCAATCCAAGAACAGAATTCAGAAACTTTATTCAGAATGCTGTGTTATGTTCAAAAAGTAAAGTGTTAAAAGTCAGTAGAGTTAATACAGAGAGCACCAGGGTTAGGGTGGATGTGAGCAGAGAGGAACAATGTTATGGAGAAATGTGCTGGAAAAGGAACACTAGAGCATACAGTTAGGAGTTAGGTACTTAGGTTTGAATTTTAGGGGGTGAGATTGCTGAAAGATAAGTTTTCAGAGTAAGTGGGTTTGTGTGGATGAATATGGGGGGATTAATTTCAAAGGAATGTAGACTAAGTGAGTTAGAAGGTATACCAGTTAGGGTAGGAGAGATATAATTAGGAGAAAGTATTGTGTGACAGGCGGTTGAGTGAGAGAGTAGGAAAAGATGGACAGCGGAGATGTAGATGTGTAACGTTCTAAGGATGGAGAACAAGTATGAGAGAATGGAGAAAGAGAAGACAGAAAAGGGAGAGAGGAGTAGGATAGCTACTAAGAAAAAGTTTAGGTCAAAAGAGAAAAGACAAGTTATAATATAGAGCTGTGGAAATTAGGCTTTCATAATTGCTCAACTACTAACATATACTATATTTCATTATCAACCTTATTCCCCCTTAATATTTCCATAATTAACTGCCTCTTTTTCAATTTTAATTAGAAATTTTAGATAATATTACAGTATATTTTGCAATGTTCTCTCTCTCCTTGCTACATACAAATCTGTCAAATGAATGTTCAAAACTTTACATTCCTATGCAAACTAGGTACATGCTCTGTTTCTTAATGATGTTCACGCTAGCTACTGTAAAGCTTTTTTTTTATCTCATGTATGTACACTTATCTCTACATATTATATTCTTTCTGATATCATGTAAATAAGAAGTTATGTACCTACCATAACGTTTCATGTTAGTTGTCTTCTCTCGCCTTCTTTCTTGCTTGATGGGTTCGGAGCCGATCCCTCGGCTCCGACTCGGCACTTGCTAAGCTCGAGAGTCACTTTTACCAGCTCGAGGCAGCCCCATATCCCATGATGCAAGGCGGTAAGTACCCAGATCTCGTTTGATGACAAAGGGCAATAGCACCAAGCATAAAATACTTCCCAAAGGAAGAAAGAAAAACTTACAGATGGAAGAAGGACCAGGTCTGAATGGTCTTCAGCATAACAATTTCTTATAACAAGGTCTGTCCAGGCCAGGGGAAGGAGGGAGGGTCAAGAAAGAAGGCGAGTGAGAAGACAACTAACATGGAGCGTTATGGTAGGTACATAACTGCTTAATGTTAAGTTGTCAATCTCGCTTCATTCTTGCTTGATGGAACCCCGTCCTAGCACCTCTATCCTGGGTGGCTCAATGGAACAAACTCTTGAGGACTGTAGAGCCAAAACTGGCTCTGTCCCTGGAGGCCAAAGTCAATTTGTAATGGGAAACAAAAGTGTGAGGAGTGGCCCAAGTGGCGCTGCACAAATAGTGTCTAAGGAAGTCTAGCTTGAAAAGCTGTAGAAGTAGCTAAGCTCCTAGTTGAATGTGCTTTGGGTTTTGAGCACAGCTGTTTTCCCCTGAGCAGATAAATTTCAGAGATGACCGAAGAAAGCCATCTAGACAAAGTAACTTTAGAAACAGGAAGGCCTTTTTTATTATCCACATAGGAAACAAAAAGTTGATCAGATTTTCTAAATCTTTTTGTTCTGTCCAAATAATATCTAAGTTGACGGTGGACATCAAGATAATGTAGCTTTTGTTCAGCTCTATCTGAATAGTTAGGGAAAAATACAGGGAGATCAATGGATTGATTCAAATTGTTCTTTGAAGCGACCTTAGGCAAAAAGGTTGGGTTAGTTCTCAAAGATACTCTGTCTTTGTGAAAAACCAAATAGGGGCTCGAACGAAAGAGCATGAAGTTCAGACACCCTCCTGGCGATGTAATAGCCACTAGGAATAAAGTTTTCCAAGAAGATATTTCAGGAACAAGAAGCAGCTGGCCCGAAGGCGGCAAGAATCAAGGATGTCAGCACTAAATTTAGATCCCACTGAGGAGGAGGATTCCTGATTGGAGGTTTTAGTAGGAAAATTCCTTTCAAGAAGGCCCTGCAGAGCCTATGGGACATAATATTATGATCTGCTATCCGGACATGAAAAATTGGAAATAGCAGCCAATTGAACTCTGACTGTGGAAGAAGAGGAGCCTGCATGAAAAATCTCTGCTAAGAAGTCAGGACTGCCTGAACAGGGGCAGTAAAAGGATCAATATTCTTGGCCTTAGCCCAATAAGAAGCGTTTCCATTTACTTGTATAAATCCTCCTGGTAGAGGATTTTAAGCGAAACTATGATGTCTCTAACTGGGTTAGAGATCAAAGGAAGCCTGGCTAAGGAAGGAAGTGGAGCAACCATGCTGTGAGGTTGAGAGAAGGATTGACCCGGTGCAGCTGACCCGATTGGTGAATCAGAAGATCTGGCACTGGGTCCAGATGCCACGGCTGCACCAAAAGGTGATGATGGAGGAACAGGAACCAAACTTGTCGAGGCCAGTAAGGGCAATGAGAATCAATTTGGCTCTCAAAGCGGTAGCTTTCTGGATAACCTGAGGGATCAGAGGAAATGGAGGGAAGGCATAAAGAAGTCCCTGGGCCAATCCTGGGTCAGGCGTCTCTGGGGGATGGCCTGATAGAGGAAGAGGCTGAAGAAGTCTGGACATTTGCTGTTTTGGGGAGTATAAAAGATGCAACATGGGCGACCCCATTCCAGAAAATCTCTTCCGCTATAGATTTTGAGAGACCACTCGTGAGGCATGAGAATAGCTCTGCTCAATCTGTCCGCTTCAATGTTGGTTTTCCCAGGATATGCGTTGCTACCAGAAACCCGATGAGAGGAGATGGCCCATTGCCATAGTCTGGGCTTCTCGACACAAGGGGTAGGACTTGGTTCCGCCCTGTTTGTTGATATACCAAACTACAGACATGTTGTCTGTGTGGACTACAATTGTCCCTACGGAAGAAAGTCGTTGAGGGCTTGCAACGTTAAAAGCACTGCTCTCATCTTCAGAACATTTATGTGCAGATGGTACTCGAACGGCTGCCCCGTCCCATGAACCATCCTGCCCTGATAATGACCCCCCCACCCGATCAGGGAGGCATCCGTGGTGACAGTGGCTATCGGGGATGGGGGTACAAAGTACCTGCCTTGGTGAACCTGAGGAGATGTGATCCACCAAGCAAGATGCTCTTTGCATGTCTGTGTCACCAGAATCTGGTGGCGCATTGGGAGTTGCTGGTATGACCATTGTGTGAACAGCATCCACTGAAGAAGGCGCATGTAGAATCGAGCCAGGGGAAGAAGAGTAATGGCCGCAGCCATGAGACCTAATACCTTTAGAACCATTCTGGCCTGTACTTTCTTGTTGGCCAGAATGATCCTGACATGACTTTGAATGTCTGAAACTCTTTGATCTGTAAGGGTAGCTGACATCCGAACAGTGTTTAAGTTTGCGCCTATGAAGGTAATAGACTGGCAGGGCAATAAGGATGACTTTTCGAAGTTGATTGAGATGCCCAAATGAGAACAAAGGTTTATTGTGTAATCCCTGGCTTGCATAAGCTGATGCCTGGTGGTGGCTGACAGGAGCCAGTCGTCGAGATCACGGAAACACCTGGAATCCTTGACGTCTCAGGTGAGCCGTGACCACTGCCATGCATTTGGTGAACACTCTGGGGGCTGTAGTGAGACCAAAGGGCAGGGCTCTGAACTGGAAATGACTGGACCCCAGCAGCGGAGAAATCTCCTGGAGCATCTGTGAATTTTGATGTGATAGTACGCATCCTGAAGATCTATTGAGCACATCCAGTTGTCCTTCTGTAAGAAGGGCAGAATTGACTGAAGAGTGACCATTGAATCTTGTCTTCCTGACAGACTTGTTGAGTCTGCTGAGATCCAATATTGAGTCTCAGTCTCCCGTCTTTGGGGACCAAAAGAACCTTGAGTAGATTCGGGCTCTGAATGGTCTATTGTAACTGGCTGAATGGCTCTTTTGCAGTAGTTTTGAGACTTCTAACTCTGCAATTTCCCTTAGACCGGGTGGTACATCTGGAAGGGAATTTGAGGGGAAGGGACTTTCCTCGAAAGGAATTATGTAACCCTTGGATATGATCGACTGTACCCATCTGTCTTGAGTGAGGGAATGCCAGGCTTCTGGGTACAGTGATATCTTCCCGACTGCCTCCAAGGAGGGAAGGGGAAACCAAGCGGGGGCAAACCCCATCCCCAGGGGGATTTTCCCCGGGAAAAGGGGCCTTTTTCACTGGAGCAAGACCTTTTGTGAACACTCGGGGCGCAGTAGAAAAGCAAAGGGGAAAGGCAGGGAACTGATAATGAAATTTCCAGGCAGGTACCTCCTGCAACTGGGCCTGATAGGAACATGAAGGTAAGCCTCTTTGAGATCCAGAGTAACCATCCAATTATCTTTTCCCAACAGAGGTAAAAGGGGTAAGTGTTGAGGATAGATAAATCCAAAATTGGTCTCCACGTGTTCCCTTTCTTTGGAACTAGAAACAGGCGAGAATAAAATCCTAGGCCCACTTCTGACAGAGGAACTGGCTGTATAGCTCCTATTTGAAGAAGTAAAGAAATTTTTTGGAGCCTCTATCCTTTGCGAGGGGGGGCGTCTGGCATGCCTTTGAAAGGAGGCATGGTATGGAAATAGAACTTGTAACCTCGGTTTATAATGTCCAATACCCATTTGTCCTGGGTGACTAAAGCCAATTTTGCTTAAAAAGGCCAACCCTCCCAAAGGAGCTGCCAGGCAAGAAGAATCTGGCAGCTGAAAATGCAGGTCATTGGGCCTTTTTACGAAAGGACTGGCCCCTGCCCTCACCAGAGTGAGCAGGGAACTCCTTGTCTGCCTGAAGGTACTCTGAGCTCTCCCCCTACCCCCCTAGATCTACCCCTAGACTGAGAATCAGAAGAAGGGTCCCCCCTTAGTAGGCCAATTTCTACTAAACTTTGGAGGTTGACCTGCAAAAATCTTTAACAGTCTGCATAGACTTAGCCTTGTCTTTTTTTTTAAGACTGACTCCACAGGAGGACCAAACAAAACTTCAGACTGAAAAGGGGGCATCCAAATTCTAGACTTAACATGCTCAGACAAATTCTGATCCTTAAGCCAGGCTCCCGAAAACTGAACCAGTGGCAGCCACCCTAGAAGAAGCCTGTAAAGCATCAAAACCACATTGCAAAGTGCTTACCCACCTGTTCAGAAAATGCACTAAATCTTTCAATTCTTTACACTCTATGCCTCTGCCAAAGCATCCACTTTAGATCTTAGCTGAGAAAGGAGAAATTTGATATTCAACATATGAAACTGGCATTCAAAGCGCTCATTGCTAAAGCAAAGGTATACACCTTCTTTGGGAACTCTAAAAGTGGAACGACTCTACAGAAAGAGTCTTACCGGCCTTACCCTGGTCCAGTTCATACTTGGGCCAAACAAAGGACCCATCAAAGGGATATTTATGACCGCCTTAAAGGGATCCCTAAACTGGCAGCGCATCAGAATTGGATTAAGAGCAACCTGTAAACTCTATCCCCCATCAAAGCATAAGATATTAGCATGGAGGGTTTGCTGTGGAAAACAAGATTCCCTAAACCTTTTCCTTGAATCCTCAGCCTTCCCACTTAAAATGCTCCCAGCTCTTAAGGATATCCCTCTGGAGTCGGGAATGACAGGAAGGAGTGGAACCTGCATAGAAAGTCGAGGAAAACTTGAATTTCAGCAACCTAATCATGGCTAGGCCTTATTAGGAGGATTCCAACTCTGGTCCCAAGGGCCTTTTGGGGGCATAGAACCTCAATAAATCAGCGGGGACCCCTTATGAGGAATTGCTTGTCAGGGCCCTGAAGAATTTTGAAGGACACCAGGGACTGGCCACAAGCAGAGCTGCCCATGAAGCTATAACCAGAAAGAAGGCAACTACTAGGAGGGGAGAAGAACCAAACCCCTTAGGTATACTCTCATCCTCAGAGGCAATCTTGGGGGGCAAGTTTCCCCCTGTTTAAGGAGCAGAATTGTCGACCAGACATCCAGAGGATCTAGAGGTCCCTCTGACTCATCAAGTCAGTATCTGAAGTAAAGACTTGGGTCTACGTTTCCTCTTACAAGCCTCTTCCAGGAGGATCTCATAATCAGGAGAATCCTTTGGAAGAGTAACTTCCCAATGGGAAACCTGAGGCGGAGGGTCTCTGGGTCCTTAGCAAGAGAAGGCAGACATCTCAACAGCGTACTATAGGCCCAAGCAAGGAACAGACTGCTGACTGATACCAGTGGCCAGCTCTCTTCACAAATCAATATCCACCCTTTCCCGACATCCGGAGAACCCCGGGCAAGAAAAAGAAACTCCAGGGACCCCGAAGGGAAGTCCGAGCAGATATCGGTCTGAACTCACCAAGGCGAAGTTCCAAGGGAAGAGCGGGTTGGCAAGGCTCGATGCCCCTCGCACCTCGGAGGAGACCAGGAAGCCCGACCACGAATCCCTCTAAGGAATCCCGGCGAGATAGAGTAGAGGCTGAGAACAGAAGGGCTATACTTTCCTATTCGGGCAGAACCAGCGAGACTCCATCAAGTAGGTAGATTGAAGGAGAACTAGGGTGACATTGTATGTTAGGGATATGTAACATTTGGGCAGTACTTACTGGAATATGACACTCCAGGTCAGACATGATGCTTGAAGTCCCGAGGTTGAGAGAGTAAGGCAGTTGCTCCAAGGAGGAACTTTGGGTGGCTGGTCGAGTGGACCACAGGAAGCTCGATATCGGCTCCAGCGAGCCGATACAACCCAAATAGTGTCGGACCGGGCCGACACGATGCCTGCCACATGGGGCGGAACCGATGGGCCCACACCCAAGTGGTCGATCAGCGGCACCGATAGCCACGGTGCGAATTTAAGCCAACTTGACACAGAAGCCTGGGCCTTGGAAGATTGCTGATTTTGATGGAGCCGACTTAGCGGAGAGCCCTCCGGCTCTGATCATCAAAAACCGTTTTAAATCAACTCGGTCACACCACGTCCTCTTCCTAGGAGGATCTCCCAAACATCAGGAAATCCTCTGAATAAATTCCCAATTTGGGGGGCCTGAGCCGGAAGGGTCTCTGGGTCCTGTAGCAAGAGAAGGAAGAGACCTCAACATGGATAAGCCTTAGAAACAGTAGCAGAAGGCCTAACCACCTTAGGCATAGAAGGGAGAATAGTAACCTGAGAGGCCCTTCAGCTGACCTGCCTCCTGAGGAGGCCACATCTTGTAAAATCAAAGTTTCCCCTGGGACTCAACAGAAACTTCAGCGGATCCACTTGTTCAGCTGTAGCTTCTAAGGTCCGGCGTCCAGCAGACGAATCATCCTACCTAGGCTTTAAAGATTTGTCTTTGCCTTAGTAGAAGCGAGCGTGGAACATCCGATGGCATATTATAATTACACCTCTTGCAAAGACTAACTAAGCGCCAATCTAATCTCCGTTTTATAAGTAAACATTAAATCTAGCACAAAACCGACACCCGACTTCGTCGTGCTCCGGTCCCAAACAAGGAATACAAAGCGAGTGGTATCCCTATGGTTATCTGTTTCCCACAAGAAATACAATTATTCATTTTCTGACATCCGGTAAGTAACTGAGGCAAGAAAAACAAAATATTCCCCAACGGAGGTACCAATAACTTGGTATCGGTCTGAAACTCCAGCGAAAATTTCCAGAGCATGGCGGCACTTGCGCGCTGCTTCTGCATCGGACCATGCGGCAAAAAAGACTGAGGATATGACGTCGGTCATGCGCCTTTATACCCTGACGCTCTGATGTCAGATCTAGGCGCCCATGACCGATGTCAGCCTAATACTTTGGTATTCGGGCCAACCGAGGACAGCGGACTACCCATAAGTAAGGACTGCAGCAATGTGAGATGAAGAACATCCAGGGGGAGTGATTTTATTGTTAGTATTATGGGGTTTAAGCCATGTTTCAGTTAAAGTTACTATACCTGGGGAATGATGAGCAATCCAAGAATAGAATTCAGAAACTTTATTCAGAATGCTGTGTTATGTTCAAAAAGTAAAGTGTTAAAAGTCAGTAGAGTTAATACAGAGAGCACCAGGGTTAGGGTGGCTGTGAGCAGAGAGGAACAATGTTATGGAGAAATGTGCTGGAAAAGGAACACTAGAGCATACAGTTAGGAGTTAGGTACTTAGGTTTGAATTTTAGGGGGTGAGATTGGTGAAAGATAAGTTTTCAGAGTAAGTGGGTTTGTGTGGATGAATATGGGGGGATTCATTTCAAAGGAATGTAGAGTAAGTGAGTTAGAAGGTATATCAGTTAGGGTAGGAAAGATATACTTAGGAGAAAGTATTGTGTGACAGGTGGTTGAGTGAGAGAGTAGGAAAAGATGGACAGTGGAGATGTAGATGTGTAACATTCTAAGGATGGAGAACAGGTATGAGAGAATGGAGAAAGAGAAGACAGAAAAGGGAGAGAGGAGTAGGATAGCTACTAAGAAAAAGTTTAGGTCAAAAGAGAAAAGACAAGTTATAATATAGAGCTGTGGAAATTAGGCTTTCATAATTGCTCAACTACTAACATATACTATATTTCATTATCAACCTTATTCCCCCTTAATATTTCCATAATTAACTGCCTCTTTTTCAATTTTAATTAGAAATTTTAGATAATATTACAGTATATTTTGCAATGTTCTCTCTCTCCTTGCTACATACAAATCTGTCAAATGAATGTTCAAAACTTTACATTCCTATGCAAACTAGGTACATGCTCTGTTTCTTAATGATGTTTACGTTAGCTACTGTAAAGCTTTTTTTTATCTCATGTATGTACACTTATCTCTACATATTATATTCTTTCTGATATCATGTAAATGTATTTTATGTATCTGTAAAAACTGGTATTAAATGTGGAGCGTTTCTCCCCAGGTCTCAGCTAAAAAAGGGTTTTACCTCAGTTGGACTTCTGGTAGGCAAAGACAGATAGAAAATAAATAAATAAATAAGAACTCCAAAACAATTTACAACTTAGTAGAAAAAGACATACCAGAAAACATTTTAAAGCACACAGTAATAAGTATTACAAAAGAATTTAAAGCAAACAACAATGTAAATAAATATGGTCAGTTCCTACAGACTACCTTTTCTTGTATGTATTTGAGACTGTGCTTTCTCCTTGCTCTTGGAGGTGCTAGCTCATGTGGTATGCCATTCAATCTGGTATCTTTTCCTGCACATGTTATAAAACTATCTCAAAGAAACACAGAGATGATAAATAGCATTTACATGAAGCATCAAATTCAGGTCAAAACGACCCTTAGAAATTGGCAAATTGCAACACTGGCAAAACATTCAGTTTAAAATTAACAGTGCAGGTAACAAGTTCTCTTCAGGGCAAGAAATATAAAAGTTACAAGAAGCATAAATATATAATGCTGTTCTAATGTCAGACCTAAAAGAATATGTATTTCCATATAAAGACTTTTTTATTTTTCTTGAATGATGTACCATAAAAATTACATTAAAAGTGATTTTTTTCATCAAACGTCAAGATACATCTGTCCCTTTGAAGTGTGGCTATAAATATTATGGTTCAAAAAAGAACCAAAGAAAATACTAAACTATTCCAATAAAATTTAGCATAAAACATGACCAATTCAATGTGAGAGCCAAACTTGCTTTCTTTTATTATGAGTGGTAAGCACATTCATTTGTCACACTGACTTCTGTAGACCATCAGACACAGGAAACAGCTAAAGGACAAGAACTTAATTGTTTGACATTTTCGTCTGAGTATCTTTACATCAAGAAAGTAAAAATATTAAACTATATTACACTAGTTTTGCTCTAATACTAGTGTGGCTAAAACTACAAGTGCAGTACTTTAAGATTTTGTTCAGCTAGGCTTTTGGCCTCAGTTTTTGTAGCACATAGCTTCCATGAGAGAGAGAGTTTACTGGTAAAAGTTTCAGTGTCTTGATTTCATCTGGCTTGTTACAGATAAACATTTCTGATTCGTTGCTTATAGCAAGAGCTTGTGTTTTCTTTTGTCCTTAGTGATCAACTAGCAATCAGACTACTGCTGCTGTTGCTCACCTAATATGCTAATTTGACCACCAAATTCCCTCCCTCTCCTCATTCATTGCTATTGTTATTAAACACAAAAAGCTCCTCAAAGTATAATTTCATCTGCTAATTCCAGTGAGCACTAGCAGATCAAAGTGGGAAGCTCCTCGCCTTAGACTGCTAAGCTCGAGTTACCCTTTCACTTATCCTCCTGCCTGCTTAGTGCACAGTGCACTACACAGAATATCTGACCCTTTTCCCCATACTCTGTCTAAAATCTGCTCATCATGGTATTTAATACACAGACTTCCTTACAAATTTACTTCCTTAGCATTCATTAATAACACATTTCACCAGGCACTAAATATCATGAAGTTGCAGTTTACTTCACCATCTGTTGCCACCTTGATAAAAACTGCCTCATGCTCATTGACAACCATTTGATTCTTCTACAGAATATTCATATCTGAGAAGTGCGAGTATTTACTAACCCTGGAGGCCAAACTCTCTTCAAAGACTGTAACTATTCCCAGCATTTTGTCAGCCCTGACAAACACAACACACAACTATGCCCTAGGCAAACAAGTAAACCTATTGACATCTAGGTACTTAAAAAGTCCTTGTCTAAACCACAAAAGTCTCCTACACAGAGATTTGGTATACAGAGTATTCAGTGTCACACTAACAGGCAAACAACATATACACACACTACAGAAAACATAACTACAAAGAAGGGTCACTCAACTGATAGCTTGAAGCCTTTTGTGATGCCCCTGCACTGGCCCAGTAATCAAGTGGCCTCAATCCTCACCACTAGCACCAGTGAGAGGTGTCCACATTGGGAGGATAACAAGTACACATACACAGTAAAGTACAATTTCCCTTAACAGCACACAGAGATCACAGTCAATCTGGGGCTGGTTTCTCCCTTTCTCTCCAGATCCCCAATAAAACTCCCCACTGGAACAGCTATAGGGTTCAGATCTCAGCCGAGTAGTCAAGTCAAGCCAAAACCTCCAGTACCTTCTCTGTCCAATCCGTGCTTTGTGTCCCTGCCCAAGTAGCTGACACACACGCACACTTTGAGATTTGATTTATATACAAACACACAGACACTTCTGGGGAAGGCTGGCACAGGTTCACTAGCTATGCCCCCTTATGCCCAGGCTATAAGGTAGTAATCACTGCCACCATCTACTCATCAGCTAGTCTAAGGGCCCTTACCAAAGGGTGTCCAATTCTACTGTGCAATGTTGTTATTATCCAAATAGTAAGTGTGACGAACAGCAAGGCTATTGGAGTGGCTTATACAGTATCACCAAATACATGCAAGTACTTCAAGATCTTAAATTATCTATACATAAAACAGCCACAGTTAAAAAGGTTTAAAATATTTAATAATAAATAATAAAAACACAAGACAATACTCATTAATTCAACACAATGAGATTAGATCATTCATATTCACAGGAAATACTTTAAAACAACATTGTAGGACAGGCTGACATCAATACAGAAAACAACTAGACTAATCTGGCTATATTCCTATCTATCTCTAAGAGAAATACTAAGATCTAAATTCTACTTACAAGGCAAAGTGCTGGTGAGTTGTTGTCAGCCTCAGAACAAAATACAAAATGTCATTCTTACTTTCAGAGATAGCCCTTAAACTGATAATATACATTACTGCTGAGTCATTTCAGATTACATCATTCTTGATACTTCTGCTTAAGTTTCCCAGGCTCACAGACCTTAAAATTTAAAATTTCTTTGTAATCTGCACCTGCCAGGAAGCCACAGCAATAAAAGACACTTTACATGTGAAACCTACTAATTATCTCTGTCTTAGGAAAACAGAAAGAATTTCTAGCTGCAGACATCCTGTCTCATAGCTTGAGATCACACACTGTTGTAAAATCCTTTACTTATCAGCTTTTTTCCAGCAGGGTGCACTGTGGTTACATTTTTGAAGCTCAGAACATAACACAGTTTTCTTACATTTGTCAAACAAACCTGTGGATCATATTAATATTTACAAGGACATAGAATTATTTACAACATTTTACCTAGCTAGGCTGGCAGCCCTCACACCCTTAAGACAAAGTCAAGACTGGACATCTAGTACCTTCTTAGTCATAGGTGACTTCATAGTTACATGCACAGATGCATCACTAACCACACTGAGCAAAGACAGACAATGACAGCAGCCTCTCAGGTTCCAGAATCTGCAGTTTTCACTAGGTCCCTCAAGTCCCTTCACCCAAAGTACACATATGCCATGGTTGCTGCACAGGGGTGACTGAATAACTTGAGACATAATTCCTTGAATCTGTTTCTTGAATCATACAAAGAGGGACATGACAGAGCTCTTAGGATGTGCATCTGAAATTGTTGTGAAACTATTATTAAGCATTATTCTACCACTGCCAAGAATGATGTAGCAACACAAACAGAAAATAACTGACTTCAGTTATTGGCTTAGCTATTGGTGTCACTCTGAGGGGATCCAATACATATCAGCCTGGGAGGAGATGATCCAAAACACTGGCTGCTTTGCTAGGGATGGCCAGCACCTCTTTCCTCATGGCTTCTGTTTATTGTCCTGGATCTTTCCTCCCCAAAGTATATTTTTAGACAAGGTCAGTCTCCTCAAATTAACTACATAGTTAATCAAAATCAAAGTATATAAACTGCTCAATGCTAGATGCCTAAACAAGACGTTGCACTGCTTAAGAGCAAACATACATTCCTGTGTAGTTAGTGAAACATGGCTTCAGGACAGTAATAGCACCCCCAAAGTGCAGTATCTAAATGCCTACTTCTCTTTTAGACTCGATGTAAAAAATTACGGTGTTACTTGAGGGGATATGCCTTTATTCCTAAAAAAAGTCACACCTCTATACACAAACCAGGACAATAATCTTAAATGTCTCCATATCTTTTTGACAGTAAAGAGAACTCTGTAACATATCATAACCAGCTAACATTCCCCTCCATGCCACCTGTCGACCATAAGGTATATCTAAACAAACTCATAATCTTAACACTATTCTCTTGGATGACTTCAACTATCCCTCCATTAACTGGGAAATGCACCCCACCTCAGACAATAAGGACAATAATTCCTAGACCTTATTAATTCTAGCTGTGTAGACTAACTGGATCAAGTCCCAACTAGGGGTTCAAAATTAATGGACCTGGTTTTCACCAATATTGCTAGCCTATGCAAAACACCTGATGTGCCCATACCAAAGGTCAAATCTGACTACTGTTTGGTAACACTTACTATGAGGGTAAAAACCTGACTTACCACAAAATCCTTTGGTTTTTAGGAACTACTTCAAAGCAAACCTAATCCAGATAACTAATGACCTGATGGAATTTACAGTTTCATTTAATGTTGATAATTCCATATTGGATATTGCCACATTTGTGGATCATTTCTATGCCCACCTCAAATCATGCATCAAGATATCTGTTCCCACTAGACACAAATACAATGCCAAATTCTGGAATAATCACGTATGATGGAACCCTAGTATAAAACATACAGTAAGAGGATTAAACCCATAGCCTATAAAAGTAAACTTAACACCCCATTATCTATACAAGAATTCAAAAATATCAAGAAGGAACACAGAAATAAAATAAAATCCTTCAAAACCAAGTACAAACTGAGAATTGCTACCTCTGTTAAGGCCAACCATAAAGCTTTCTTCAATCATGTCAAAAACCTTAGAGGTAATGCCAAGCAATGCTCAGAGCTGATATATAACAACAATTACTCGTCCCCTGAGGACAAAGCCAACATCCATCCATCCACAACCCCTTTTCCCACTTTTGCACATGGGGTCAGGGGTGTCACTTCAACAGTGGCAATAATATAGAGCCATGGCTCACACAGAGGAAAATATCAGGTCTAACTTTACTTCCCTATCTCCCCCCTAAGCCCTTGCTCTTTGGGTCCTGATAATGTGCCAAGGTGCCTTCCTGTCAGCACCACACACTGTCTGGTAGACTTGCTCCTAAGTGTAAGCAACCTCAGCTTCATCACTGGATTTGTGCCAGAGGAATGAAGAACTGCAGTAGTCATCCCACTCTACATGGGGGACAGGAAACTACAGACCCATAAAGCCTCACCAGATTTATCTGCAAAATAATATAAAGCATCACTATGGAATGTATCACAAAAAAGACATAGGCAGTATATAAGTTCTGGACCCAAGCCATTTTGGGGTTGTTAAAGGCAGACCCTGCCTCTTGAACCTGGTAGGCTTCTTTGAACATGTCAATGATGCATTAGACTATGGCAAATTAGTTCACATTGCCTACTTGGATTTGGCTAAGGTGTCTGATACTATCCCACTTAATGGTATCATTGACAAGCTAATCAAACAAATTGGCTAACTGACAGAACTCAATCTATTAGTGTGGGAGACATGCTCTCTGTGGTGTCCTCTAGTGACAGGTCATAGGTCCGCCTCTCTTTGGTATTTACTTCTCTGATGCCAGTGCTGATATCAAGGACTTGTAGCTGACCAGTTTTGTAGTAAATTGCTGTAAACATGAAGCTGTCATTAACTCCACATCTTATTTAAAAATACTTCAGAAGGGACTAACACATAAATAAGTGGTGCCCGGACCATGGCCTAAATCTAAACATCAAGAAATGCAGCATTGTGCCCTTGGGCAAAACTGGGCACTCATGCACCTAGCACACAGGTAACATCCCTTTGAAAGCTGACTCAGCCATTAGGGACCTCTACACTTTCATTGACAAGGAACTATCCATTGATCACCATGTATCCACTGCTGTTAGGAAATCCTTTTGCCTTAGGCTAATCACTAGGGATATTTCTTTTAGATCTAAGGTAGTTATCATCTCTCCCTATTCCTCTCTCATCAGGCCCAAAATGGAGTGCAATGGTCCCTTTGGTATAAATCTGTCTAAGCATATGACCCAGCATGAGAGGCTGCAGTGTTTCCTCTCCAAGATAATAAAACGGCGTGTCTTCCTTGAGCTACCCAGACCACCATAAAGAGCTCTCTCTCTCTTTTTTTCTCTTCCTACAGACTCTTAGGAGGTATACACCATCTGGCCTACAGAGACTTGAAGGACCCAGTTGTATAGAATCTCCTGCAGATCAGCAAAACTAACTAGTTTCCCATATGTACTAATTATCTCAACACCCACTCAAAAGATCTTTACTTCCACCAAAACATAAACAGAACCTGCTGGCAAGATAGACAGATATCCCCCCAGACAATCCCTCTTTTATGCAATAGACTTCCTCTGAATGTAAACCAAAGTAGCTGCCTGACCCTCTTTAAGCATAACCTGGATGAATGGAAAGGCAATTGTAAATGCAGCCTGGGTCAGCCCTCAAGCCCTCAATGAAAAGAGTCAAAATGAGGTATAAATTAGTCATGTCAGTGGACACCTACAATTCGGGATATTTTGGCTAGGCTACAAACTGTCATCTGAATCCACAGCCTAGTATCATAGCAAAAGTTGCAAAGGTAAGCAAAAGTTTGAAATGATCAATGAAAGTAAAGGTGAACTACCGTATTATATATCAGTAAACTAAACAGCCAATAAGAAATCAGCAGTCAGTCAAACACAACCAATGGGGATAGAAATATACACAGCCAATCCAAGACTGACAAGAAAGGAGAGTGAGCTAATGGAAGCATGGCCAGGGAGCCACCTCTCAAAGGCAAGAAAGATTCTAAGCAAAACAAGTGAAGAAGAATATAACCAACATCATCCAGTGAAGAGGACAGATGGGGAACTAGCTGAGTTGGTGCTGGAAATCAGGTCTGTTAGGATTCACAATCAAGAAATATTGTCAAAACAAAGACAGACAGCAGAAAAATTAAAAAAGCATAGCCCCTAATAAGAGTATAGTGCTACTCTGGCAAGTGGCTTTGGCTGGACTTTGTTAAGATTAACAGCCTAGGAAAAGATTAGGTGCTCAGCAGGTATTAAGCAATACTAGATACTGAGCCCAAAGAAAAGCAGGAGAATGGACAAGGAGGAGGGCTTTAATGGAAAACAGTAGCCAGATGGAGTGAAAATGGCTGAACACCTCTGAAGGACAACAATAACTTGTAGGAGTTAGCAGAAGAAGCCATGTTGTTCTGACAAAGAATGGGTCAATCAGCAGAGAGAAAGCTGTGTACAGGGAACCAATCAAAACATGAGGTTTCCAAAGGAACCCTCTCTTGACCTTATATGTCGATCCATCTTGCAGGGAAAAGCCAAAATGCCTAAAAAAGAGGGCCACTAATCCCACTAACCTATGGAATGGAAGCTGTAGCACTCACCCTGTTTTTGGAAAGAATGGCATGCCTGGCAATATGTTAACAAGTGAAGTGGAGCCCGCTGCCTCAGAGCAAAGTCAGGGGTCATCATGCTAAAGGGAGGTAAGGTGCAGAGGCAGACCTTTCAATGGTCCCTGTTTTGAAGGAACATCCCTATTTTCCGGCCTGATTTATCCCCAGGACATGATGTACCTAATGGTATGTCCCTATTTTCATGATTACTTTATCTTTTCCCATGATTTTCTGAATCCTCCACATCACATGAGAGTTTTAAAGCTGTCGAGTACACAGAAAACCACACTAAATGACAAACATACTAATGGTATCAATAGTTTAAAGAAAGAGGACCTCGTATCATAGACTTTTGCAATATAGTTCATATAAGTCTACAGATTTTACACTGTCTCTTTGATAATGTGCTTATATTTTTCCATCATTTTGTCACTCTCTGCTTTTAAGCATGTTCTTCTGAGCATAGCACATTTATACTGGTAGTGGGAAGAGTTATGTGCTCTTTGGTAATTAAATGTTATGCTAATTAGATGCCCAGATTTTTGGTTGGATGTACCTACTTTTCAAGGGCCTTGGTAACTATTTTCAATATTTCCAAGTTAACAGGTTTATGCTACGGACTGAAAAGAAGGTCCAAAAAGCCAGACCCATGGTCCATAAAACAAAGTATGTAGCTAGGGAAAAGGCACTGAACATTCCAGCTATCAGGGACTATCAAGCAACAAGCATAATGTGTGCCTACATACATGGCTGGGAAGAAGGTCCATCTAGTTGGTTGTTATATAAGAAGGCAATGGCTAATCCCAGCTAACAGGAAAGCACCCAATCACATGAGAACTGAGGGACAGTGAAAAAATGAGGAATTACCCTAATACCAGATCAGAAAAAGTGCAAAGATACACTATAACATTCTAACCAACCTTCATAATAGGAATGCTCTTACAGACACCAGGGGGCATGGGACACATGATGGCAGCTCAGAAGTCACCTCCAATGAGTTAACAGTAGTAGTAAATAAACCATATAAGCTTTGTGGCAGCCATGAAAGCCTTTCAACAGACATCCCATAAAAGTACATAAAGCAGTTCCATTTTGAATGACATTTGAAAAAGCAGAGAACCACAAGTTGCTCAAAACCACATCTGGAGTGTTATAATGACTCAACCCATAGAACAACAGTAAAGAAAGCCAGGGCCAAGGATTGGCTAGTACTCAGAAAAGGATGAAGGGAGAATTAATTGGGGAAAATGGGAAAAGAGCAGTCAGCCTAACATAGCCTTACACAGTACTAAACTATGTCCAGGGAAAACTAAGGAATTCCTAACTGGCAGACATAGGTTAAACAGTGATTGAGTGGGGACAGGAAACATGAATCAAGTGCTGCTCAGTTTCAAGTTTTACCTACTGGAAGGCTGCAATAGCGCCAATCCAAAAAACAAAGCTTATAAACAAAAAATACATATTATATTATATTATATTATATTATATATCATAACAAACATAAATACAAACAATTTGGCAATTATATTATATATCATAACAAACATAAATACAAACAATTTGGCAATCAGTGAAAATAACACAGAAAAAAATGCAAACACTCATCTGCTATCTCTGCTATAACAAATGTATTACGGATGCCTGTTAACCCCAGCCAAAATCAAGATGTACAAATCAATATCTATCAAACATACTGGCCCAGTGCTCCCCAAAGCATATTAAAAGTGGTTAAGCCCTAAGGCACACTTCACAAATGTACTTTCATTAATCCCTCAGGGGAGGCAAGCACAGAACCAAGTTTGACACAACTCCTTTTTCCCCAGTACTGAGTCAAAGTATCCTCCCAGAGGACCAACAGGGACTCTAGGAAGGACATATAACATGGAGAAGCATTAACCAGTCCTAATAAAACACATCAGGTTTTGTTCTCATACTAGACTGCTTGTGTACTTATTTTAGAATAGTCCAGTGTTTCATAGGCAACTGCCTTAGCTATGATTCTCTGAAAATTTCATGACAGTATATCAATCTAATTTGTAAAAACAGCTATTTATACATAAACCGCTAAACTGGCCAGACACAGCAGTTTAGCGACAGTCTTCTTGAAAATAATGAACAGTGTACAGGTTACAAATATTTTGTCTTTTCTTACATGCTTTAACATTACTTTAGGTCTGCATCAAGACCGACATCTTAGTGAAAGCTGAGATACATGCAGAAAGTGATCACCACCGAATAAATCCACTAGCACATACTCCCCAGAGGGGACTTTTCAGATTCTCCCTCTTTCATTTCCATGCACTACTAAAGTCAGGTTGCTCCTCAATAAAAACAGCAACCACAATCCCACCCTTTCTTTTCTATTTTTTATAACATTAGGTTCTGGAAATATTAAATCCAAACACATACCAATAAAAGCCTTTCTCTGTCTTTAAAGAAATATTCTGATCAGTGCTAAAAATAGAGTGGAGCGAAGGGGTGACTCTAAGGGGCTCAAACTGCTAGGAGGGGTGTACCATGAAAGAGTTGCCATTCAGTCCCTGCAAGTCAGTACTGTGATCAGTTTTGTTGGTCAGCATGGCACAAGTATAGTAGCAGTGGTCATTTAAGCAATCATGGCTAAAGCTGCTTAAATAATCTTATTTATCTTTCATTCTTTCTCCAGTTTATTCATGCATTTGGTCCTCCACTCTGGTTGAAGAAGCATTTCATCTAGTTACATCTCTGATTACCATTACTTCTACACTTTATGCATATTGTTGAGACTATTTCAGAAATTTTATCACTGCACATTAATTTGTGTACTTCTATATATACAGTGTAGCCATATCTAACATTTGAACAAAGGTTCAATGCAAACATCACACTTTATCATAGGAGATTACTAGGCTATTGACCCGGAGGTCATTTTAAGCCTAGCCATTTCACCCCAGAGGTGCTCTGTTTCACATGAATTGGTAGCCTGTTCTAAATACTAAATTTGTGCCTCCAGCATGTCCTATTTAAGTTGCCGGACAAATTTAAATCCCTGGAATGGGTAGTCCTAGATCCATTTGATTTAAGGATATGTAAGTTCATTAGGCCTAAGTCTTGGGTTGCTCTGTAGACCAGGCATAAGTCTCCCCTTAGAAGTCTATACGATACGGAGTATAGTGACAGGGATTTTAGTCAGCCCGTATAAAGCACTTGACCTTCTTTGTTAGAAACCTCTGAGGTCTCTCTAATTGCTGTAGATGCTTAGTACAGTACATACCAAATGGGGTGTTATACTCAATTATGGGCCAAATAAGTGCCGAGTATGGGGGGGGTTATACCTACTTTTGCTCTTGTGACAATGCCTTTACTAATCATGTGAGCTTTGTGGAAATCTGTCCTTACAATGCAGACAAGTGTTGGTCGAATTTAAGTTCACAGTCAGCCTGTGATCCCAGGTCCCTTACCACTTCATGGGTACTTACTTTACTGTTAATGATTTGATAGTGTGAAGGGACATTGTGCTGAAGGGAATGATGATGCATTTCTGTGCATTCAGTTTGAAACTGTGACTAATACACCAGTCATCGATCTGTGTGAGACCATCCTGGAGTATAATGACTTCATTTGGGGATTCAATGATTGCACCTAGTTTACAGTTGTCTGCAACTCTGGTCAGCCACAACCATTTAGTTTTGACCTGAACTTCTGAGAAGTATATACCAAACAGTAGGGGGCCCAGCACTGACCCCTGTGGCACCCCACTGGTAACAGGTCTGCTCGTTGATGTGGAGTCACCCGCTTTGATAGTGTGGGTCCGGTTTGTGAGACAGTTAGCAACTCATCTTACAACGAAGGGGTTTACATTCAGTTTGCTAAGTTTATCAGTAATGCGTGAATGTGGGATCATGTCAAAACCCTTTTCCAAGTCGAGGTATGCTGTGTGCACAGATTTGCCTTCATCAATCACCTTGGTCACACTTTCAAAGAAATTCACCAGATTTAACAGGCAGGATCTGCCCTTCACGAAGCCAAACTGGGTAGGATCCAGGGTTTGGAGGTCATTTGTGTCTTTATTTATGAGGTCCATAATGATAGGTTCCATGGCCTTACAGATAAGGCTGGTCAGGCTTATGGGTCTGTAATTCCCTGGGTCTGTTGCTAGGCCACCTTTGTGGAGGGGGAATAACTGTAATTGTAACTGAACTGTTCTCCATTCTGCAGGAACAAAGCCTTTGGTTAGGCTATGATTGAAAAGGGTACTTAGTGGTGATACTAGTTCATGTTTTAGCCTGTTTAGAAGACAGCCTGGAATGTCATCTGGTCTCATTGAGGCCATGTTCTTTGCTTTGGACAGGGATTTGAGGACCTGCTCTTCAGATATGTACTGTGGGAGGGGGAGTTTGGGTGAGGGTTTGCTGTAAGATAGGAGGGGATAAGAGAGTGGAATTTTCATCAAACCTATCCGCTAGCAGATTCACTACTTCTCTGGGGTAAGTATGCATGATACTGTTGGCCCCCAGTTTTGCACATGCTTGGGTCCTACCCTTTAAGGTTATGTACATAGCCGTAAAAGGCCGTATGGTTATCCTTGGCAGTACTTGCTAGGTTTCTCTCAAAGGAGCTCTTGGAGGATTTGACAAGTTGTCTTATTTGCCTATTAAGGCTGCGGAGGGTGCTTTTCCATTGTTGGGTCCTTGTCTTTCTTTTCTTGGACAGCAACTTTTTGCATTTATTGCAGAGTTTGTTGATGCTGGAAGTTTTCCATGGCACCTTGGTTTTACTTGGGGCTCTGGCTGTGATTCTATCTGGTACAGCTGAGTTTCTGCATTTATGCAAGTGATTTTACAGGGCTTTAGTGTAAGCTTTGGCACAGTTACCACTTTCAGCTTAGGGTGGGGCTTGGAATGCATTTATGCCTTCACCTAGGAGGGTATAGTTTGCTTTGGTGAAGGTCCAACAGTTGCAGCAGTGCACCGATTTGACATGTTGGTGAGGACCAGCTTTAGAATGTTTGTTCCTCTTGTCAGGGTATGGACAATTTGTTCCAGGGCATTTGAATTCACAAAGTCAAGGAACTTTTGTGCTAGCAAGTTTGGGCTAGAGTAGGTTTCACAGTTGATGGTGGGATAATTGAAATCCTCCATAACCAGTTTCTTTGGTAAAATTTGGATCGCCCTCAGTTTGGTTAAGTAGGCTTCATGGGTGTTGTGACTGATGGAGGGGGGGTCTATAACTGGCTAGGAATTGAATGGGGGTCTTACCCATTGTAATCTGGACCTGGAGTAACTCCAAGGAGTTGTCCAGTCTAACTAGAAGTGAAGTGACTTTATCTCTAATACAGATTGAAACACCTCCTCCTTTGGCTTTCACGTGTTCCTTTTGCAGTTTAAAGGTATTGTAGCCTTGCAGGGCTGGGGTACTGTCTGAGGTGTTAAACCAGGTTTCTGTGATGGCACAGACATCTACTCTACATCTTCTAGTGACAGAAGTGTTTCCAGGGAGTGCAGTTTTTGGTTTACGCTCCTAGCATTTAGCAACATGACCTTTATTTTGTTCTGATTCCGGTTAATTTCACACTGGTAATGTTATTTTCGAGACCTTGCCTAAAACAGACATGGGGGAGGCAAGAGCCTTTGCAAGCAGCATAAAGCCTAGGAGTGCCAGGTGCAAACCGTCTCTGGCAAAGTAGCGAGGTTTGTTGAACATGGCTTACCAAGCAGACAGGAACCTGGATTCCCTTGGAATAACACCAAAAATTAAGCCAATTACTGAAATCAATCATTTTTTGTTTATATTGTGGCATCAATCTAGGTGAGGGTAGTATGCTGCTCAAGGCTAGGGATATACCTGCCTGGGTCTATATTAGAATCTCAATAAAAAATAAAAAATAAAAACAAGGGTCTCAACAGAAAGTGCAAAGTCCGTATACAATTTAATGAAGCACTTTTCGTTGCCGCTAGTACGGCAACTTCTTCAGATTACATAAAAACAAACTCTTTACAAATTTAAATAAAAAAATGACATGACAAATAGTCAGCTGATCAAATTCGTCATTACAAATCATGAATATTGAATAGTTAAATCAATCATCCCAATCTATTTACTACTACACTAATTGCAGCGTTTAAATCAGCACATTTTCCCAGTCACCAACGTATAGACTCTCACATCACATCCTAATATTATAACAATGAAATACTTTTTTTAAAAAAAAGTATTTTCCATACAAGAAATACAATAGAATAATCCATTTTACACAAAAAAGTTAAAAACCATTATTATGTAGAATCACCTCAATAGACTTATATCATAAAAATAAAATTTGCGATCGAAGTCGCTCAAACGTATGTAACAGTCCAACAATGTCTCTTCAACAACAAGTACTTCCAGTGCTTAGCTTGTAATATACTACCTTTTAGCTTTATCATTACTCTATAGCATACTAGCCCTAATACAATTACTCAAATAACCGACTGTCTAAGTCGGTACTTGTGGGCATTGCACGTACCTAGTTTAATCCTATACATATCAAGTGTCTTGTTAGTTATTATTCTCTTCAAGAACATGAATCTTTCACTCAGTTCTACCTAGCTAGGCTCCTAAGTTTTACTACCTACGAACACACATATGCATTTGAGAGACAGAAGTTGGAAAATCCCTTAGCAAGCCATAGTATGGCCAATGAGAACCACACTTTTTGGTTTAAAGTAATAGATCAAGTGATGATAAACACTAGGGGAGGCCCAACAAATTGGTTATTGGACGAACGTGAGCTAGTTTGGCAAAATCGACTCAATGCCTTTTCAACTCCAGGCCTGAATGAGTCATGTAACATCGCTTGCCTCCTAAAACTTAGGAGCCTAGCTAGGTAGAACTGAGTGAAAGATTCATGTTCTTGAAGAGAATAATAACTAACAAGACACTTGATATTTATAGGATTAAACTAGGTATGTGCAATGCCCACAAGTACCGACTTAGACAGTCGATTATTTGAGTAATTGTATTAGGGCTAGTATGCTATAGAGTAATGATAAAGCTAAAAGGTAGTATATTACAAGCTATGCACTGGAAGTACTTGTTGTTGAAGAGACGTTGTTGGACTGTTACATACGTTTGAGCGACTTCGATCGCAAATTTTATTTTTATGATACAAGTCTATTGAGGTGATTCTACATAATAATGGTTTTTAACTTTTTTGTGTAAAATGGATTATTCTATTGTATTTCTTGTACGGAAAATACTTTTTCTAAAAAAAGTATTTCATTGTTAGAATTTTAGGATGTGATGTGAGGGTCTATACGTTGGTGACTGGGAAAATGTGCTGATTTAAACGCTGCAATTAGTGTAGTAGTAAATCGATTGGGATGATTGATTTAACTATTCAATATTTATGAATTGTAATGACGAATTCGATCAGCTATTTGTCATGTCATTTTTTATTTAAATTTGTAAAGAGTTTGTTTTTATGTAATCTGAAGAATTTGCCGTACTAGCGGCAACGAAAATCGCTTCATTAAATTGTATATGGACTTTGCACTTTCTGTTGAGACCCTTGTTTTTATTTTTTATTGAGTTTCTTATCTCTAGTTTGTTTTATATTAGAATCTCGACTGCTTAGCTTGTTGAACGCCGAAACACTGACAGCTAAACGGAGAAAGCTTAAAATCGCAAATGGCCTCTTACGCAAATTTCATTGGGAAAAAATGTGCTTGCCCGTCACAAATTAAAATAAACTTCCAAACACTAACACCCCCCATACCTCCCTAACTAATTATACCAACTCCAGGATAACTCTACATTGGGGAAAGGGCAAATTCCCGATAACAGTCAAGCAAATTATTTTGCAATGAAAGAATATGCGCAAGTGGCAGTTTGCGATTTTTAAGCTTTTGCCGTTTAGCAGTCGATGTTTCGGCATTTGACAAGCTAAGCGGTCAAACTTATAATATAGACCCACCTACCTGCGACATATACTCAGAGAGCTCGACCATGTCTCTCTTCATATAGTCCAGTGAGGTATGCCTCAGGTCATTCATACCAGCATGAACTATAACAGAGTCATAACGGTACTTGTTGCTAAAAGACATGAGTGCATGGAAGATTGCACTGCACAGTTTTCAAAGTCTGTTACATGATTAAGAGATACCAAAATCAAGCTAAATTTCATAGTAATCAATGCAAGGTTTATGAGATTTATCAAACTATAGCACGTTGAATGAATGTCTCTTAGAATTTCCCATTTCTTTGGTTCAGAGGGATGAAACCTTGCCTGTGATCCAGATAACCATTACTGAGTTAGCAGAATGGGTGGAGAAAAGATTGCAGTGAGTGGCCATTGTCAACACTCTTGTTGGGGGGTTCTGACTCACCACTTTAGTGGCACCTGGAATGAGTACTACATGTTGTACCCATGCAGCTCAAGTCTGCAAAGTACACACTGCTTAGGAGCAGGGGATTAGCATGTATGGATGTAGAGTTAATCATGGTTTCCACAGTTGGCAGCACTAGCAAAGCCCTAGTGAGTCAGTGCAGGGATTAAGAGCTCTGAGGGTATGGGAGTTCATTGAGTTCAGCACTTTGGCCTGGTCCCTGCAAGTTGGCTCTTGCCTCTCTGATCGGACTGTGCCCTTCAGACAGACAATGAATGGGCCTGGACTCTTGACCTAGAGAGAGAAGAAAACATATCAACTGCACAATGGAAGAGGAGCCTTTGGGAAAGACCCAGTGGACAGGGGTTAAAAAAAGATTGTCGGCTGGGATGCCTTCTGTGTGGAGTCTGCATGTCCTCCCTGTGTTCATGTGGGTTTCCTCTGGATACTCCGGTTTCCTCCCACATTCCAAAGACATGCATCTGGAGTCTTTCTCCCTGGGCCTCCACTGAAAATAGGCTTTGTCCTAGTCGGACTTTCCTGGTCAACAAATGTTAAATGAATAAATAAATAAAAAAGACTGTCTATCAAAGTGTTTTCATTCAGGCTGAAAAAATCTAATCCTCAAATAGCTAAGAGATCATTTTCAAAACTCCATGAAAATGTTCATCCATTCAATAATTACAACCATTTTACTGACTAAGGGACCTTATGGAAAATATCTCAGAAGGTCCAAAGTGATTTAGGTCAACTAAGTAAAGTAGCAATCTACAAATGCAGTTAAGAATGCAAAAAAAATGTTTTTGAAACAGTATTTGCACCAGTTGTGAAGTCAGTCTATGGAGGTCAAAGATCCACACACCCTTTCTTGCAGGGGACAGTGCCTGCTACATATACACCCTTTCTTGCAGGGGACAGTGCCTGCTACATGGTCTACTAAAAACATGCAGCTCCGAGATTGCCAAACCTCTGGAAAAGGTATATTTTATCATTAAGCAACTATGTTACATGACAATGCCAGTTTTACATCACTGCATGCTTGAATGTCATACAGCGTACCTATGCCCATCTCAATAGCCAGCATACTGGCTGCTTTCAGTTTCATGCTCTATGACCTGACCACCTTACTTTTTGATTTTTCTAAACTAATCAAAACACATCAAACTTAACAATCAACTGACAACACAGTAACTTATTTGCTTGGAAACCCTTTTACTATATCATAGCAGCCTCACAAGAACATGATTTTAATTAGGACTGGCAGAAATGCAATATGCATGCTCACACATTTGTATTCTAGTCTGAAAAGACTGATGTGCTTTATAAGTTATGTGCACCATTATTCATATTTTGGCATGAAAAGATTAACATTTCACATGATCTTACCTTGTAAGTACACCATTTTATGAATTCAGCTGATATTCTCACATAGCCCACAACTTGGCATAAGTTGGTAGCAAGATAATTTCTTAAAACTATATTTCTACTTTTTCACAATATGGGCACTACAATGGTTGCTGATGCATATGTATAATACATAGCATATGCAATATATATATATATATATATATATATATATATATATATATATATATATATATATACATGTATGTATATATATATATATATATATATATATATATATATATATATACATGTATGTGTATATATATATATATATATATATATATATATATATATATACATATCTATATCTATATATATATATATATATATATATATATATATAAACACAAAAAAACAGTGCAGTAACTGCTATGAACCAACAAATAACCCAAAGGAGCAGTAAAACCAATGTCACATTTACTTGGGACAGAAACCTGGTTCAAGGCTCCCAGGAGCACCCCAGCTCTAACAGGTTATACTTCATGCCATGCTTTCCGGCCCCAAAACTCAGAACGAACCACAAAAGGAGGGGGAGTATCCATATTTATCAAAGATACCCACATCTCCAGGTTAGTGGCACTGCACGAAGCATCGGAGACCATTCATGTGCAACTAACAGTGGGCAAAACTGCCTTTCAGTTTGTAACCTGCTACAGACCACCCTCCCAAACACAGGAAACTCACACGGCTTTCCTGAGAACACTGGAGAATATGAAGGTCTCTCCAAACACCATTATATTGGGTGACTTCAACTACCCAAACATTGATTGGGAAAACTACTCAAGCCCAAACACCCTCGCCCAACAGTTCCTAGAATTTATAAACTCAAATGCTATGGAACAACTGGTCACCACTCCCACAAGAGGGGAAAACATATTGGATCTGGTCATCACCAACATGGGG
Organism: Protopterus annectens; assembly: GCF_019279795.1. Taxonomy (NCBI): domain Eukaryota; kingdom Metazoa; phylum Chordata; order Ceratodontiformes; family Protopteridae; genus Protopterus; species Protopterus annectens. The sequence goes on along the minus strand of NC_056742.1, from coordinate 278,356,355 downwards.
TCTCTATGTTCCACACCAGAGGTATATGCCTCATTGGTAAGATCAGACCATAAACTAATCTCACTGGACATCCATATTCCGTCCCCACCCCTAGCCAAGGAAACCACGGTGAAGAACTTCTCAAAAGCAAACTTCACACTTCTCAAAACCGAGGTGGAATCCTTCAAAGCTCCTGGGCCAGTGGAAAATACGGCCCAAAATGCAGAATCCTATACAAAAGCATTTTATGGACACCTACATGAATGCATGGAGCATGCTATCCCAAATAAAACCAATACTCACTCCTCCAAAGGCAGGAGACCTGTCTGGTGGTCCCCGGCCATAAAAAAGTTATACAATAGAAGGAGAAAGCTACTACATGATAGAGCAAAATCCCAAAAAGGGAAGGCGTCTCTGATCAGTACTAGCAAGAAACTATGATCCCTCATAAAATCATCAAAGGCCAGCTTCGAAATAAAAATTGCACAAGACACTAAAGGTAATCACAAGGCCTTCTTTAGTTATGTCAGAAACCTGGGAGGCAACTCCCAGATATGCTCTGAGTTAGTGCAAAAATGACAAAAAATACACTGAACTCACAGACATTGTCAACATCCTTGCAGAAAGGTTCAGTGCAAATCCCCCCCCCCCCCAAAAGAGCAAATGTCTATCTCAACAGAGTGTAGCCTTCCTGAGATCACAGATGCACAGGTGAGACCTGCCCTCTCCAAAGCAAAAAACACAGCATCAATGGGACCAGACGGTGTCCCGGGCTGCTTCTTACATGACCTCCAAGAAGAACTAAACACTCATATAAAGTCACTGTTCAATCTTAGCCTTACTACAGGATATGTACCCAAGGAATGGCGTACAGCAACAGTGGTCCCACTCCACAAAGGTGGTGCCACAACAGACCCCGGAAACTATTGCCCTATAAGCCTGACTAGCCTGGTCTGCAAAGCTATGGAACGTATCATCATGGAAGTCATAAACAAAGACATTGGGAACCTCCAGACACTGGATCCTACCCAATTCGGCTTTGTTAAGGGCAGATCTTGCCTGTTGAACCTGGTCGACTTCTTTGAAACAGTTACCAGAGCCATAGATGAAGGGAAGGTAGTCCACACAGCCTACCTGGACCTTGCAAAAGCCTTTAACACAATACTCCACTCGGGCATCATAAATAAGCTCACCAGCTTAAATATCAACCCCTATGTCACAAGATGGGTTGCAAACTGGCTCAGGGATAGAACCCACATGGTCAGAATATCAGGTGCCATGTCAGACTCTAAACCAGTTACAAGTGGCGTCTCACAAGGCTCAGTCCTGTGACCTCTCTTGTTCGGTATATATTTCTCCGAGGTACAGGCTAACACGGGTGGACTATGGCTGACCAAGTTCGCAGATGACTGCTAACTGGGTGCCGTAATCAACTCTCCGGCTGACACAAGCATCCTCCAAAAGGGTCTCACAGAGACGGATAACTGGTGCCAGAGCCATGGCCTAAAGCTAAATGCCAAAAAGTGCATAGTCATCCCCTTTGGGAAAAACAAAGTGTCCACAAATTACCACATAGGTGGTAATCCATTAATCTGGAAGAAGTAATTAGGAAAATCTTACACAATTTGGCAGACATAAGTGGACTGGAGTCATGACCAATATGATAATGAGAAATTGCATAAGTTGTACTTTGACTGTGGAACTGCTGGCACCATCATTAAAAAGAGTGGTTAAGAAGTCAAGCACCAGAGGAAGGGGAACTGTGAAGGGGTTGAGGCCTTGCCGCTCCGCCCACAAGGAGAACCGTTTCCACTTACTGCGGTAGACTTTCCTAGTGGAAGGCTTATGAGCTGCCACCAGGATGGCCTTAACAGGGGACGAAATACCGGGAGTCCTGATCAGGAGTGGAACTGGAACAGCCAAGCGGTCAGCTTCAGGTTGTCCAGGTTCGGGGGAGATAAGCGGGATGGATGAGATATCAGATCCGGAATGGGATCTAGAATCCAAGGAGGATTCACAGAGTGAGACCTTAGAAAAGGGAACCAGATCTGTCGAGGCCAAAATGGGGCAATGAGAATCATACTGCACCCCAACCGAGAGGCTTTCTGAAGAACTTGGAGCATCAGAGGCAAGGGGGGGGGGTAAGCATAAAGAAGACCGGGTGGCCAAGCATGCACCAGAGCGTCTCTTGGGGCACCTCCGGGAGGAGGTATTAGAGCGAAAAAACTGTCGCACTTGGTGTTTGAGGGAGATGCAAAAAGATCGCAACAAGAAGTTCCCCACCGTGCGAAGATGCGTTCCGCTACCTGAGTATTGAGAGACCACTCGTAAGGGGTGAGAATGGTGCGACTGAGTTTGTCCGCCAGGATGTTGGACCGACCCGGAATATGCGTTGCTATGAGAAAGCGGTTGGTGGAGACTGCCCATTCCCACACTCTCATGGCTTCTCGACAAAGAGGGTAAGACCTGGTTCCTCCTTGTTTGTTGATATACCAGACAACAGACATGTTGTCCGATTGAATCGCAATTGTTCCCAAGGGAAGAAAGGCCTGAAGTGCTAGCAACGCTAAGAGCACTGCCCTCATCTCTAGAACGTTGATATGCAGTGAGGTCTCTGAATCGTTCCACGTGCCTTGGACCGTCCGGCCTGCAAAATGCCCCCACCCGGCGCCGGGGGCGTCCGGGGTCACCGTGGCGAGAGGAGGAGAGGCACAAAAGGGGCGGCCTCCGTGGAGATCTGGAGAGTGTAGCCACCACAGGAGGGACCTTTTGAAAGCCTTGCTGATAGCAATGGGATGATGCATAGGAAGAGCAAGATACGACCACTGAACTAGGAGTGCCCATTGAAGGATGCGCATATTGAACCTGGAGAGAGGAAGAAGCGCTATCGCTGCCGCCATGGACCCTAGGGCCCTCAGGACCAACTCCGCCGGAACTGAGCTTGAGTGGAGAATGGCCCGCACTGGAGCTGCAGGTTTTGAACTCTGTCCGCAGTTAGGAAGGCTCTCAATGTCCTCGTGTCTAACCTGGCACCTATAAAATCTATGAACTGCATGGGTGCTAGGTTGGATTTTTTTGTGTTTATTGTGATGCCCAGACGAGGAGCAAGATGGAGAAAGGAGTCTCGCGCCAAGAGAAATAGATGCCTTGTTGGGGCGGTGAGGATCCAGTCGTCCAGGTAGGGAAAGACCTGCACCCCCTGAAGCCTCAGGTGGGCCGCTACCACTGCTAATACTTTGGTGAACACCCTGGGGGCTGTGGTGAGACCAAAGGGAAGGACCCGGAATTGGTAGTGACTGGCTCCCAGCCGGAAGCGGAGAAACCTCCTGGAGCGCCTGTCCATTAGTATATGGTAGTACGCATCCTTGAGGTCTATGGAGCACATCCAGTGGTTTTCTCCCAGAAGGGGAAGAATAGACTGCAATGTAACCATTCGGAATTTCTCCTTGGGAACTGCCAGTTTCAAGAGTGAAAGGTCTAAAATTGGTCTTAGATCCCCCGTCTTTTGGCACTAAAAGAACCTGGAGTAGAACCCTGATCCGATCTGGTCTGAGGGGACAGGCTGGATGGCTCTTTTCTTTAGCAGATGGCCAATTTCTGCCAAAGCGGCCTCCCACTGACCGGGTGGTACGTCGGGAGGGACTTCAATTTTGGCATGTGACGAAAGGGATACGGTATCCTCTGGATATGATCTGGAGGACCCAGCGGTCTGATGTTATGGACTCCCATGCCGCTAGGTGCTCAACGTCCCGACTGCCTCCAGAGTGGAGCAGCTGGGCAACCCTTCAGGGCTGCTGCGCGGGCCGTTCAGAGAAGGGTTCTCTGGACCCGAAGTTCCTGGGAGCCCCTCTGCCCCTGGGGCGGCGTCCTCCCTGTCCTCCTCTGCCACGGAAGGACTGGTTGTCCGGAACAGGCTGGGATTGCTGCGACTTCCAGAACCACATCTTCTTCTGACCCTTTTGGTTCCTAGAATAGGGCCTCTGGGGTACAGAGAAGCGGATTCCGACGGCAGACAGCGTCTTCCCGTCCTTTTCGCTCTGGGTCAAAGTGTCACGAACAGTTTTGCCAAAGAGGGCAGAACCATCGAAAGGGGCGTTCGCAAGTGACGCCTTGAAGGGCTCCGTGAAATCACAATGACGGAGCCAGGCCTGACGTCTGGTAACTAGGCCTGCCCCTGCGGCTCTAGCGGCCCTTCCGTAGCATGGGACAGTAGCCGCATAGAGGTATTAGTGACGGACCTGAGAGTGGCCATACGGGTGGAGTGCAGCACTTTGTCCTCCTCCGACATGGACTCTGGGGGGGATGCAGCGTATTCTTTTATAAGATCGCGCTGCATCCTAATCACATGTGCCAGGTAGTTCAGCGCCCTCACTGAGAAGGTCGCTGAACTAAACATCCGCTTCCCCAAGCGGTCCATCATCCGAGACTCCTTGCTCGGGGGATGGACTGAGGGACTCTCCTGAGCAATTCCCTCTTGGTGGCAGCCGCCGTCAACATGGCATCTACCGGAGGCCCCTTACTCCAATGGGCACGGTCAGCTGGGGGACTGAGAATACGGTCGGGCCTTTTTGGGATTGGCTCCACGGTGTCCGGTTCCTTCCACGCCCTGGTGGTAATGAGGTCCACCAGGGGGTCGGCAGGAGGGGACACCCAAGAGGTAGACGGGCCCACTTCAAATGCCTCCAAGAACACGGACTTGTCCGAGGAAGACTTGGGGGCAGACCACCCCCTTATGGAGCATTTCCATGATGTCTCCAAATGAGACATCCTCAGGGGTGATCTTGGGGAGCCTTCCCCTTCCTCCAAGTCCGTGTCTTCTGTGAGAGACTCGGGAGTCAATGTGCCTCCTTTTGCACGTATGTTTGGAGAACATCCTCCGGGGCTGTCAGAGGACTCCTCGACAGCGACCTGTTCCAATGGAACACCTTGGGGCAAAGGAGCGGGCTTTCCCAAGGGCGGATGGTGGAAGCCTGACCCAGTACAGATGGAGCGGGATGGAGCGAAGCAAGTGCCGGGGTCCGGAGACCCTCAACAGGGCCCTCTCCACTACATCAAACGCCAAGGGGAGCCAACCTCGACCAAATGATCCGACAATCGGCTCCCCTCGGATCCGAGTGGATCGGAGCGTGCGGCTCGGATCCGAAGGGACAGTGCGCTCCGACACAGACGGCACCGAAGCACTGATCCCCGGATCCGGCTCGGATCCAGGCTCCGAGGTCGGATCCGAGCACTCGAGGGCAGGGTCGGATCCGGTACCGAGTACTATCGGCGCCGACCCACCCCGGCTCCGAAGCTGCTCAGCTCCAACTGCCCCGAACCCGGGTAGCGGGTCGGAGAAGGAGCAATAGGTTTAAAGAAAGGGGTCGAGCTCCCCCCCTGGGGGGGGGGGGAGGCAAGAGCACTCCCATCTGCATCTGGGCCTGGATGAACCTTCTCATCATCCGGTCCAGATCAGCGTCTGACAAGCTATAGGTCGATCTCGGCGAGGCTACCGAGGTAGGCCTTGAGTGCCTCCTGGATAGCCTCAACGGAGATCGGGTCTCCTCCTCCTCAGGTCCTGGTAAAAAGCACACGGGTGACCGGAGCCAAGGAGGGGGAGAACCAGCAGACAAGGAAGCCGGAGGAGAAGCCCGCTTGGCAGGCGGGGCCGAAACAGAGGTCTCGGCCCGCTTATGGTGCTTCTCCCTCCGGTCCTTCTTTCTAGCTTCCCTCTCCTCCGAACCACTACAGGGAGGTTGAGTCCCAGGAGGAGGAGGAGGGAGAGGAGGTAACCGTCGAACGGTTCCCCGAGGAGCGGAGGCCGAGCGAATCCAGGGGCAAAAGTCCCGCCAGGACCAGCTTAGACCTCCGCTCCTTCAATGCCCTGGGGTTGAACCCTGCACAAATGGAACATCCAGAAGTGAGGTGTTCAACCCCAAGGCATCAAGCACCAGTGTGGCCATCAGCAGGGGAAAGCTTATGGCCACACTCGGAGCACTTAGAAAAAATAGCTTTAGGTTGTTCTGACATCCTAAGAGCTAAAAAGTTACTTAAACTAAGGGAAAAAAGTAAAAGTAACTAAACACACACAACAGGCCCAAACACACACTACGCTACCAGCGAGGGGAGGGAAACTAAGTAAAACAATATTAAAACACTAAACAAGTATAACTATCAAAGAGGGAATCCTAAACTTTCACTCAACTTTCAAAACAATTACATTTTAACAGTATAAGAACTTTGTAAAAACCACTTAGCTGAAGAGCTCAAGAACACCAATCTGGTCACCAGCGCGGCAAACTAGATCTGAGGTCATGTAGGGAGAGCAGGGCATTATGGGTGAGGGGAGGAGCTGAGAGCTCGGATCCATAGCTGGTAAACCATGCCGGTTCGGATCCGATATCGGATCCATAACCCACAGGTTGCAGACAAATGAATCTCCTACTTCAGATCTTGGCATAAGTTGGTAGCAAGATAATTTCTTACAACTATATTTCTACTTTTTCACAATATGGGCACTACAATGGTTGCTGATGCATATGTATAATACATAGCACATGCAATATATATATATATATATATATATATATATATATATATATATATATGTATGTATATGTATATATATATATATATATATATATATATATATATATATACATGTATGTATATATATATATATATATATATATATATATATATATATATACATACATGTATATATATATATATATATATATATATATATATAAACACAAAAAAACAGTGCAGTAACTGCTATGAACCAACAAATAACCCAAAGGAGCAGTAAAACCAATGTCACATTTACTTAGGACAGAAACCTGGTTCAAGGCTCCCAGGAGCACCCCAGCTCTAACAGGTTATACTTCATGCCATGCTTTCTGGCCCCAAAACTCGGAACGAACCACAAAAGGAGGGGGAGTATCCATATTTATCAAAGATACCCACACCTCCAGGTTAGTGGCACTGCACGAAGCATCGGAGACCATTCATGTGCAACTAACAGTGGGCAAAACTGCCTTTCAGTTTGTAACCTGCTACAGACCACCCTCCCAAACACAGGAAACTCACACGGCTTTCCTGAGAACACTGGAGAATATGAAGGTCTCTCCAAACACCATTATATTGGGTGACTTCAACTACCCAAACATTGATTGGGAAAACTACTCAAGCCCAAACACCCTCGCCCAACAGTTCCTAGAATTTATAAACTCAAATGCTATGGAACAACTGGTCACCACTCCCACAAGAAGGGAAAACATATTGGATCTGGTCATCACCAACATGGGGTCTCTATGTTCCACACCAGAGGTATACGCCTCATTGGTAAGATCAGACCATAAACAAATCTCACTGGACATCCATATTCCGTCCCCACCCCTAGCCAAGGAAACCACGGTGAAGAACTTCTCAAAAGCAAACTTCACACTTCTCAAAACCGAGGTGGAATCCTTCAAAGCTCCTGGGCCAGTGGAAAATACGGCCCAAAATGCAGAATCCTATACAAAAGCATTTTATGGACACCTACATGAATGCATGGAGCATGCTATCCCAAATAAAACCAATACTCACTCCTCCAAAGGCAGGAGACCTGTCTGGTGGACCCCGGCCATAAATAAGTTATACAACAGAAGGAGAAAGCTACTACATGATAGAGCAAAATCCCAAAAAGGGAAGGCGTCTCTGATCAGTACTAGCAAGAAACTATGATCCCTCATAAAATCATCTAAGGCCAGCTTCGAAAGAAAAATTGCACAAGACACTAAAGGTAATCACAAGGCCTTCTTTAGTTATGTCAGAAACCTGGGAGGCAACTCCCAGATATGCTCTGAGTTAGTGCAAAATGACAAAAAATACACTGAACTCACAGACATTGTCAACATCCTTGCAGAAAGGTTCAGTGCAAATCCCCCCCCCCCCAAAAGAGCAAATGTCTATCTCAACAGAGTGTAGCCTTCCTGAGATCACAGATGCACAGGTGAGACCTGCCCTCTCCAAAGCAAAAAACACAGCATCAATGGGACCAGACGGTGTCCCGGGCTGCGTCTTACACGACCTCCAAGAAGAACTAAACCCTCATATAAAGTCACTGTTCAATCTTAGCCTTACTACAGGATATGTACCCAAGGAATGGCGTACAGCAACAGTGGTCCCCACTCCACAAAGGTGGTGCCACAACAGACCCCGGAAACTATTGCCCTATAAGCCTGACTAGCCTAGTCTGCAAAGCTATGGAACGTATCATCATGGAAGTCATAAACAAAGACATTGGAAACCTCCAGACACTGGATCCTACCCAATTCGGCTTTGTTAAGGGCAGATCGTGCCTGTTGAACCTGGTCGACTTCTTTGAAACAGTTACCAAAGCCATAGATGAAGGGAAGGTAGTCTACACAGCCTACCTGGACCTTGCAAAAGCCTTTAACACAATACTCCACTCGGGCATCATAAATAAACTCACCAGCTTAAATATCAACCCCTATGTCATAAGATGGGTTGCAAACTGGCTCAGGGATAGAACCCACATGGTCAGAATATCAGGTGCCATGTCAGACTCTAAACCAGTTACAAGTGGCATCTCACAAGGCTCAGTCCTGTGACCTCTCTTGTTCGGTATATATTTCTCCGAGGTACAGGCTATCACGGGTGGACTATGGCTGACCAAGTTCGCAGATGACTGCAAACTGGGTGCCGTAATCAACTCTCCGGCTGACACAAGCATCCTCCAAAAGGGTCTCACAGAGACGGATAACTGGTGCCAGAGCCATGGCCTAAAGCTAAATGCCAAAAAGTGCATAGTCATCCCCTTTGGGAAAAACAAAGTGTCCACAAATTACCACATAGGTGGTAATCCATTAAGTACGGAAGAAGTAATTAGGGACTTGGGGACCCAAGTAGATAGCAATCTCTCCTTTGACAATCACGTTGCCAAAGTGGTTAGAAAGACCTTCTATATAGCCCACCTTATCATGAAAGGATTCACAAATAGATCAAGAGAGGTCATTGTGCCCCTCCAGTCATCACTTATCAGGCCCATAATTGAATACAATGCCCCATTTGGGATGAACCTTACCCGACACCTGCAGCAACTGGAAAGACCCCAAAAGTACCTCACCAAGAGGATCAAGGGGCTCAAACAGATGCTCTATGCAGTTCGGCTAAAGAAACTCCAGCTCTACTCAGTTGCGTAAAGCCTACTTAGAGGCGATCTGTGTCTGATGTATAAAGCCATGTCCAACCCAGAATTAATGGACATGCTTCACCTCAGGAAATCCAAATCCCTTAGAGCTACATGCTCCAGGGACTTGAACCTCAGCACAGAAATAAATAGGACATGCTGGAGGGACAGATTCATATCCCAGAGGCTCCCCTCACTCTGGAACAAAATCCCAATCCATGTTAGGCAGAGCCCCTCACTGACCCTCTTCAAGAGAAATCTTGACGAGTGGATGGGAGATCATAAGTTTACCCCTGGGATCTCTTCTGTGTCCCTGCTTGACAGAGGTACAGTAAACTAACCTTAAAAGGGCTACTTTCTGTGACCTACTATACAGAGGCACAGTCAACTAATCTAAAAGGGTGGTGAAAGCCAAACACACTCTGGCTAGGCTTATAAATGCCCTAGGGCAGATAGTCTAGTATCAACCTATGAACCTCTCAACAACTGAATTCTTTATAAAAAAGGATTTGATATATGCACATTTTAGCCTTCTGACATTGGTCTTTATTGCTGCTTTTCATTTTAAACATCTATAGATGTATACACACACACACACTCATATATATATATATATATATATATATATATATATATATATATATATATATATATATATATATATATATATATATATATACACACACACACACACACACACACACACACACACACACACACACACACACACACACACACATAAAAGCTTAACTATTTGATAATCAGGTGAGTGTGCTAGTTTCAAATACCCTTTTCAGTCAAGCCCTGCACACAGTAAAGCAACAGACTTATTGTGTATGACCAAACAGCTGTAAAGTCAAATGTAAAATAACAACAAAATAAGTTTGATCATACACATTAGTGAACACAAACAAAACCGAAAAGAATACTACTGAGAGAGGAAAACTATTTCCTCTACTGATATTGAAATTTAAACTAACCCCCCCCCCAACACTAAACTCAAATTTGTCTGAATAATGGCAATGTTACAGGAAGGTTTTAATGACCTTAAGGTGTAGGGTTAAGGTTAAGGGGCTGTGTTAGAGTTAAGGTTAAGGGGCTGTGTTAGGGTTAACACCCATTACTAAAGAGGGTAGTGGGGGCTCTGTAGCATATTCAGCAAGTGGGTAAAGTTATGGATGATGCTGGGTCATGGTAATTTGTTTAATGTGAAATGAGTTTATGATATGCTGGATGGAACATGAATGATTTATATTCCACTGCAGAACTGATGTTACAGTTACAAGATAGACAGTTGTAAGAGATAGTGGAGCTATTAGGTTGTCCACAGAGCTGCTTAATTTTTTTTCAAAATTATTCTGGATTACTTATGTCAAAGTATGGAATCACCATGTATTTTGGTCATCTTGCAGATCTCCTTCCATTTATTGCAGAATCAGTCAAAAATGAAACAAAATTCAACAAAAAGCATTTTTACATGGGTCAAGCTCCCCAACACATTCACCAATGTGGTATGGCTGGATGGAGGTGAGCATTACCCACTGCAAAAAAAAAAAAAAAAAAAAAAATGCTTTTTGTTGTATTCTGTTTCACTGTCGACTGCAGGTGATGGAAAGTGGTTGGCAAGGTGACTGTTTGCAATCTTGCAATTCAAGCTAGTTTATTTATTAGCCTTGAATAGCAGGAATGTCCAAATAGGCAAATCTCCTTTTCAGCAGAGGTCCAGTTATGAATTTTTGAATGGCTCCTATGATGGTGAAGAAACTGTTAATTCAACTGTTATGGGTAAAAAATTCCATAAGAAATGAAATTTTCAAAGATGTTACTTTCTTTCTAAACAATAATTATGACCCATTTCAAATTGTTGGAAATAGACAGGAGAACCACATCAATAGAGGTAATTTACTTCAACTGTTTGATGAAATGGAAAAGCATTTAAAGTGCTTTCACAGTTTAGTGATTGAGAGCAAGTATTTTGAACATTGTCTAAGACTAAACATAAGAATCATGTTGAGGACTTGTTTCCACCAGTGTACTTTACTGAAAGCTCCATATTATATATTTTTTTCACAATTAGTTTTATATGCATTAACAAAATATACTATATAAAGTTGAGCTAGTTATAGGTTAAGAGTTGATCACCATGTTTGGTATCTTATACAGTATTAACAACATGCTAAAGTCACGCATATCTAAAAAAAATTCAACATTATCTTACACACTGAAATTTTTGTGAAAAAACAGTAGATGAAGCTGTGATGACCCTCCATTGGACCAGTAATCAAGGAGCCTCAATCCTCAACACTGGCAAAAGTGGGGGGGGGTTCACTGAGAGGATAACAGGTACACACAGTATTTCCAAATGCAGCTCTCTGCATCAAGTGCAATTTCTCTTAAGAGTACACAGAGACCACAGTCAGTCTGAGGCTGCTTTTTCCCTCATTCTCCAGGTCCCCATTAAAACTCCCCACTGGCACAGCTACAGAGTTGAGACCTCAGCTGAGTGACCAAGCCAAGACCTCCAGCACCCTCTCTGTCCAACTGGTGCTTCAAGTCCCTGCCCAAGTAGCTGACACACACACTCTTTGAGGTTTGATTTACATACACATACACCTGGGAAAGGCAGGCACAGGTTTACTAGCTATGCCCCCTTCTGCTCAGACTATAAGGTAGTTTTCCCTGCCATCAGTCACTCCTTATCAGCTACTTTAAGGCCCTTAACAAAAGGTGTCCAATCTTACTGCATAATATTAATATTAATAAAAATGGTAGTTTGACCAAGAGAAAGGCTATTAGTAGTGGCCCACACATTGTCACAAAATAAATACGCAAGTACTCTCAAAACTTAAATATCTCTACACAGATCAGCCACGATGAAAGGTTTAAATATATTTAATAATAAATAATAAAAGAACAAGACAGTACTAAATATATATTCATACTGACATCAGAGTTCAAAACCACAGGAAATATTTAAAATAACATTGCAGTACAGGCTCATACGAATAAAGAAAAACAAAATCTAAACTAAGCTTCGCTATACTCCTGACTGTATCTAAGAGATTGTACTGTCCCCTAGAAACTTACTTCATTAGAGCAAAGCAGATGTTGTGGTGAATGGTTCCTGTTAGGTCTAAGACTGAATACAGAATGCTCTCTCACTAAGAGACTTCTCAAATTAATATCTAAAATATTACTGCTGGGATAGCTTGCAGAATGACATCATTTCTTGTCATCTGACTTCTAGTTCCCAGGCCAAAACCCCCATTGCTAGAAAGTGGCAGCATTTAGCATCTACCTGTAAAAATACACAGACAAGGGCTTTTCCTCAGATCGTTGGCTTATGCTGGAAGTCATAAAACAATTGTACTCCTTCATGCTTCAAAGGTAGCAATTAGTTCACTCCAAGGACAATATATAAAGCTTCCTAGGACAGACTCTGTGTCTCTAGCTGCACTGAAAACTTGAGAGGTAGCCTCTATTGTGACCAATAAAGTAATTTAATTTCAGATATTTTTCTAAAGTTTACTAGACGTAGGTTAACCTCCTGTATCCCAGTTTCCACTATTAAAATATATACATTTAAACAGATAAAATAGTGCATGTACATTTCTGTTCTCTTCCAGCAGTGCACACTGTGGATATATTTTAAACATAACACCTTTACAAATACCTTTTCATCCCAAACATCTGCACAGAGCAGTTTGATGTATATATATATATATATATATATATATATATATATATCTCCTACATTTCTAATACATTTGAAACACAAGCATCTTATATAAATCATTTCAATATTCACCAATGACATATAATTATTTATAAAATTCCAGCTGGCTGTGCTGACAGTATCACCTTTCATCACAGAAGCATATGCAAGTTTTATCTAACTAGTTAGTCATTTGAGACATGTGAGCATGGCAGAAAGCGTAAGGATTTTATGATACTTACTTGATTTGGGTGCATAAGGAGTGGCCTTAATAATGCTGATGGTAAAAGGGCAGGATGATTTCACTGGGACTTTGAAAAACAGATGAGAGATGATTAGACCAAGAAGGGGGCATAGTAATGGAGGTGTTAAAAGTTCAGGACTCTTTAATTGACTGGTACATGTTCAACGTGGCTTTAAATAGTAGATTAGATATTTCTGATATTTTTTAGGAGAGAGTTCCACAGTTTTGCAATGCACACTTAGTACAGTAGTCACGATTATGATTTTTAGATGTCTGAGTAAGCACTATGTGCTGGTATACTGAACACAGTTATCTGTTAGGACGACATCCAGTTTAATAGCTGGCTTATTTCAGAGCAGCTCTCTGGACTGTAAAGGATATTGTGGGCAGTTTCAATGTGAATCTAGGCTAACAGTAGCTCAAATCAGTTAAGAGAATAAAGTATAAGACAGTGAGGAGTTCAGATTAACATGGTTACTTGCAAACTTTGGAATCTTATTATATGACTGCTTCAGTTTGGCTAGCTCAAAGGAGGTTAGCACAGTCAAAATTGCAAAGGCATAGAGGAAACTAGGAAGCAGATTTGAACTATGGTTTTACCCGCAGAACAGAAAAGGTTTGACTTTACAAAGGTGTTCTAGTTTAAGGTTATCATTTTCTGAACAGCAAATTGGACATGCTGATCACATGTTAATCTATGGTTAACTATTATACCCAGTAGTTTTGTGTATTTACTAACTGAATATTATTGACAGATAATATTTTTGAGTCACAATAGTTTTATTGTTAGCTTGGAGGTGAAAATACCATTAGCTTTGGTGAACATGTTTTAAGTATTTTATATAGAAGGAACAAGACTGGCTTTTGCTCTGTAGTTTGCTAGCTCAAGAGATTTGCCACTTTTATGTAATGGAACAACATAGGATTCTTTCCATAGTTGTTGGACTATAGCTTCTTGCAGAGTGATTTTTAAGCGTAGATACTGGGTATGCATCTGCAGCTATTTTAGATATTCTACTGGAAGGTTCTCTAATGCAAGAAAGGTAGGTTTAAGTTTCTGTTTTTTTATCATGATGGAAGGAGTTGAAGTAAATGGGAATGCAGTAGTGACTGCACTTTGCATACAAAATATACTAAGGCAGTTAGTGACATTTATATAGAAATAATTAAAACTATATGCTATATTACAGTTTGTTTCATCTGTGAAATTTCAACGTTGTGATTTTTACCATGCTGATGCTGATACTGTTGCTGATTGCTGAGTTTTGAGAATACCTTGAGAGAGCACACACACACACACACACACGCTGGAAATCATAAATGTTCACTTGAGCACAGCAAAGCTCTCACCTCACTTTGGCATGACAATGAATCCCATGGTAAATTTCTATGAAGTGGCCATAGCTGTGGATAGCCCCTTGAAAGATGAGAATGTAACCACACATCTCTGAACTGTTTGATTACTAGCCTGGATAACTCATCATTTACCACGTTGAAAAGGATAAAGGAAGAGGAGGAGGATATGGAAAAGAGTTTGGCATCAGCTGGTGAAAGCTTCTATTTTTCAGTTGAGAAAAGACTGGTATCCTATAATCACATTGTTGGTGTGGCGAAGTCAAGTTGCTTTTCTCTTGCTGCTGCTTGTCCCCATCCCTTTGTTCACTTCTACTCTGGAGAGGCAGAAAAATGACTAAAAGAAAGAAGGTTAGAAAGTCCATCAGTCTCCTCATCTGAGCTGCATTACAGCAAAAAATGAAAGTGCTGTATTGACTGGTTTAGCATGGCATGCAAAGAGTGCAGGTGTACTACCCACTTAACACACAGGGGAAGTGAGTTATAAGACAGGGGATAGTATTCATGAAAGGCTATGTTTATACCTTTACCTTTGCATACTAACCAAAGGTTTGGAACAACAAACATACTCTAGGAACTACAAAGAAACTGCGCTGAAGCCATGGAAGAGAGCAACTGTGGCCAATCTGTCTAGAACTTGCTGGATAGTATTTCTTAGCAAGCTAGACTGAGAATGTACTTCTTCACACAACGTCATGATATGTAAGAGGGGAAGGGCTTGTTGGGGGTAGTGGACTGTCACTTCTCTTATCCTATTTGAACTGACTGCTTCAGTAAATGCATTTGGGAAAAAGCAAAAATCAAGTCTGTGGGCAAGACTACAAGAGTCTGCACAGTTAATATGACATGCACCCATTAATATGAAGGGGTATATGTGTAGTCATACACACTTGTGCTGCTGTGCTCAGAAGTTGCATGGTATGGACTTTAATGAACTGCACTATGCAACTTCCACAGAAGCACAGGTGTCTGAGATGGCAGAGTCCTAATTTACATAAGCCATAAAGACAGACTGCTAAAAGTGCACGTGTCTCTGAAACATGCAGCTCAGTTGCAAGCCAGTGCACTAGCACAGCAGGCTTTTAAAAATCACTGTCCCCCTCTTCAGTATTACAAGTGTTTTATGAATGCCAGCCTTATTCCTTACAAACCTTATCACCTAAAAACTCAGTGCTACAAAGTTATATTTATCATTGTAAAATCTACAGAAGGCAGCCAAATCACTAAACATTTTTATTCGTTCATCCAAATGATTAGAAATGTACTCCCACAGGCCTCTGCTGAAAATGAGCCTGGCAAAGTCAGACATCCAAATCAACAGGACAAAAATAAATACATAAATAAAACTATGACAACTCAAACGACAGCTTTAGAAAGTCAAAGTAAAGAACAGGCATAAAATTCCAACTACAATGGCAAAAGCAACTGTGAATTTTGTTTAATAGGAAGACATGATAACTGAAACTGGAAAGAAAAAGCCACTGATCAACAAGCTGGTCAGGAAGCCTAATGAAGTAAACATGAATTATTACATTAATCTCTTTGATCCATAAATTGGTAGCCAAGTCTCATCATGATAAAAATTCTTAAAAACTCCATTGATACAAGACCCAGCTGCTGGAAAAACAAAAACAGTACTGTAGAATAATTCTATCATTAAATTAGTGCCAGCAATAGCAGTTTACAATGTGGCCCTGTAATTTTGTAAGGTGATTACAAGATCTGATCTGCTACTGCTGCAGTTGTCTTTCAGCTAATATTTACAGTTTGTTATGCTGATTGCATCACAAAACAAAATCATACAGGTCATTATAAGAATACATCTTCATTTTTTTTAAATATAAATAGAAATAGTTGCTTATGAAACTGTTATACATGTAACCATAATACCTTTGTGGTAAATGCCATGTGAAAAAGACTGCCCTCAGAAAGCCAAGGCAGAAAAAAAGGATAAGTTTGATTCTCAGCTAGAGCGTCTTCTGTGTGGAGTCATGCGTGAATGGGCGTACCTTCGTTGAAGGTTGTGCGTCAGAGCTGGCAACTCGGCATGTAAAAATCTACTGCCAATCATTAGCGGACCGGAGTTCCACTGTGGCGACCCCTAACCGGGAAAAGCCGAAAGACACAACAACAACTTTTAGAAAACAGTTTCTCGACAGTGCCACATAACCTAGCTTTGCTGAAACCAAGAGCACCAGATGAGAAAAAAGCCATTGTCACTTACATGACCCTAATGATTGTTTGGATATTTAAAGGGCAGAATGCAACTGCGCTGCCTTATAGTCATCTAGGCTCTCTTGATCTCTGTTCATTAACTCAGTTGAGAATGCTGAATTGAATAAATACCTTAAATCACTCAGGTTGTTTAGAAATGCATTCTTCCAGTATTTTTAGTTGTGAAATTAACTTAAATACATTTTTTGTTATTGTTCTTCTTTAATTCATTAAATACTGCACAATTGCTGAAAGATGTTAAAAATTAGAATCTGAAACTAACTAAAATGAAAATGATATAGTGAAGTAAATATTGCAGATTTCACCAAAATTTGAAATTATTCAATGTTTTATTTGTGAAAGACAAGTTATGAACAAAATACAGAAAAATGATCTCAAGAGATAAATGTGATACTTCGTGATCATGGTGCAGGTTATGCAGGTCTTCCCCATTTGTGCTTTTATTGCATTACAAGGGCAAAACTCAGACCTGGGGGAATACTATGTTACCCAAAACACAATCATTGATTATTGCTTAGTTATATCACAACTCAAACTTTTTGGTAATCAAAGGTAACATTTTTTAAGACAAAATTAACATGCTTATGTATGTATGGGAAAAGCAGAAAAGGCTTAGACTTGATTTCCTCATTCATCACCAACTTACTACGTAAGCCGATAATTCCAAGGCTGCACCTTTGAAAAGGAAGTTGTAGCCAGTAGGTTTATCTGGTTAACAAAAAAGTAAAAATGAAGATTAAAGATTACTAAACAAAAAAATGGTATGGAAACCTATAATAATGAAAAGCTCAACTTCAACACGTGTAGGGAGATGCTAAAAATTGGAATTAAACTTTCAAAATGCATATGGTCTCCATGTGAAGCAATCAAGAAGTGAGGCAAGGTGATGCAGCCACTCTCAGCAACCTTGTTAAAGCCCAAAGGTACAGTATAATCTCCAGCATGTAGATTAAAACAGTAAGGGAAATGCAAGATCAAAAAGATTAGTCAAGGAAATTTGTGCAACCAATGATCCATAATATTGCATGGTAAAGAATCATATTATGGACCAAGTTAAGAAAGTGTGATATACAGACCACAATATCACACGAAATGACAGATTATATGGAGTATCAGGTCAGTTTAGCTAATGGCTACTGAACTGAAAGCATGTGAATCTTATAACTAGCTTTGATTTATACATACTGCTTCACAACAGTTAAGCAAATATATTTACAAAGCACACTTACTTGTTCATTAAACAGGCATTTCTGTCCAACTGCTAACCTCATGCTGTGCCTTTAAATTGGGAACATGCAACTTCAGTCTTTCCAGTCTCATCAATGTCATTTAGTACAGCAAAATGATGGGAAAATTCTGTGATGGGACCTGGGGGTATCAATTGTTTAAATGAATTCTGGCTTCAAGCCAGTATTCTCTCCCTGAAAACAAACTTGAGGAAGGAGAGACCACCCCCTCAACTAATCCAGATGTTTTGAAAGAGCACAGAAACAGCATGTACAAAAACCCATGAGCATCTGTTCACTCAACCACATTTAATTAGAAAGTCTTGCATGGTGAAATCTTTTGATGCTCTTAGTAAATCTTTCTGACCACTAAATCTAATTCCAAAGCAAATATAGTAAATTATCTGTTTTATTAGTGTCATAGTTAAATACTTTTTCAGAAGCATTCAGTGAAAGGAATAATGCAGTACTTACCCCATATTAAAATGATGTATCTTAGTGGGATGAAATACAATACAACTGTAACTGCTGCCAATATTAGACAAGCAAGCTTCGACAAGAAAGGAACTGTCCAATTGAAAGTACTGTGAAATGAAACAAGTTTTAAAGTTTCAGTATCTCAAACATGGACTAAACATTTTAGCATAAAATTTTTCATAAGGTACATATCTTCAAGATTTCATGCTAAGTTTTTTCTCTGTGTTAGGTATTTATTTTAATGGTGCAAATGTTGGACATTTATTTCTGAAGAGCAAATGTATCTATCATAGAATTAAAACAACTTAGTGACATACAAACCATTACAAACAGCAAAGAAACTATATTGGGAATAGAACTTAGTGCTGATGTGTATATAACGTCAAAATAATCACAAACCAACAGTGTATTCAGCATATGGGGTCCATGTGTTGCAGAATGAGCAATGTCTGCAAGTGTGTTTGTTTGTTTCCTATTCCAAATAAGTATTTGCAAAGTCTTATCTACCCTTTGTGGATATACAGTTGTAACAGATTTAAGATTTACTGTATCTAACAATAATGTGTTATTAGCTATGGCACCATCCTCTGCTGCTACTATACAACCGAAATAAGCCACATTCATGTCCTGTGATTGTGATTATAGTACAATCAGGAGGGCATGTCCATAGATGGGAAAAAAAAAGCATGCAACTGAGCAGAGACTGAAAAGGTGCAAAACATTCTGCCACTATGCATGCATTCCTGTCTCACTGTTTTACCCTACCTTCAGTCAGTCAGTTGTAATCCACAATGGACTGAAATGCACTTTAGGGCAGCATCTGCAGCATATCTATAGAAAACAGTAGTTTAACATAGTGTTTAATATCATCAGTAAGTGAAGTGCACTGCACAAGAAGTAAATTATGGTTATGTGCTGCAAGTTATGCGTGGAGAGAAAGACATGGAGCCTTCATGCCAGCATCAGGTCAAGTGCATTCTACAAACATACCAAAGGGATTCCAACAAAATGTTAACAGGCGGCAGAGTGTGTCTTGTTATTAATTACACAAAGCATGCCAGCATAGTACTGTGATTGATTACTGACTGTAACTCAATACTTTTTTATATTTTTTAAGATGCAATCATTTACTAATAGTTTTCAGAATTTGCATAATTTGCACAGGGGTCCAGAATACCTGAAAAAATCATCTACCTGAATAGACAATGCCATTGAAAATTCAGCTAAAGATCCCTGGAGACTTTGCCCTCATGCAAGGGACAGTGCCCCTACACTCATTTTATTTTTGCAGCATAAAACTCTCCCTTTGCACTAGCTCTTCAACACAGGTTAAATTTCAGTAAAGCCTCCATTTTTTGTTGTGTGTCTGTGTGTCCGCCATACGACAGTTGGAAACAGGGTTACGACTCTTGAACAAGAAATTGAATCTGTTAACTATAGCCAACACGTTAACTGTAAGCTGAATACATAGAACAATTTAATATGTGCATTTGAACTTCCATCAGTATATGTGCATCTTATTACAGTGCTGCAATATTCGATCATTGTCTGGACTATACAGAGAAGTGTAGCCAAGCGAACGAACTGTCAGAAATATAAGAAATAGTGGTGTAAAGAACTAAGATGCACCTATCAAGGTCACATCAACATTTTAACCAAAGGAAGTGGAAACTAAACTCATAGGAAAAATGTTGCAAAGTTCTACATAATGGACTTGCACTCTTCAGCATTTTTTTAAAAGACACTCCAATTTTCAGCTCAATAAAACACTAGGAGAAATAATTTCTGAAATATATGAATATAAACACATTTTAATTTTTATAAATAAAATTTAACTTCAAGTGATCTGCTAAATGTGGCCTTCTAATGGTAC
This sequence comes from Protopterus annectens, assembly GCF_019279795.1. NCBI lineage: Eukaryota > Metazoa > Chordata > Ceratodontiformes > Protopteridae > Protopterus > Protopterus annectens. Next base: position 278,336,075 of record NC_056742.1, on the reverse strand, counting down.
AAGTGAACACATGACTATACTCTTTAGAATTTTAACATGAAGGGTAGGAAACTACATCTTAGTAAAAATCTTCATCAACAGGTTACTTTTTAGTGCAATAAACTAATATGGGGTACGTATTTAAGCATGGAATAGTACACTGTAATTTTATGCATGTACAAGAACATCCTGCCTTTGGTGCTCTAATATGCACTTGGCTTGTATTATTACTCACTCATGGCGGCCCACATCTGCTAAAAAAGGAAGTGATGATCTAGTTCTCAAACATTCCACTTCTCAATAGTGAAACATTAATAGACTACTTACTTTTTAATCCTTTCACCAAAACTTGCTATTTCATCCAGAATATTTTGAACTGCTATAACTGTATCTTGAACCATCTGGATCTTTCCTCTCAACCCCCTTTTTTCAGAATCCTAAAACAAAACAAGTACAGTTCACATGTCATGAATCACATGGTAACATATGTCAATATACCACAGTTTTTCATTCATGCTTTTGAGGAAGAACTGCTACTCAGACCTAAGACTCCTCAGATTAAATAGGAAGCTGAAATTTTTATTCAAATCACGGTTAGAAAACCTGCACCATTAAATTGTGAAAAACGATTGTTAACTGTTATATTAAAATAAAATGATAAATGTCACATGGCAGATATTTGGCATTAGCAACACAGAAATGCACACACCACAAGCAGCAACAATACCCCACTGTAACTCGGAAATTAAAAGAGAGAGAGAGAGAGAGAGAGAGAGACAGCAAACCTGCGTGCTCATTCAATGTATATAGTTTAAGTATGAACATTAAAATGTGTCATTGACACCGTTGTAGCAGATACAACTCTATGACTTCTTGACATCAATACATGTTGGTAGCCTGAATTTATGTAACCCAGAAACTTTAAAGAATGTTGATTGGGGGGGGGGGGGTTAGAACATACAAAATGGAGCAAGATTTTTAATTAGTGATATCTGTTGAGGAAAAATACTTACACAATAGGAAACTGTTCTGAAATGTCTTTAGTAAACCACAACAGTAACATTTAATAATATATTTTCAGAAATATGATTTCAAAACATTCTATATGCTTTAATATATTTGAAGCATGTATTTAATTTTTAGCCTTACAAAATAGATTAGTATAATGAGTTTCAGAGATAGAAAATTATAATGCATGCTGTTTTTCTTCTATATTCATAACTAGTTTGGTGCATTCAATGAAGGAATGGCTTTAGACACAATACAGATAAAAAACAGACAAAGAATAGACGCAGACTGCAGTGTCAAACAGCAAATGTATTATAATGTATGGAGGGGGGGGGTTCACTACAAAGTACATTAAGCATAGTTGCAAAGTGGAGACCAGTGTTTGATCCCCAGCTTCTCCTGTTTTTTTTTTTTTTCCTTTTACTGTGTGGCACTGAATAAACCACTTAACTTTATCATGCTGTTCGGTCATAACCCACAAAAGACATCTGTGGATTCAGCATCCCAATCTGCTAAGCAAAATTTGAAAGCACGCAGACTACACTAAGTAGCAAGATGGCAGTAACAGAAATCATGCTAATGCATAAAGTCCAGTAAGATGGATGCAACATGATGTCCCGGCTAAATGCAGTTTGCCTATGAAATTTATAAAACTTCTTATTAAACCAGCATATTCAAGGTTATTTTGACTGCAAAAAGATACATGGGAAGTCACCAACATAAAAATCTGGACCACATATCAGTAAGATGAAAAGGAATACGTAATGGCTGGAGCACAAAACCTAGTAAGAAACGTAAGTGATATCTTGGAATTAATCAGATTATTCCAGAGTTTAAGCAGGCTATTGGTGCAATGACAAAGAAATGACAGCATTATACCTCTCAACTGTCCAGATTTTCACAAAATGTCCAGATTTTTGACTCATATTTTTGTCTATTACCCATAAAATTTGTGATTTTCTGGCAAATCACTGGTATGAGCTTAGGAATTAAGTCATTGAAACTCAAATGTATGTCATTATTTAGACTTCAAATACTTCAGAAAATGTATGTTAAACCCTGTTACTCTAGCAACTTTCTAAGTTTATAAGAGCAATATGTAAAATGTCCCTATTTTGGGGGCTTTTGCCTCCCATTTTATCAGGCTTTGTCCAGATTCTTGTACTAAGAGGTTGAGAGGTATGGACAGTATGCAAGCAAATCTATCAAGCAACCAGCTATGAGCTTTACAGTGTGGCAAAGATAACAAATAAATGTTTTGAGATGAATAGTGGTGAAGGCAGGAGAGGGAGTTTTTTTTTTCCTTTTATAAATAAATATATATTATTAAGTCTAGGGTGTCAGTTAGGAAGTACCTGTGCTTAGCAGCAGGAACAAGGCAAACAATTGTCCATCATTCTTTTGCTATGCCTGGATATGGTCAACAAGGCACTGACTTCATCCAAAAGATAAACTCCTGTTTCAAGTATTGCTGAGTCATGAATCTGGTTAGGCTTGTTTTTGCTATGCTATAAAGTTCCTTTTCCATTTATTTTTCATCTGACTTTAAAATAACTGGAAGAGAGCACAGCAGCAATATATAGCAAACTGATTATGCTAATCATTATTATTAATTAATTATTTAAAATTTCCAGAGAGATCCAACTCCAGTGACCTCTCTTTGTGCTAACATCTTTCCATATGAAAAACTGTGAAGAAACAATACTGCACTGGAAATTAGATAGTGAATCTTACTAGAGGCATTCTGGACAAAGTTATTAAAAAAGTAGAAAAAAAATAAAAAAAAAAAGAATATTCACATTCTGTGTCATAACATACACAGTATCTGTCTCCCATCTGCAATGTGACTGCTGTAAAAGGTCACAGCCATTTATAACATAATTCATTCAACTAATGAAAAAGGCTTCATTGTATTTCACTAACTCAAAACAGAGTTAGTATGTTGCTTAAAAAAGGAGGAAGAACCTGACCCTTAAGCACACATCTGAAACACAGTGGTCTCATAACCTAGCAAGGAAACACATCTTGATCTCATTTCCTTCATTTGAAATTGTCTGTGCAGGTTTTTTTTCCTGCAAGTCTCTCCTAAAAAGAAAAGCAAAGAAACTATTTCTGCTTATACCACTAATTTTGATTTTCTTGAATATCTTTACCATCTACTGTGACTTAATGGACTACAGAGAAGACAGTATGGGTCAGAAGAACAGAGTATCTGCCAGGAGTACATTCGCAACTATTAGCTGGCAACTCAACACCGTAAAACTCCACTGCCAATCATGACAGGATAGGTGATCTGCTGTGGAGACCCCTAACTGGGAAAAGCCGAAAGAAGTGGCAAGTAGCTTCATTACACAACGGCAGGTGTGGCAAAGCTATTGCCTATTACTATTCTCAGAGCTGCTAGCCAGGAAAGTGAAAAAAGGAAAGGAAAGGACGTTTTTGTTTTTTTTTTCAAAAAAGAAAGAGTTAAAAAAGGGCCTGGAATTAAATGCTGCACCCTAAAAACCCAACACACTAATTTACCACTTGCTAAGCTAATCAACTTAAGACTCACTTTAGAGTCAACAGCTTGATAATAACATGTTACCATCAAAGTGGATTACGCTATTACCACTTTATTAAAACTGAATCATACTGCGGTGGTGGTGCTGCGATAGCATTGTCGCCTCACAGTTAGACGTTGCCCGTTCTATTCTCAGTTAGAGCGTCTTCTGTGTGGCGACATGCGTGAATGGGCATTCCTTCATTGAAGGTTGTGCGTTAGGCCCGGCAAGCCAGCACATAAAACTCTACTGCCAATAATTAGCGGACCGGAGTTCTGCTGTGGTGACCCCTAACCGGAAAAAGCCGGAAGACACAAACAAACTTAAAACTGAATCATAAAAACAACTCACTATGGTAAACTAACTAGTGTGGTGGTCACTGAACTAACCATACTATATGTCTCAGTTTGCTATGATCATTTATGAGATAACCTTTTGCAGCTTTGGTTCATCTGTACTACAGTGGACTATTAGCTATTTACAAAATAGAACATTTCACATACCTGATCCCAACCTATGACTAGCAATACAGAGGTCACACAAGGTTTGGTGTTTGGAACCCTTCTATTTACATTTTTATTAACTCTTGATTTCTGCACAACTCAACTACAAAAAAATACTATATGCAGTTGACCTGGTCATCTGGGCCCCCAGTCATTCAGTCCTCCAAACATCTAAGAAGGCAAAACATAGCCCAGTTTTGACACAAGCTTCCTAAACTGAGCCTACACGTCAAGTTCAATAAGACCAAATCTATCTATTCTGTTCGGGACACAAAAAGGACTCACCATGAATAAAGCAAGTTTCTACATACAATGATGTGATAATAATCCCACTAAATTTGTGCTAGTATTTAAGTACCTTGGAATATGGTTAGCCCCTGCATTGACTTTCCCCATGTGTATAGCTAAGAATGTTAATCGAACACAAACCCTACTATTCATACTCTACAGTGTCGTCAACTACTTAATTAAACAGGATAAACAACTGAAAAGTGCACCATTATGCCTACACCAGAAGAGGCCTGCTGTTTCTTTTTCTTTAACCAGTAAAAAAAATCTAAACAAACTTCAAACACCATAAGTTCCCTAATGTACTTGGTGCAAACTCCAAACAGATTAACCTACTACATTGGCCAGCTCCACTGACAGAGGAATAAAACTGTGACTACAACCCACGTGCCATGAGGTTTGTTAGCAGCCCAGGTAAGGAAACAGCTGATATGAGATGGGGTTGGGAGCATTGGCAAGGCTATGTCTGCTTCATTTTCTTGAGGGAAGGCGTAGGGAGCACATATTCAGGCACATCATCCATGCTGAAATGAAATACGTTGCAACAGCTCTTTGGCACACCCAACCCTACAGGCACGTGGAGAGGAACATAGCTCCAAAACGACAAACCTCAGTACCCAGAGTGGATGATGAAAAAACTCTTCTGTCTCACTTGACTCTCTTTGCAGAGGAATGAAAAAGCCAAAAGGCTTTTACCCCAGAAGAATGAGTGGGTCTATGGGGTAAGCTAGTGAAAGGCTCAATTGTTAGTGGTGGTCAGACAAAAAAAAATAATGTAAAAAAATTAAGCTTCTAAATCTGAATCACTGCAGTTTCTTGTGCACAAGTCTAAAACTAATGTCTTACATTAGAACATTGTGGTCTAACATGCCATTAACGCCCCAACTGAACAGTTCAGACACTTCCACGGCTGTATTAGTCTGCAGAATGCTAGTTTTCACCTTTTGCAGCTGCCTAATTAAAAGCCATCTTCACCAACAGTACTGTGATTTTTGTTTATGTAGTAGCTCTTTGAAAGGCATATGCCTACACAATAAAAGCTATTAAAGTTAGCTATCCTCAGAAAGTAACTTAAAGGATTAAAGACTGTTGGATTTGGTGTCCAGTAATATTCTGAGCCATATGGTAGAATTACAAGATAATTACAAGATAATTTCACTGACTTTGCAGAAACAATCATAGTCTGACTACATGCAAAATTAATCATCCATCATTTTCTTACTGAAAGTTGTGGTGGAAATAAAACACACTGTCACCCAAAAATTCAATAATCAGCAATTATGGATTTGAAAATGGTAATGGCAGATTTAGCTACCAAAGTGAAGTCCATAGAAAGGAGTGTGCAAACTGTAGATGGCAAACTAACAGAAAATTAGAATGGCTTCACGCAAAAATAAACAGCCACGCTAAAGAAAAAAAATCTAACAAAAAACATTCTGTCGCAACTGGATGAGTTGGAAAAAATTAGTCTTGAAAAAATAATCTCTGTATAATCAAATTTTAAGAAGGAAATGAGAGCTATGTTGTGGATGTGTTTATCCAGCTACTTCTGATTTACTATTGAGCCATTCAATTCCCAGCACACCAGGGATCAAGTGTGCATAATGCTCTTGGGTGCCCAAGCATCCAAACAGTCACATCCTCACATCCCACCAAAAAGAAAAATCACTGGAATTTCTCTAATATAGAGATAAATTGCTGAGAAGTATGGCTCAAAGGCAGGCTGGCATGTAATGGCAGACATTTTCAATAGGTACCACTTGACAGCTTTAAGTCAGAAATGGAAAGAATGCTGCCTCCCTCCTTAAATGATTAAAATATAAGTGAGTGAATTTTTCTCTTTGCTTTGCTGCCTACAAAGTTCTCACTGAAGAAACTACATCAAGACATTCAGGAAGCAGTGGAACTTAACTTTCTCAAGTCAAAACTTCTGTACTAAATATTCAATAGTTACTGCCTGCCTCTAATTTGAAAGGGGTAAAACATTGTTTCAGACAAGTAGGGTGAGGATAGAGGAATGTAAAATGGAAATTAGATAAATTGAAAGAGAATCATCTGAGTTTAACCAGTCTGGATGCAGGCTGGGTCCCTGGACTTTATCAAACATGCTATGCAGGCATCTTACTCATTGCCTTCCTACCCTTTCCTGTTGGAAAATATAATTGGCACTGCTGTGAGTAAAGCAAGTTTAATACATTAAGAATTTGATGTTATGCAAACAGGGGCCCTTTGGATAAAGGATGGATGCGGGTGGGGGAATTAGCATTTTTAAGTAATTTGATAAGGCAGAAAAGTGGTCTTTTTTGTGTGTTTAAATGATTAAAACTAAAAAAATTGAGTCTCGCTAACTGTTATGCTGCACGTGGATATATTTCATTAATAAGGATTTTTTTCTAGCTCAATTTTATTTATTTTGTTTGTTAACCTGGATATGATGACAGAGCTAAAAATGCCACCTTTTCAGCAGTGTGAGAAAAGCTCTAGTACCAAATAATTCACAATTAGAAAATCTCTAGCCAGTATGTCATATAATCATACAACAATTAGAAGGGATACAGTCAATGTAAAGCCCACAAAAACACTATGTATTTAAGACAGAAAAAAATGAAACACTATAGATATAATAAATGTAAATAGTTCAAAAAGATTTATGCAGATATTTACATGGTATCCAGTTTGCTCTTAGTCATTTTGAAAAAACAAAGACTATAGGAAAAAAGAAGCTTGCCCCCCCTGCAAACCTTATGTACTGGTCTGTCTCACTCATACCCCCGTTACGTTAAATATACCAACTCCAAGATCGCACAACAGTAGGGGAAAAAGAGAGACTTCCTTTCCCTACTGTTTGATGATCCCACACAATGTAAACCAGACAGTAAATAGACCTCAAAATGGGAATGAGCTCAAAGAGCATCAAATTCCCATCTTCCCGTCTTTACAAAGCAAACATGTGACAAAAGCAACTGCATCTATATGTGTGTGTACATATATATATATATATATATATACACACACACACACACACACACACACACACACACACACACACACCGTACTACAAAATACAAATGAATATTAGATGTTTAGAAAAACTGCACATGTACAAATTGCTTTAATAATATGAGGAAAGCTTAAAGATTTAGTAATGTTTTATTGTACTGTAGCACATACAGACAGCGTTTCAGACAAAGTGTTTGTTAAGGTAGCAAAAGTATTTCACTTCCTCTTGTTAAAATGTTGTCAAGTGGATATCGTGTTATCCTTTCTGCTTCTGGGCTGATGGCACTTCACAGTAGGTGCATGGGTAGCTAAACTATGTGCACCTGTTATGCAGAAGCATGTACAGCACAGCAGTGTGGGTAGACTGTGATCTATATTAACATCTTTTATATTTTTTTAATCAAAAGGAGGCAGCTGATCACTTGTGTGAGCACTGATCACTTGCTGACAGCCTGCAGATTAAGATCATGGAGAGAGTTTACAGGAAAGCCCTATTTCTGTTTGCTTGTGTCCTGAAGTGAATTGCTCACAAGTTTACTATTTCAAAGGTTTTCTATAGGGGATGTTTTATAAAATGTTTACCAAAAATCACAGATTTGGAGTTAATCCTAAGGGGAAGTTACTGTGGGCAGTTGTTAAAAAGAACCCCCCCCTTTTTTTTTCCTCATGACAGTCACGGTGGTGGCAGACTACATTACTAGCAACAGCAGTGAAGGACAGTCACTTTATGCAGTTTACACTATAAAATCAGAAAGGGTACAGCAGTGATAGAGATAATGATGATCTGTAGGGGGGTAGTTGTTTTCTCTTCTTTTATTTCCTCCTTTCTCTTATGCACACTGAAGTATCTTGCATGTCAACATTGTCTTGCCATAAATCCTAGGAGGCTGATAATCTGTATATAGTTTGAAAGCTTGCTCGTTGTTGGAGTGGATGGGTTGTTCATTTTGTTAGGCATGAGCTTACTTTGTATAATGCTTAAGCTTTTTAGGGCATATCTAGGTCAAACACTTTTTTTTAGCTTTTGGACTCTTAGTGGAACTTGCAGTCTGGCAAAGCATGCCAAGTTACTGCATGGTGTCAAGAACAAAAGTTAAGGTACTTTCTGAAACAAACACACCTCCATGACGTTCGGCATGTAAAGATGTCTATATACATGGATAACAGTTACTCATCCTTTTCAAATGAAAGAAAAAAAGGGGAGTAGCTGTCGTAGGAAAGTCTACCTGTGGGGGGGGGGGGGTCACTGCTTTAAATGATTCATTTTCTGACTCTAAATGCCTATTATCAGGAGTCAATATAATTTTGGCAAATTTCCCTTAACCATGTTATTAAATATTTTACAGGTTTTCCAGTTCAGTGGTTAAAAGCTCTAGTGGATTTGGTAACAAGTTCATAGACTTGGTGAACAAGCACATAGTCTTCTAACCAGAGAGCTTAATGTCCTCATTCTACTATTGAATGCAGGTACTCATATCTCTAGTTTCTTCTTGAATATATGAGTTTATGGGCCAAGTTAAATTGAGAAGAGGAGTTTATTCCATAAGTGTGGGCACTTTTGAGATAAATTGCCACATTTGATGGTAATACTTATTTTAATTTTAACTGAGGATGTCTTCTTGCATTCAGATCAGTGGGAGTGATATTCTAAGCAAATGATTTCAAACAGTAAGGAGACATTTAATGCTATATTTGTCAGATGCAGGTCTCCCCTAAGACTGCAATGTCATATGGAAAACAATAGGAAAATAGAGAGACTTGCTCTCTTTGCGAAAAGACTTAATATACTCTAGAGTTGTACCAGCTGACATGTAAGCAAGTTACAGAACCAGTTACAGTACTCTATAACAAGTCTGATAAGAGTTGTGTACAGGGGATCAGTTACCTCTCTGAAAAAGATCTCAACCCCAAAGAGGATCAGATAGCCTCTGTATGCTCTGATGATGGTAATAGGTATGCAGGTGTCAAATGAAAAGCCATCATCTATAAGAACTCCAAAGTATTTTATCACTTCATTAACGTTTAGCTGCTGCTCATCAATATTGTACAATGCTGCTTGTTGGCAGGAAGGGTCACCAAATGCCAGAATGCTGCATTTTTTCACAAAGAATACAAAGTAATTTCTAGTAGACAATTTAAATGGAAAGATGGTATGGGTAACTGACTTTAAGATGGTGTCCCAAACAATAGATGAAAATAAATCAATGTCAAAATGGTTGATCCTATTGTCCAGAGAATTAATGTCATGGGAAGAATGGGAGTGGTCAAAGAGAGCTTTCCAGACACAGCGATAGTTATGATTGTAACCACATTTGATCTTGGATTGGTCAAGTATACATGGATACAGGCTTGTGTTCCTATCCAAGGGTAAATGTCAAGTTACTCTCTGGTCATGGCGAGCTGGGGTGGTCATAGTTTTGTTGGTGGCATTGGATTAGGAGTACAGGCTTTGCCCACCCCCCCTCAACTGCCCTATGGATTGGACTGCATAACAAATGCAGTCAGTTTTTTTTTCCTTTTAATTTTTTAATAGCATGAGCAACTACGCATGTGACACCTGCAATTAGTTGACCTTGTTTACATTGTCTGAATGTGAGAGTGTAAGGCTATACTTCTGGAAGAAGGAACAAATGGGACACTTATTAGAAGGTGATCTATGATATTATGGCACAACTCCCTACACCAGATGTGAGAAGTGGTCCCAATGTTAAACCCCTTATGTTTTCTTTAAAGCAGCATGCCCAGCAACTCCTGGAAATCAATAGTAGGCTGGCTGCTCAGAAACTGCATGAGATATTATATGCTGCCATACCACAGTGGCTAAATTATTGATGAGGTGGGAAAAGTGCAGTAGGCTTCTACTGGAAGTTGAGTGTTTGAAGAAAATCCATAGAGATTATTTCTCCAATAACTCAATTATTTCAAAACCTGTGCAATGTTAGCCAGGTTACTGCCCATTAAAACATGCCACAATGAAGGCCAGTGTAGTCGGTGGCTTGCCTGCCTCAACTATCCTAATGAAAACAAAAGGTGCTGTTGTATCCAAGTGGCACACATGGGAAATAAATGTGTTTTTAAGCCTTAAAGCTTGGATGCTGTTGCCCCAGAGATTTCTAAGTTGCTCCCTTCTTCAGCATTGCCAAGTTTTCCATTTTATGCTGCTGAAGCCAGAAAGGAATACCTCAAATTCATCTCTTTCGCCCATTTTTATATTAACTACAGACTACAAATTATGTCATTATAAATCTTTGGTGACAGAGTTGCTTAATCCAGATAAATTTGGCTTTACTTCAAACAGGCAGCCTACAGACTGTGTCTGAAAAGTGTACAGTATACAGAAGCAACCAAACAGAGGTGAATCCCACTATTAGTCTGTTAAGTTGATGCAGAAAAGACCCATTTGGCAGGATATCATAGCTCTACCTCTTTAGCCTTCTAGAGGAGTTGGGGTTTCCATTCTGACACAGGGGCTAAATACTATACATAATAAATTTTGTTGGGTTACAATTAGTCAGATGAGTATATGAGACAATTCCTTTAACCTGTGGAATTTAACATGGGTCCTTATCATCCCCACACAATTTTTAATTCTGGCCAAAGTGGTACTGGCGAATTGAAAACATTAAATGTTATTCAAATGGAAGCAACCTAGAGTCCTAGTTAAACTTTCTGCAATACATGTTTGCAGATATCATGGTTCCTTAACCCCATCCTACAGTTGGCAGACTTGGAGAGATAAGGAGGCTGCTACAAGGTTTGGGAAATTTGAGGATTCTAAAATGCACATGACTAAGATAGGGGTAATTTACTGTAGGTGCCTCACGCAGCCTAAATATCAATGTAGTCACAGGTATTAGATATTTAGGAGTGGTCTTATGTTCAAATATAGTCCAAAGTAGGTAACAGCTGTCACAGTGATTTGGGATAGTTGACAGTGCACCATCCTGGCAACTGAATAAAGAAAAGACAGGTGATAAATGACAGGCTATCAGTGGTTGATATGGTGCTAATGTTTACGTCACTCTGCCCATTAATGGCAACTACATTACAACCCCTAACTATCTGACTACAGATGGTGTCAGGAATTGTCTAGATTTTTGTGAGACTAAGTCTGTCCAAGGGTTAATACACATAACACTGCAAAGTCTAAACAGAAGTGGGGGAGAGTGTAGTTAATTCCTTCACCCATCTCTTTTTGGATTACCCTTTAAGTTGTCGATACTAGCATTACAGATATCAAATTAATGTAAATTGCCTTGTAAATTAAATGGCATTGGAGTAGTACTGGGATACAGTGAGTGCAGCCCAGAAGCATTTAATAAGAATCTACAATCAAATGGTTACAACATCATGACTCTCAACCCATGGGTGGTAGAGAAACACCTTACAATTACATTAGTCTTAAAGGAATTACAGATGTTTTTCCATAAGTCTTTCTTGAAGGCAGCTATTTTGGCTCTGGAGTGTCACTGGAGAGTTGTTTTCCAATGAAGAAAGGGAAGATTGGGAACAAATTAGAACAGGTAAAGAGCTGTATTACGTGGTACAGGTGATGAAGGGTGAGTTTGTGATTGCTTTCAATGATGAAAGGGCTATATTTGGCATTAGAAAGGATGACTGGATAATGTACCGCAGCATTTATCAATATCCTTTTATTTATTATTGTGGCCCTTTTATTTAAGACAACAGAAGAGAGTCGGCCCTCTATCCCAGCAGGTCATATGCTGGGTTAGCAGTTGGTGGTCACTGACTGGAGTATGTCATCAGTTTCTAGGTTTTACTGAAATCTAAGAGATACTTCCAACTTTCATGAGCAAGTAATTTTGGCAAGTGTTTGAAGCACACAGGGAAGGGATTTTTCACCAACAGTTTAAGACTTAGTTTATAATATACTCTATCAGTATCTTCTAACTCTTCATTACCAAGTTTATTTAAATGGAGGAGGTTCCACTTATTCTTTCTTAACACAGATCTCCGATCATCATTTTATTTGGGTTACTCAGTGCTGCTAAAAGTTCCCCAAAGGGTATGGCCAGGGATTACCTTTTATTTTTGCAAAGTGTCGAGCATTATTCACCTCACAGGTGTGGGAGTAGAAGATAACTGCAACATGCCAATGTCACAACTGATTTGTTTTGGAGGATATTATCCACAGCCAGAAAGTGTATTATATAAGATATGGAGGACTGCTGGCCCACCATAGATGACAGAATAGAAGCTTTACATAAATGTTACTATTTTAGAATGATCTCTTTATCATGCAAAGAAAGATGCATTTCCTACAATTGCAAGAATATAAACAAACTTATTTATTTTACATTGTCATTATTTCAGAGTTTGTGTTACTGTACTGTACCAGTTTTGCTACCTGCAACAGCTGGATGTTTCATGTTGCATGTGTACTTCTGTAGACTATTTTCTGTTAAATAATTCATTATGCCTGTTTATAAAGTCTGATTGGAGCCACTATTCCTCCTACTTCCTTTCTAAGCCCTTTCTATACCTTCCGTTGAGTTTGATGTGTAAAAAAATATATAAGTAAGCAAAAACATTCCACACCACTTCCTCACTAGGCCCTAAAATCTGCAACATAGTTATTGAATTAAGCACACCACTGCCAGCCTTACAATCATTTATTAGAAATATGAGATTCACAGATTTGACAGAACAGTAGTAATATGCAGGTTTAGCACCAAGGATCTAAAGTCAAGACAATATCAGGATGGAAACTGATCAATTCTAAATCATACGAAGGGAATGTATTTGATATAATAATAAGCTTTACCTAATTCAAATTCCTGATTTTGTTGATATCAATCATTTACTTGTAATCCTTAATTTGCATGCTTCGGTTTTACCTAAGTAACTGAGCTGTGATTAAAAAGGGCATACAATACTTCAGCTTACCTACGCGTAAATAAAATAAAATAGCAGATGGAGCCTAAAATACAAAATAAGCTAATAAATATAACGGCAGTTTATAAATTTGAGTTCTTCTTTTTAGTCAGGTGGCAGATGTACAGTAATCCTGTATGTAGCCACTACAATATATTTGGCTTTGCAAAAGCAGTGAAGGACTGCAGAAAATGGCAATAAGTGAGACAACAAATCAATATGCAAAAATAAAGAGCCTTGCATACTGCTGGAAAAAAAGACTCTAATATACAAGATGGCAGTCTGAAGGAAAAATAATACACATGAATAAAGGTATACTGTAGGCACTGATTTTAAATAATCTTCTGTAATATGTCACAACAAATAATATCACAAATTAAAAAATTATTGAATTTATGACAGGGAGTGATCCCAACAGCTCAGTAGTCTTTTTCTCATCTCCACTCTCTCATAGTGAGTAAAAATAAGCATATTATGCTTTGCTGGCAAAATGGGTAATGAATGAAGTAATGTGATGAATATTATTCAAATTTTGAAAGCCGAAGTTTGTTCTTCATCATTTTCATCTAGTTTACTGTGTAAATGATCAAATCCCATACATTAGTATCCTGACTCACCATCATTCACCCAATGAAGAAAGAAAATTACATGATGCAGAGAAAGCCATCTGACTGAGTACTGGTTTGAAATCTTGTAAATGGGAAAGGAAATACCAGCTCTTATTTGGGACACAAACCCAGGACTTCTAGCATTCTTTATTGGTATCGATGAATCTTGACTAAAAGGAGCCTCTAGACAGTTAGATGCTGACTTTTCCCTTGACAGTCTTCTTGCCACAAAGCTCCAAGACTCTCAAACAGCCCTGTGCAGTGGATAAGGTAGTTCCATACTCTGTCATGTATCAAAAGGTCTCAAGATTCACTTTTTATTATTTTAACATAATACGATTAAAGAGACACTACAACATTTAATAAAGAGTTTATTTACAGGATATTTACTGTCTGAATGTCTGTTTTTATACACTGTTTGGCAGCTTGTTGTTACAGATTTTATTTGTATGGGGCTAGATCACAAGCCCTATAATAAAGTTGAACTGAAACTGAAAAGTTTGCATTCAAGTAATAACTGCTTCACACTTTGACATTCTTTAGCCACCCAGTATTCTGGACAGCAAATTCCTAAGTACCTTTCTGGGAAGTGGTTCAGTCATCTGAATGAGTTAAAATACTTATGTGAAGTAGATCCACAACAGTGGGATTAAGTACAGGAAAATATCTGATGAATGGAGAAAAAGAAAAATTACATCAAAATGCATTTCTAAACCCATAAATGAAAATATTCCAATTCTAATGCTGCACTTATTCTAGAATGAGTTGTATAATTTTACAGCCCATATAGTTAATATCAGGAGGATCATGGGCCTTACTCCCAAGAAAAAATATAAACCATATTTGTCATATTACATTGTAACGTTCACCGGATATATCTTTTGATACATTTTGATTTAAACTATACTACACTTGTTGCAGTACTACTTCAAAAGACAAGGACTGTCAAGTTGGATTTCACTGAAGTGTGTTTCATGGAATTTAAGTAAACATGACAAAATCATCTTTTTTTCTATATTGCATTTCATATCCCAAGTTCTTACCCATTAAGTGTTCTCCATACCAAATTCACACAGTGCCATTTTGCAATGTCATACCACAGAGACTGATATGGTCTTACAGAATCTAGTAAATAATTTCAGAGTAGGATACTTTATACTAGCTCTTATCTCAATGTTATCACCTTTGATAACAATGTAACGGTTATAAACTCCAGAAAAAGAGACCTGTGACATGGGTACTGAGTCAGAAAAGTGAACACCATACAGCTGTACATCAACATTATGTTAAAGTTCATACTCAAAGTACAAAGTACTTCAAGGAAAGCTCTATACAATCTCCAGCATAAGTGCATAAACTTGGCCATACCAGAAAGAATCAAAGCCAGAGCCCCAAGTAAAAACAAGTTGCCATGGTGGAGATCCAGCATCAGCAAACATTACAAAAAAAGCTGATGTCCAAGAAAACATATGTATGGCCCCCAACAATGGAAAAGCACCCTCCTCAGCCTCAACAGGCAAATAAGACAACTTGTTAAATCCTCCAAGGGTTCCTTTGACAGAAACTTAGCAAGTACAGCCAAGGATAACCATAACACCTTTTACAGCTACATATGCAACCTAAAGAGTAGGACCCAAGCATGTGCAGAACCAGTGGCCAATGGTCTCACACACACTGATCCCACAGAGATAGCAAACCTACTAGCGGATAGGTTTGGTGAAAATTTAACCTCCTTATCCTCTTCTAACTTACAATAAACCTTCCCCTAAACCTCCCCCACCCTACCCACCCTACATATCTGAACAGGAGGTCCTCAAAGCCTAGTCCAAAGCAAACAACACAGCCTCTATGGGACCAGATGACATCCTGGGCTGTCTTCTAAACAGGCTAGAACATGAACTAGCATCACCAGTAAGTACCCTTTTCAATCATAGTCTAACCACAGGCTTGGTTCCTGTAGAATGGAGAACAACAACAGTTATTCCGCTCCACAAAGGTGGCCTAGTAACAGACTCTGGGAATTACAGACCAATAAGCCTGACCAGTCTCATCTGCAAGGCCATGGAACATATCATTATGGACCTCATAAAAAAAGACATAGATCACCTCCAAACCCTGGATCGTACCTAGTTTGGCTTCGTGAAGACAAGATCCTGCCTGTTAAATCTGGTGGATTCCTTTGAAAATGTGACCAATGCCACTGATGAGGGCAAACCTGTGCACACAACATACCTCGACCTGGCAAAGTCTTTCGACATAATCCCACATTCAGGCATTACTGATAAACTTAGCAAACTGAATGTAAACCCCTTAGTTATAAGATGGGTTGCCAACTGGCTCACAAACCGGATACACACTATCAAAGTGGATGATTCCACATCAACCAGAAGACCTATTACCACTAGGGTGCCACAGGGGTCAGTGCTGGGCCCCCTACTGTTTGGTATATACTTCTCAGAAGTTCAAGTCAAAACTAAGGGGTTGTGGTTGACCAGGTTTGCAGATGAATGCAAACTGGCTGCAATCATTTAATCCCCAAATGTACACTCCAGGAGGGTCTCAGACAGACCAATGACTGGTGAATTAGTCACAGTCTCAAACTGAATGCACAGAAATGCATCATCATTCCCTTCAGCATGAACAATGTCCCTTCACACTATCAAATCAACAACAATACCCTAAGTACCCATGAAGTGGTAATGGACCTGGGATCACAAGTTGACTGCGACCTTAACTTTGACCACCATGTGTCTACTACTGTAGTAAGGAATGCCTTTTACGTAGCACACTTGTTTAGTAAAGGTGTTGCCTCAAGAACAAAAGAAGTTATAATTCCCTCTATACTCTGCACTTATCTGGCCCATAATTTTGTATAATGCCCTGTTTAGCATGTACCGTACTAAGCACCTGCAGCAATTAGAGAGACTTCAGAGGTTTCTAACAAAGAAGATCAAGGGGCTCCAGCACGTGCCTTACACAGACTGACTAAAGTCCCTGTCACTATACTCCATATCGTATATACTTCTTAGGGGAGACTTATACCTGGCCTACAGAGCAATCCAAGACCCAAACCAAATAAATCTGCTGCATATCCATAAATCAGACGGGACTAGGGCTACCTGTTCCATGACCTAAATATAGCCTGTGACTTAAATAGGACATGTTGGAGGGACCGTTTTATCTCCAAGCAACCACTTGCATCTTTGGAACAGGCTACCAATTCATGTGAAATAGAGCAACTGTATGACACTGTTCAAGAGGAACCTGAACAAGTGGATGGGACACTGTCAATTCTTACCACAGGTAGAGCCCACAGCACTCCTGGACATGGGCAGTCATCACTAAATGCAATCTTGGATATTGACTAGCATTTCTATGGTATTACATTGGGATGAAACAGCTAGGCTTAAAATGGCCTCCGGTTCAATAGCCTAGTAATCTCCTATGATCATCCTTCATACTATAGAAAGTTTTTTTAGCATCTTGCCAAAACTGAGGAAGAAGTGGTCATTTCGAACATATAAGGGACCAGTCAACCAATGTTCCCTTCAGAAAACTCCAGCCAAAGTAAAATTTGGCCAATCAACATGAGGCAAGATATGCAAACTACAAGGTTCTACAAGAAAACCATGAGGAAACCTGAGCTATAAAATTCTGATGAAGCACTTTGCGCAATAAAGTCCTATCAGTTGTCGCAAGGCTGATTTCTCCACAAATGTCTACCCTATACCATAAACAGTCCTGCTTAAGAAAAGACAAAATCTCTTAAGGCTCTGTAAAAATATGCAGTGGAAGCAGCATTATCTCCTCCAATCAGCATACTATGTCCTTATATGTCAGCTGAAGGGTACAGCAGGTACCTCTCTGTTTCTCCAAATAGTGCTATCCTTTATATTGTATATTACATTCTTGTACATTACCCTATAAGTCAGCCAGTCAGCTGCATTTAACTGACAGTGTGAAGTTGACTCAAAAAAAGGCAAGGGTGAGGGTTCTACACCCTTTTGAGATGGACTCCAAATCCAAGGCCAGAATAAGTCTACTGCTTGATCATCACTACACCCTCTTCAATATCTGGCAGAGAGTTTACAACTGGATACTAAGCAACCATTTTGGCTGTCTCTATGAACATTTGATAAAAGAAAGATCTGATCCTGTAAAGAGCAATGTACAATAATAGAAGGTCTCTCAAAATAGTCACGCTCCTCTATTTAGGGGCTTTAAGCCACATTAATAAAAATGGTACCATGTTGTACAACCTCTCTTCCAGTGCTAAACAAGCCTCAGCATAAGGGACTCTGTTTTCTTTCATTGTGCCTTGTAAATTGTCAAATGTTAAAGAGCAAACATATGTAACTTTGCTGCTATGGTGTAAAGCCATTACTCTCACTTTGCTGTTTAATACTTCCTAAGCCCTCTTATGAATGTGTAAGATATGTGGCTTAGTTTCTAGCTCATTCCTACCATCGACAGCAGGAAGCAGGGTTAGCATTAAACTTATGATTGTATACACTATGTCCCAGTCCTTCATTATTATTACTCCTGCCCAAGATCACAGTAGGACAATTAAATAATACTTGAGGGATAGTGATGTGACCCCCCCTCCCCTTTTTTGCCTGGAAAAAGCACTTCCTCTAAACTGACACGGTCTGCTGTGAGACAGAAGGTGTATTTCTGAGCCATATATTAACAAAATACTTGTTTAGCTATTAGCTATGTGCTGTGCACTACTTCCATATGCCACCAGGTAGTATGCTGGGATCTCTGGTGTAGCCACTCAGTTGAACAAAGTCCACTAAACACAGTCCACTCATACTGCTACTTAAAGGACTATGCCAAGGGGTTAATCCCATGTGGCTACTCTGTCTGGAATCTATCATGTGGGCTAAAGCATTTAAATATCCCACCCAAATTAACTCACCTTTCATATTCTCTACCACAAGGTCTAATACAGTTCCTAATTAGTTTGACTGGGACATGACGGCGAAGATAAGAAGGGTTGACTGTTAGAATGGAATCATCTAAGTAGTTTTAACAACTAATGACATCCCTTTAGAGTCAGCAGATACATGCAAAAAGCAAAAGTGGCCACAGACCCTTTGTTCCAAAAAGGACATTTACCTTTGCCTACCTCTAGGAGAGGAGGAGTAACCTCATACCCCACAATCAGACCTAAACAGCTAAACCTTTTCCACCTACACATGGCACATCTCATGTACTGCCACTATGTCCTGGTGCCCTACCTAAAGTTGCTGAAACAATCTAGTGCTCTTTATTGGGCTGCATATTCCATTAATGTTCCTGGTAACTAATATGAATCTTTCAGCCTTATACTTTAACAGCTACTCGTAGTGGGTATATCATATTTTGCTCAAGCTGTTGATGCTTCCATCAGCTGTAGTTCTACTCTAAAAATTCAGTTGATATCGCCTTGTAGCAAACAAAGCAAATACAAATAAACTACCTTGACACTATGAAATCCATCCGTCCATGCAAGCACAATCCCTTTTTTCCCATTTTTTGCATATGTGGTCAAGGTGTCACTTCAACAGTGACAATCACCTACAGCCAAGGTTTACAGCGCCGGGTGGCTAGTCCTGCAGTGGCTGTTCTTCCACACCATACACTTGCATGTACACTCACACCTAATACTAATTTAGAGTGTCCAATCCACCTACTGCATGTCAGAATGTGGGAGGAAACCGGAGCACCCGTAGCAAACCCATGCGAACACAGGGAGCTCATGCAGACTTGGTACAGATGGCACCCCAGCCAAGAATCAAACCAGGGATCCTCTTGCTGTGAGGTGACAACATTATTTGCTGCACCACTGACACTTTGAAAAACACACCTAAAATGATGCTAACCTCCTAGTGCCAGTTGGCAGTAACTTGCCGGCACATTAGATAAATCAGTGAGGAAAAAAACAACATGAAAAAGAAAGGCAAAATAAAATTCCTTTCTATCCCTCAGCTTATAGAAGTCTGCACCACCCCAGTTGTAACACCATTTGTAATATGTACAGGTTCTGTTTATCAGCCCTATCCAAAAACAATGGCAGCACAAAAAGTCCCCTTAAAGGTTAGCCTTAACAGCTAAGGTGACAAGTCACCAAGTTGCCTCACAAACTAATGCAATTCACCATCAATGTTCACTGACCACATTCTTTTGCATGAAACAACAAAGAAGACTCAAAGAATGCTAATTCTAGAATCACTGTGTCTAAGATAAATTTTGAAAAGTATTTTGAACAATCAAATTGTGTTTCCAAACATGACTGTAAAGGTCCCTTTGGTACTTATCCTTGTAGAGACTGCAGAATTTGTAGATGCATCAATACTGGCCATAGTGTTGTGCTAATAAACATAGGGCAAAAGATATTATTTAAAAAGAAGTATAGTTGTAAGCCTAGCACTGTTGTTTATTTAGCAACCTGTTGCTCCTGTGAGAGCTTCTATGTGGGTTGAATCACTAGAATGCTCTCACAAAGAATAAATGAGTACAGATTGGCTATTGTGAATAATGTTTGCTCTAATGCTTTGGCATAAAAACAGTATACTGATTTCAGGAAGTTTACATTTTCTGTATTGGATCATGTAGTCACAGATTTGAACATGGATAATATCAATCATGTATTAGAATTATTCACATATTTTTAAATTAAATAATTTTCTAAATGAATGTACATAAATATTTTTTATTTTTACGTGTTATGAGTGGTGTTAGTGAACAATTCGGTCATGTGACAGTTTAGTTATACATGCCACCCTGATTCAAGTCAAATGGTTCCGACAAAGTTACTGTATTTATTAAAGAACAAAAGTGCAAAACCAGTGATTTTGTTGTCCATTAATTCATTTCAGTTATAGAGCACTTGTTTTCAAGATTAGTTGTAGTTCACACTATTATTTCCCTTGTGTTGTTTTACTGTCTAAGATCACACAAATGTCTTATACTTGAAAAGCTGTAGGAAAAGCATTCCACTTATAGCTTATATGTCACTAACTTAAACTACACCTCATATGGCCATCAATCACATGAGGAATACAGGCCATAAACACCCCTCCCTCATTCAAGCATCTGAGAACTTACAGCTGTTAGTTAATGATGCCTCTCAGAAAGAAGAGGCATGAACTAATAAAATCACAAGGCACTCAGAAGTTATGGCATTTATCTTTATCCAATATTCCCTTCAAAAAACTTTAATTGGTTCATGATTTACTTTTATTCTGTCCTTTAGGTTCTGTATATTATGTGTAGAAATACTGATGCAGAAATCTTAAAGATCTTCTGGTAGTCCACCTATGCAAGATATGGAAAATTTAAATACTAGAACCCAGTATTTCAGCTTAACCAAAATTAATTTGCTTCTGCAATAAGATATGTTGGGAAACTGGAGTTCCGATATGAGTGAGGATAATCAAGTACTTTAAAGAATAATGTCCAATACTGCACTGAGCCAGGAGTCACCACACTGTATTTTTATTTTTACATTCTGACCACAACCATCTAGCTGATATATTAGTAGGCAGATTTCGTTTTAACTGTACCCCTACTACTCACATCACTGATCTCACTATCACCGAGTCTTAGAATCCCTGCCAAAGGGTACAAATAACACTTCCGTGGGACCAGACAACATATTAGACTGCATTCCCATCAGTACCAAGTGTTCACTATCTGAGTCTCTATTGAAACTGTTCCAACATCAGCCTGTCTTCAGGATTTATTCCTGATGCCTGAAAAACTGCCACAAGGGTGGCCCTCTCTACAGACCCAGGTATTTGCAGACCCATAAGCCTCACCACCCTTATATGAAAAGCCATAGAACATATCACAGCATAACTGATTTATGCACAGGCAACTTAACTGATATAGAACTAAATCATTTTGGCGCTGTGAAGGGCAGGTCCTGTGTCTTGAACTGAGGAAGCTAGTTAGAGGAATTGTCACCAGGAGTCATTCTGTGCACAATGGTTATTAGGGCAGGTCCTGTGTCTTGAACTGAGGAAGTTGGTTAAAGGAATTGTCACCAATAGTCATTCTGTGCACAATGGTTATTTTGGCCTGGCCAAGGCTGTTTCTACCATTATCCCCAATGGTGGTATTATGGAAAAATTAGACAGGCTTAATATAAACCCCCACATTGTTCACTGGATTGCAAATTGGATATCAAACAGATCCCAAGTTATGAAATCTGTTGGTTCTCTCTCTGAATGTTAATTTGTAACTAGTGGGGTACCACACTTGTATGACATTTATTTTGGAAATATCCAAGCCAATATTCTATTAATGTGGTTGACCAAGTTTGCTGATGACTGCAAAGTGGGCATTGTTATACGCTCATCGACTGCTATAAAACAGCTCCAAGCAAGAGCTGGAAAATGCACATAGATGGTGCATGAAAAATGGTCTCAAACTAAAGGGAAAAAAGTGCAGCATAGTAGTGTTTGGCAGAAAGGATGTTTCCATCTCATATGTTATAAATGGGACTCCTATTTAGACAGATACAGTCATAAGAGACCTAGGTACTTATGTGGATAGTTTTATCTCATTTGATCATATTATTGTCAACCATATGATGTTTAAAGTTCTGAAACTTCAATCCTTTGAAGTAGACCCATATATTTATATGTACAGTGAATATAAAAAGTGTACACACCCCAGTTAAAATGCCAGGTTTTGTGATATAAAAAAATGAGACTACAATAAATAATTTCAAAACTTTTCCCACCTTTAATGTGACCTATAACCTGTACAATTCAATTGAAAAACAAACAAATGTGTTAGGGGAAAAAATATAAAAAATAAAAAACGTGCAATAAGCTGGTTACACAAGTGTGCACATCCTTAAACTAATATTTTGTTGAAGCACCTTTTGATTTAATTACAACATTCAGTCTTCTTGGGTACACACCTGCCATCAACTAAAGAGACTTTGATTAACCCCAAATAAAGTTCAGCTGTCCTAGTAGGATTTTTCTGACATTTACTCAGTTGCCTGCTACAGCAAAAGCCATGGTTTGCAGAGAGATTACAAAGCATCAAAGGGATCTCATTGTTGAAAGGTATCATTCAGGAGAAGGGTACAAAAAAATTTCCATAGCATTGGATATACCATAGAATACAGTGAGGACAGTTATCAAAAAGTGGAGAAAATATGGGATAACAGTGACGTTGCAAAGAACTGGACGTCCCTCCAAAATTGATGAAAAGACAAGATGAAAACTGGTCAGGGAGGCTGTCGAGAGACATACAGCAACACTGAAGGAGCTCCAGGAATTTCTGGCAAGTACTGGTTGTGTAATGTATAAGACAACAATCTCACGTATTCTCCATATGTCTGGACTATGGGGTAGGGTTACAAGATGGAAGCCTTTTCTTACACAGAAAACCATCCAGGCCTGGCTAAAATTTGCAAAACAATACATCAAGTCTTCCAAAAGCATGTGGGAAAATATGTTATGGTCTGATGAGACCAAGGTGGAACGTTTTGGGCACAATTCCAAAAGGTACGTTTGACACAAAAACAATTTCACATCACCAAAAGAACACCATCTGCATGGCGAAGCATGTTGGTGGCAGTATCATGCTTTAGGGTTGCATTTCTTCAGCTGGAACTGGGGTTTTAGTCAAAGTGGTGGGAATTATGAACACTTCCAAATACCAGTCACTTTTGGCCCAAAACCTTCAGGCATCTGCTAGAAAGCTGAAGATGAAGAGAAATTTCACCTTTCAACACAACAATGACCTCAGACATACATCTGAATCAACAAAAGAATGGCTTCACTAGAAGAAAATTTAAGTTTTGGAATGGGCCAACCAGAGCCCAGACCTAAAGCCAATAGAAAATCTGTGGGGTGACCTGAAGAGGGCTGTGCACAAGACATGCCCTCACAATCTGACAGATTTGGATCTCTTTTGCAAGGAAGAGTGGGCAAATATTGCCAAGTCAAGAGGTGCCATGCTGACAGACTCTTACCCAAGAAGACTGAATGCTGTAATTAAATCAAAAGGTACTTAAAATTTAAGGGAGTGTACCCTTATGCAAGCAACTTATTGTACGTTTTTTTTATTTTTTATATTTCTTCCCCTAACAGATTTGTTTGTTTTTCAATTGAATTGTACAGGTTATAGGCCACATTAAAGGTGGGAAAAGTTTTGAAATAATTTATTGTGGTCTCATTTTTTTTATATCACAAAAACCTGGCATTTTAACAGGAGTGTGTACACTTTTTATATCCACTGTATACACACACACACACACACACACACACACACACACACACACTTAAAAGGACTGCAGCCTTTCAAATCAAC
This sequence comes from Protopterus annectens, assembly GCF_019279795.1. Taxonomy (NCBI): domain Eukaryota; kingdom Metazoa; phylum Chordata; order Ceratodontiformes; family Protopteridae; genus Protopterus; species Protopterus annectens. The sequence continues at coordinate 278,311,931 of NC_056742.1, read as the reverse complement.
CATAGCTAATGTGGCAAACACAGACGATTTAGACTATGAGCTTCTTCCTGTAGTCCAGGGTTTGATTTCTTCAGCCACTTTTTGCATACTATACGACTCTAAGCAGGTCAGTTAATGGCCTCCTGAACTGCATGCCGAGTAATTACATATAAACCTATGAACAAACATGTTCCCGCTGACTTCTGATGTTATCAAGTGGAACCTTATAACCACCACACTCTTGCAAAAATAGCAGAGACAGGTTTAAACTAGCTGACAGGATAAAAACTTGGTTGTTTTTCCCATGTTCACAGAGGGTGATAAAGCAGGACGGAGAGAAAAAGAAAATTATTTAACTTGATCACACATCTCCCACCCCAGCCCTCCCATAATCACCACTAGTTCAAAAAATATAATCAAAACCAGTCACATAACTTTTTTAGTAGATTCTATTTAAGTTCACATTTAATATTTAGCTAATTATTATTTAAGAGTGCAAAAGAAGCACAGGAAACAAAAGATCCTCTCACGGAATCCAACAGGGTTCTCAAAGCGGGTGAAAGCCCAGAGGAACTAGGTAGATGTTCTCTTATGCATTTGTCATTTGCTTTACATTTATAGCCACTAGCAAAGAAAATAAGGGACTCACAAATTCAAAGATAATATTATTTTGCATTTGATAAAAACAGAAAAAGATATAGTGGTGTTGTGGAGCATTCTGAGACAGGTTTAAATATTTTGGGATATCAAGTAAATGAAGATAAAACAGTCTACAGTAGTAAACTAGGTAGTGAAACATGAACTGATTCAGCAATACCCATACTTATGGGGGACATAAGATGACATATGTATGTGTATGGATTAGAACAGATTCTGTTATGGCAGCTAAGGATATGTGGGCAGACAGTAAACAAAAGATAGTACAAAAATGGAGAAGCTGAAAGCTCCTGATTATGGATATAGACAGTAAGATTTAAGCAGTGAAAATATTTTTAGTCCATTTAGTCTTCTATACTAATCAGACAGACACGTTGCATACATGTTGGTTTACAAAATCCATTCAACGTGGGAAAAACAGACAAATGTAGGTTTTAAAAACCGAATTGGAAACAGTCGCATACGTCGTTGCTGGCTGTGACATACTAATGGCAGAAGGACTGTGTACTGAAAGGTATAATAATGTGGCAAGACTGTTACACTGGGGATTGTGCAAACATGGTATTGAAGTGGCTGAAAACCCTGGAAACATGAGCCATAAAGCATCATACAAAATGATGAAGTTTATATCACATGGGATTACCCATTACCAACAGTTCAAAAGACAGATGCTTGAAAAATGGATATAGTGGTCCATGAAAAGAAGACAAAAGCAGCACAGATAATTTAAATCACCACACCCAGTGTCTACAATGTCTTGCATACAGAGACACACAAAGTCATAAAATATCAGGATCTGCAGGCAGAAATGAGAGCAATGTGGAAGAAAGGTACCCAGACAGTCTCGATAGTAGTAGGGGCAATGGGTCTTATAAAAACGCATCTATAATTGTAGGTAGAAATGTTACCAACCCATGTAACCTCATACGAACTGCAGGAGTCATTACTGGGCACATTGCAGGTGCTGTGAAGAGCACTTTTGGCTGACATCAAAGACTGAAACAATACTAATTTCATGACCTTTAGTCGCACTTTGATTTAGGAATGGGGTCCATTGCTGTCATATTAGAAACCCAAATGACTTGGAGAAATTAAAAAAAGGTCAGACATATTTTTATCAACTGGAAGAGAAGTTGTGGATAAGAATAAAGAGTTAAAGGAATTCATTTGGATGGGAAAAAGAGAAGCCTTAAGTGGGATAAGTTGATTCTACCCAAATAACAATGTGGTCTAAGATTAATTGATTTAAAGGGATACTTTACAGCTACATGGTTAAGGCTTATATATATATATATATATATATATATATATATATATATATATATATATATATATATATATATATATATATACACACACACACACACACACACATATATATATATATATATATATATATATATATATATATATCAAACTCAAGCAGGAGGTTATAAATCAAAATGGATAGGAATAATGATGAAATGGGTAGAGTTTGAAACAGAGAATAGGATTCTGCAAGCTGATCCCTAAGAATAATACTCATGCAGTAGCAGAAAGTATTCTAAGGACAAATGAATGGAGAAAGATTTTACCAACAAGAATGACTGTTAAGTAGCAGTATACAGAATAGGCAAGAGGGGTTGGAATTTACTAGAGTAAATCAGCAGAGGAAGAAAGATATTGGAAGCAAATATCTACAAAGGGAACGGTAACAAAATGAGATGAGGCTAAGCAGGGATTGATAACATACAAGCAAGGAGAAAGGACAGGGGAGTGCTAAGTGAAATACCAGCCCTTACAGAATTCTGAATTGAGTTTAGTATAGATGCTGCTGTTAAAAATGGACAAATACTAGAGCAAATAAAATACTGCATGATACTGAGAACAGTCAGAGAAAGTTAGAAAAGAGTGGTAAGAGAATGGAAGGGCAATTTACAAAAGAACAATGGGAGAACATCTGTTTGGCTCTCAGGTATACAAGAATGTCCATAAGGATTAGGATTTTTGAATGGAAGTGCCTGCATAGGCATTTTTACACCCCAAGCATACTTCAAAGGATTTTTCCGGAGGTAGACAACAAATGCTGAAGATGCAATGGGAGACAGAGGGGTAATCTGGGACATGCTTTTTGGGAATGTTAACAGACTTCCTGCAGAATACTTTGTCATACGTGTTGGGGGAGAAATGACTGTACTAAGAAAATTATACTTTTGAGGTGGGATTGCCTAGATATAATAATGCCTTACTAAATGTAATGCTATTGGCTGGAAAAAAAAGAAAATGCAAATCAAAATATATAAATGAAGTAATGAATACTGTAAAGGACAAAATCTGGAGGCGGGATCTTTAGAAAAGGGAAGGAGCAAATTACGTAGACATAAATGGAATGTGTGGGAACAGTACATTGAGAATAATTTTCAGGAGGAGTGAGGATTAAGGGAAGGCAGGAAATGATCAATTTATGTAATAAGAAAATTGCTAAAAAGAAAATATATAGGTATACTGCATTGCAACAACAATCTAAAATGTTGCTATAATTTGTTTTCTTTTCTATTAATGTATGTGCACTTATGTAGTTTTTATTTAAAATGTGATGATTTAGTAAAGATGTTTAAAAACAAGTAGACTGAAGGCTATAACTGGGACCCCCTTCACTTTACTTTTATCTCAGCTATTTTTAAAACTCTTCCCACCTTTCCCTTTCTGTACTGGGAATTAAAGGGACTCTTCACTGCTTGGAACATGGTATAGTGAGAATACAAATCCATCTGAGAATCTGGATATATTACTAAAGATGATCATAAACAGAAAAAAGCTCATACAAAATGTAAAGATAGAATACACAGATATATGGTCTAGTACAAAAATGCAACTTGATAACATGCTGGGAAGTTATGCAGAAGTACCAAAATACTTATTTGTTGGAAACAAGCAAAGCAACAGAATGAATAATTTAGAAGTAAATGGAAAGTTGTTTGCATATGCAATATGTGTATGTCTACGGATAAAGTATGATTCAAGAAACTTCTATCCAAATAAGCTAACATATTTAAAGGCTGTTTCAGCTTATCTTGCACAGAATGACAGAGATTTTAGATGTTCTTCTGAGCTTAATACTGACGTGTGATAATATGAATGCCTGTGGGTAGGAAGTTATTTATATCTCTGCTATCGTACCGGCTTTGCACAGAAAAAGTGAGCTATCGTGCATGATACAGTACTCCAACACATACATATGCACAGCTATGTTCCACAAATGACATGCTGAGTAGTTCACTTCCAGTAACTGTAAATGTACAAACCCAAACAAGGCACGTATAAAGCCAGTGGAGTTGTACATAACGGTAATTAATTCACTACTGTTTTCCAGCGATGTATTTTGAAACTTCCAACATACCTCTCAGCTATCCATATTTTTTGCCTCATATTTTTGCTCTGGTCCTCATAAACTCTGTGGCTTTCTGGCAAATCATTCAGGATTAAAGTCATTAAACAATGATAGACATTTAAGTTTCAGACTTCAAACCCTTCAGAAAATGCATGCTAATGCAAAACCTGTTATTCTTTCTAAGTTTATAACAGAATTTTTTTTAAATTGTCCCTATTTTTGGGCATTTGCCCACCCATTATTTTGGCTTTGCTCAGAACGTTTGTGACTTCCAAAAGAAACAACACAAAATACAGCTTGATTTCTGTATTAACTGTGTGTGTGTTTGTCTGCTTTTCTGTCAGGCCAGTAATGGGCTGGACAGCAGACTAATTTAGGGTCATGCTGGTTCTGTTGAAAATTTCCAGGCTGGATTTTATCTTGTGTGGAACTTCTATCTCTGGATACTTTTTTATGCTGGAATAAACGACAGATGCAAACACAAATTAAATGCAGAGTATTAGACTATTGCAAAATTCCGATGTCTTTCCTTAAAAGTCTCCCAGGTATAGCTCGCTCTGCAAAGGGATCTGTACCTCATTCCTTAGATTTAAAATTTGATACATCACTAGTATACAGAATGTTCTTACTGCACAACAAAACAGAAATTCAGGCAGAGGTGTTCAGTTATCTGCAGCATGCCCCTTCTTGTCAGTTTTAGTTGCCAGACAAACACACAGCTGGAAGTAATGTCAGTCTCTTGTGAGTGTTATTTATACACATGTGATTGAAGAAAGGCATGTCATTATAGTACAGTCTACCAGCTACAACACTGATATGATTACCAGCAGCGTTAGGAATACAAATTCATTTTCAAGCATACTACTGCAATTTTCTGAACTTCCTTTTCATTTACAGTAGCATGACATACTGCTGCTCTGCATAACCAAACAGCATATTTAACTTAGAACTGAAGGCATGCCAAAAGTATAAAAAGGCTAGTAAACTGAACAAGAACTCCCACAGCACAAACCAGTTGTTGATAAGAGCATGGGAACAGAACAGTACGGAATTTCAAGTCATCAAGCTTGATTATTTAACAGCTTTACAGTGTTGTGGGAGTTTCAAGTATGAGCCATTAAGTTCTCATGGCACCACTTTCCACTGGTAAAATCTCTGCTGATTTTCTTGGGACTTAAAAAAAAAAAAATGGCTTACAGTTGCCCTGCTATTGTAACATTACTTTTTTCATTTGATATTAATAATATGGGCTTGAACGTTAAACAGTAATACAGGACTGCATGGAGGAAAGTGGCCTGACTGACCAGTCCAGATTGTATTTGCTCACCTGGGAAAGGAAAGCAGCCAAGTCTGGTGCTTGACTGCCACCTGGGGGACAACATAAGGCAGGGGATTCAGTAGCAGGTCAGCTCAGTGGGAGGGGACACACCTATACATACTAAGCTACTTGCATCCTCAGAATGGCTTTTGAAAGCAAACAGAAAGGAATCAGATAAGGATGATCACCTGCACCTCTTTCATGCACTTTCAGTACTTGCTATCCTGTTTAGGTTCACAGGGAGCTGAAGTGTATCATTACAAACAAATGCTGCAAAACAAAAAACAATCCTGCAAAGACATGCATGCCCTCCCCACACACACGTATGAGCAACTTCAGCAACATCAATTCATCTAGTAACGTGTCTGGAATATGGAACGAAATCAGACTCTGGTACAACCCATGCAGAAACATGGAAGATAGCCACACTCTACAAAGAAGGCACCTCAAACAGGAACCAGACCATAGCAATATGTAATTTCAATTGCAAAACTAACGGCTGTACCACTGTGTCACTCTCTGTTTATGCTTTATTTTTCAGTTTAGCTGTGTATCTGATTACAGATAATATCATTCAGAGATAGTCCCCATCCCATCTTCAAGGGCATCTTAACACATATAAATACTGTAAAAAAAAAAAAGAAAAAAACACTTAAACAAGCCAAAAGTATACTATACCACAACATAAAGCATGTACATGAATGGCACAAACTGATAGATGCATTACCACTTGCTGGTTGCCTAAAACATCCTGGTGCATATGCTTCTTTTAAGATTATCTAAGGACTCATCTGTGTTGGTCACCCTTCAGCTTCTCTCTGCAGCTGAATACCCATTTGTGTACTCAATTCTGAGCACTGAAATTCACATCAGCAAACTCTAAATATAATTATTTCTAGTTGTGTGACCTTGGAGGTAGCACCCTTATATGCAGGATGTGGTAAGGGGAGCCCCAAAGCAAAAATGTTTTTGTATTTATTATAGTTGTTTTTCTGCTTTTTATTTTATTTTATTTATTTATTTAACATTTGTTGACCGGGAAAGTCCGACTAGGTTCCACAGATCCTGTTTTCAGCGGAGGTCCGGGGAGAAACGCTCCAGAAGCATGCTTTTGTGTGTGTGTCTCTCTCTCTCTCTCTGTATATATATATATATATATATATATATATATATATATATATATATATATATATATATGTATATGTATACACACACACACACACACACACACACACACACACACACACACACACACACACACACACACACACACACATCCATCTTGGAACAAAGCCAATTTTCAGCGGAGGCCCAGGGAGAAACACTCCAGATGCATGTCTTTGTGACATGGGAGGAAACCAAAGCACCTGGAGGTAACCCACATGAATGCAGGGTGGACATGCAGACTCCACACAGAAGTCACCCCAGCCAAGGATCGAACCAGAGAACCTCTTGCTGTGAGGTGGCAATGCTACCGCTACACCACTGCACCATCCATACATACACACACACACACACACATATGCATATACATGTCTATATACTACACACACACACACACACACACACACACACACACACACACACACACACACATATATATATATATATATATATATATATATTTTTTTTTTTTATATTTATACAGATATATTACTCAAGGTCAAATGGGTACTAGCAGCATCACAGTTAATATATATAATTAGCTGAGGGAGGTAAGTCCACCTGCAAAAATCACGTATCGATTTAGCCTGCTCCAGGGTAATAATTGGAGGATGTACATTACGTGTCAACATTACATCTTTTGAAGTTTTTACAATGATATGCTGGATATTTAATGTGTTATAATAGATCTGTATGTGTATATACATACATACATACACACACACACACATACATATATATATATATATATATATATATATATATATATATATATATATAAAATTGGTTGAAAATGCAAATGATTTATACACAAATGACTGAAAATATGAATGACAAAATGAGCAAATCTAAAAACATTGACAACTTCTCTCCAAGATGCAAGACCCAGATTAAGCAGCTTCTGAATAGTGATACAGTTAGGGAAAGGGTTTTTAATAATGTAATGTGTAGGATTAGCATTAGGGGCAGGGCTAGGGTTAGTACAAATGAGCAACGCCCCTGCACTTACTTTTGTGCAAACCCTAACCCTGCAACTAACTACACATTATGTTGCTAGGTACTAGAATCCTTTATCTAACACCTCTAATCAAGACAAAAGGGCACACCACTAAATCTATCCCCTTACCTAACCCTAACTCTAACCCTAACCCATGAACATTCACACATACTCATTATTCTCTATAACAGAATATTGCACATTCTCACAATAATCACCTTTTCATGCATGCCTTTTCCTGTACGCTCATACATACCTACACCATATAAAGATTAAATTCCACCAAATTTGACTCAGCCATTTGTGCTTACTCAATATCTGCCAATCATTTTGTCTGTCACTCATATGAGTTTTTAGCCAAATGGATTGCAACTACACATACATCCACACTTTTTTTTGTACTTTCTCTTAACTTTGTCTTAATCATGAGTAAAACTGGTAAGAGATGGACCGCTCACTACCCAGTGCTACAAAGCTGATGCTTGGGATCTCCAGGACGTATGCACAAAAATCCCAGTATTTTTAAAGTAAACACAGATTTCTCTCAGGTTTTTATTGTAAGGCAGGCAGGAGAACATTGACTCCAAATGATGTGGTCACTGTTGATGTACAAAAGGAAGAAGGGAGACAATGCAGATGCAGGCAGGAGAAATAAATGCTCTCAAGTTCAGCTCAGAGCTTCAGAAAAATGCAGATTGCTTTCATGTGTCTTGGTGAAAATAAATTCACAGAATAACTCTTAGCTTGATGGAAACAAACTCAAAGAATACTTTCTAGCATTATAAAAATAAAGGCACAACAATAAAGACAGCTCAGTGCTTCGTGCTCTACCTTCCAGTCCAAGTTGCATCTTTTTGCTTTGTTGAAAACACCTGTTTGAATGTTCATTCTGTCTTAATCTTTATTCCACTATGACACAAGAATTTAAAGTACTTTCTGTCAGTGAAACAGATAAAGGAAAGTAAACTAAAACACATTTTAGCTTTTGTACAGTCCTTCCTGGTTTACAATTCCTTCCAGTCCTTAAAGCTGAACAAACCTGTAGCAGCTGCAGAGTCCGCAAAGACTCTGGAAAAGCTCCCTGCAAAGTTCTAGTTGAGTAGTTTATAGGTGAGATGTAGTTCTAAAAAATATTTCAATCAGTTTACCATACCTTGAAGTCTCCTGAGTCTTTGCAGATAAAGTGCATAAGGTTTAATTCAAGATGAACCATTTTTTTTCCAAGACAGCATCAATACTTTCACTTTTACCTTTACCAAAATCTATTGAAATACATACCATTACATAGATTCCACTGCTGTATTCAGGTTACCACCACTGAATACTGCTGCTAGCCTTTTGCTGGTGGTTTCTATAACTTCATTGTCTTCAGGGAGCTTCTAATACAACTTCTGCTTCTTAAAGTTGCCCCTGCTTTGCACTGCCGAGTCTACTAAAGGAGCACTCCCCATTTTACAGCAAAATAATGTCACATCAGTTTCTCTGCTGTGTTTCTTTTCCCTCCCCCATAGCTCAGACCCAGGGGTTGAGTAATGCTCCACATGAAAGCCAGAAACTGTCAAGCCTAATGCCCAAATAGAGTCTATAATGACCAGGCTAATGGGATTGATTGCCAGTCCTTGCTACAAGCAATCAGTCTAACATATGTTGCAGTTTGTTGTAAACTTTATTCCTTGCTTTGCTGAATGCAACTTGGTTCCGACAAGGCCACAGCTTCTCTGTCTCTGTCTTCAAGCTCTCTGCTACAAGGGATACCAAGAAGATAGCTCTGTTGCTTGCTACCTGTTCCTCTACTTACTTCATTTGATGGGATAAAAGCATTTTAACTTATCCATAACCTGAGAGATGACTCTATCCTCAAGCAAAAGCCATAGCTTTTGGAATGCTAATTAGCATTTGCTAATGCCACATGGCTGTGGGAGGTGTGTGTTAAAGAAGTTGTTCTGAACTTCCATTAAGTAACATTCCTCTTTTACACATCTACCTGTCCCAAAATCGTGAAAGGGATGTGGTAGAAATGATTCCACAGTATCCCAAAATAAAATCCATGCCCTGTGTCTGACCTCTCCTATGGATAAATCCTCTTCTCCATCTGTGACTTCTGAGTCAGATTCTGATGAGCTTACATCATCCACCATTAACACAGGCATGGTGGTGTATATTTTACAATCACCCTTCCTCCAAGCCCTTCTGAACCTTTGTAGCTCTTCATTTATATACTCTCACAAATCTGAAACCGGAGGTCTTTTCCCAAAATAACTTTATGTTCAAGCTTGGATTCTGCCCCAACACGGTGTTTTAATATGCCCAAGGGTGCCTTATGGGATCCGTTTACCCCCCCCACCACCACCACCACCACCACACAAATACACACACACACACACACACACACACACACACACACACACACACACGCACACTACACCTAGCCTACTTTCAGTGTTTCTTGCACTGCTATAACTTAATGACTCATGTATTACAATTACTGGACTGTCAGAGTCAGGCATATGGCAAAAAGATGGCTCGGTGAATGATCAACAGTAAAATTAATTGATCCAGTCATGTCTACTACTACAGAACATGTCTTCCTCTTAGATGGCAGTGCTTCAGCTGTCACTATGCAGCATCCCCCCCCCCTAAAATGTGCTGCACCTGGTGTCATTATTTTCAGTTACATGCTGCAATCACCCAATACATACTTTACAAGGTAGGTGCTAAACCCAGGTAAAGATAAAGCATTATCACTACACTGAAACCAAGTTTCAGAGAAATGCATATGTGCCTAAGGGTTAGGAAAGACTCAAGACTGGGCATTGTTTACTAACATTTCTAGCACTGAACAGAATAAAACTGATACAAGCCTAAGAGGAATTTTCAAAGTTAGGAAGACTTACTCTGCCCATAAAAGGCATAATGCCAATGTGTGGAAGCCCTGAAGGGAGAGTTGCAGGTCATTTCTGGTGAAGCAAAATGAACTGATGACAACTTCCTCCCAAACTGGCATACACTGGATTCCCTTGAATGACAACAGTCAGAACCAATATCTGAAGTCAGTTATTTCTGATTTGTATTGTGACGTCACTTGTGATGATGGCAACAGCTGCTCTAGAATATTTGCATCCCAGCCTCAGACGTACACAGGCAGCCCAAACATGTCTCTTTTCATACTCTCATTTGGCCAACAACCAGGTCATATGCATACTTACAGTGTAGACAAGAGAAGAGGTATAAGGATCTTTTTGAATATTATGGAGTCTAACACCTGAGGGGCAGATAAAACAGTCGTTCTATCCTTGCACTGCCTAGTGAGGGAAGTGTTCATTTGACTGACTACTGAGTCACCCATGACTAGAACATTGTTATGTGTGGTAGTTTTAGGACATCCATTGTGTTTTACAGAACTTGGAAGATGAAGGCTTCAAACTCCCATACACTATCATATCCTGACAGAGACTGTTATTTTTAGTGATAACTTATGATTTGCTGTTAAAATCCACACTGATACTCTAATGGTCTCTTTAATGAAACCAGATACACTGATTTAAGTAAGAAAATCCTTATTTCAGGCCATACAGTAAGCAAAGTGGAAGGCTTAATTTTTGTTAATACAGAAGAGATTACAGAAGATATACTCTACGCTACATGCCTCATTGGAACTAAAGACAACATTTGTATGTAGTAGAAAACATGTCCCTTTTACAGAAAGTTTATCAGCAGCCCTATCCTCTCCCTAACGGAAGAGGCAATCAATAAGTATATTTTCATTACACCTTTCAGGAGAAATCACTTTTGGACAAACAAACATGATCAGCACAGCTACCAAGCACCAGGAAGCAGGGCTTCTTGTTTTATCTCATCAGGGCCTGTAGTTTAACTCCTCTAGCAGATAGAAGAGGAAGAGTTTTATGCACAACATTTTGGTGTGGCATTCTAAAGGCAGTTTCTGCCTTACAATGAAGTACAGCACTTTATGCCTGGCAAATTAGTGCAGAATATTACGAATGTGAGCTGTTAATGAGTGATTTCCTGTGGTATAAGATTTGATTCCACCAGCCTAAATTTGCCTACTGTGTGACCTTGAGCAAGTAACTTAACCAGATAGTGTTTTGGAGCAATTGGAAATTTGGGCTAGGCTCCTTAATGGTCTCCTAGAGTGCATGTCTAGTAACTACATATGAACCACAAACCTAGTAATTTATATGCCTTTGATTAGCAGGAAACCCTGACTAGACAAAGCCCTTTTCAGTGGAGGCCAAGGAAGAAAAACTGCACATGACATACATTTTCACAGGCAATAAGCATGGGTTACCAATAAAAAAAAGAAGTTATGTACTCACCATAACGTTCCATCTGAGTAGGTAACTTCATTTGTCTGCAACCTGTGGGTATCGGATCCGACTCGGATCCGAGCCGGCAGCTTTCCAAGCTAATAGATCTGAGCTCCAAGCTCCTCCCCCTACCCATAATGCTCTGCCATCTCCCTCTAACCCTCAGATCGAGTTTGCCAAAGGACAATAAGGAATTCCATAACCTAGGCATGGTTCCAAACTGTTTCAATGACGTCCAAGAAAGGAAGCCATATCCTGACTCTTAGATAATGAACTAAGGGTGCGGGGATGGAGGGCGGGTCGGCTGCAGACAAATGAAGTTACCTACTCAGATGGGACATTATGGTGAGTACATAACTTCTTTATCTGAAGTAGTTAACTTCATTTGCTCTGCAACCTGTGGGACAGAGTCCCCAGCTACCAACAACCTGGGAGGCCCTTATGGAAGGATATTCCGGAGCACTGCTGAGCCAAACGATGCACGTCCTCTGGAGATCAAATCCAATTTGTAGTGTGTAATAAAGGTATGAGAGGAAGCCCAAGTAGCTGCCGAGCAAATGTCATCTAAGGAAACCTTTGACCAGAAGGCAGCAGAAGAGGCCATGGATCGGGTAGAATGGGCTTGTACTCTCAGGGGCTTAGGACGACCAGAGCTTTTGTAAGCTAGGAGAATGCACTGTGAAATCCATCCAGCTAAGGTTATCTTAGTAACTGGCTTGCACAGACAAGATTTTGCAAAGGAAACAAAAAGTTGGTCAGATTTTCGAAGATCTGCTGTTCTATTTAAGTAAAAGCGTAACTGTCTGTGAACATCCAGACAATGAAGTCTGTATTCTCCTTTATTTTGAAAATTTGGAAAGAAAACGGGCAGATTAATGGTCTGGTTGATGTTGACTTCCGAAGCCACCTTGGGAAGAAAGGAGGGATTAGTCTTGAGGGAGACCCTGTCTTTATGAAAAATGATATAGGGAGGTTTACTGCAGAGAGCATGAAGCTCTGATATTCTTCTCACAGAAGTAATGGCAATCAGAAAGGCCGTTTTCCATGATACATATTTCAAATTGACTGAAGCCGCAGGCTCAAAGGGGGGCCCATTCAGAGCTTGAAGAACTAGGGCAAGATCCCATGGGGGGACTGGGTCTTTAACGGGGGGTCTTAACAAAAAAGTTCCTTTCAAGAAGGCCTTAAATATTTTGGAGGATGCTAGCGGCCCTGACCTGTTACCAACATGGTAGTGGGAGATAGCTGCCAACTGAACTTTAATACTAGAAGCACTGGCTCCTTGATCAAAGGTATGTGAAAGAAAGTCTAGGACTGCTGGAATCGGAGTCGTAAAGGGATATAAGTTCCTGTGCTCCGCCCAGATCGAGAAACGTTTCCATTTACTGTTGTAGATCTTCCTGGTGGATGGTTTATGGGCAGCCACCAGGATGGCTTTAACCGAAGATGATATACCGGGAGTCCTAGCCATCAAGGGAACTGGATCAACCAAGCTGACAGCTTCAGGCAGTCCAGATTGGGCGTCTTCAATCCTAAAGGGTGAGAGATTAGATCTGGTTTGGAATCCAAAATCCAAGGAAGATGTACTTGATGAGACCGTAGGTAAGGGAACCAGGTTTGGTGAGGCCAGAATGGGGCTATGAGGATAATTCTGCTCCCCAACTGACTAGCTTTCTGCAAGAATTTTGTCATCAAGGGAAGAGGAGGATAAGCATACAGAAGACCGGATGGCCAACCATGAACTAGAGCGACTCTGGGGGTTTCCCCTGGTGGGGGAATCAGAGCGAAGAATTCGCTGCACTTTGTGTTCGAAGGTGAGGCAAAGAGATCGCAGCAAGGTTGACCCCATTGGAGAAAGATTTGTTTAGCTACAGCAGGTTTCAGAGATCACTCGTAAGGTGAGAGGATCGTCCGACTCAACCTGTCCACTAAGATGTTTGACCGACCTGGTTTGTGCGTTGCTATGAGAAAGCGGTTGGTGGATATCACCCATTCCCATACTCTCATTGCCTCCCTGCAAAGTGGATAGGATCTGGTTCCCCCCTGTTTGTTTATGCACCAGACTACCGCCATGTTGTCTGTTTGAAGTGCAATAGTTCCTGGAGGGAGAAGGGGATGGAGAGCTTGCAACGCTAGAAGCACCGCCCTCATCTCCAGGAAGTTGATATGCAGTGAGGTCTCTGTGAAAGTCCATGTGCCTTGGATGGACCTGCCCATGCAATGCCCCCCCAACCGAGGAGAGAAGCGTCCGTGGTCACCGTGACTTGGGGACGGGGTATAACAAAGAGGCGGGCCTTCTCAAAGGTCTCTGGAGTGCAGCCACCAAAGAAGCGATTCCCTGCAAATCCTGGTGAGAGGAATAGGTGTGGTCAGGGGTTGACAGAGTATGGACCATTGTACTTGTAACGTCCACTGAAGGATCCTCATTTTGAGGAGAGTGAAGGGGGAAAGATTGATGGCTGCTGCCATAGATCCCAGGGCCCTCAGGACTAGTTCCGCTGGTGGGGCTGACGATCGTAAGAGATCTAGAATGTGAAGGCTCAGATTGCAAAGCCTGTCTGTAGTCAGAAAGACTCTGGATTGAGTAGTGTCTATCCTGACCCCTATGAATTCCAAAATCTGAGTGGGTTGAAGGGAGGATTTCTGGAGATTTATCGTGATCCCTAGGTGGTGGGCTAAGAAGTAGTCCCTGCCTGAGCAGAGTTGATGCCTGGTGGGGCGGTTAGGAGCCAGTCGTCCAGCTACGGAAAGACCTGTATTCCCTGAAGCATCAGGTGGGCACCTACAACTGCCATGACCTTGGTGAACACCCTAGGGGCTGTGGTGAGACCGAAGGGTAGGACCCTGAACTGATAATGGCTGGCTCCCAGCCGAAAGCGGAGGAACCTCCTGGATGGTCTGTCCATCAAAATGTGGTAGTACCCATCCTTGAGGTCTATTGAGCACATCCAGTCGTTCTCCTGCAGAAGTGGGAGAATGGACTGAATAGTGACCATCCGGAACTTTTCCTTGGCAATTGACAGGTTCAGCGTTGACAGGTCGAGGATGGGTCGTAAGTCCCCCGTCTTTTTTGGCACCAGAAAGAACCTGGAGTAAAAGCCTGATCTGGATTGTTCAGGGGGGACGTGCTGGACGGCTCTTTTTCTTAGCAGCCCTAAGATTTCTGATGCTGCTGCCTCCCTCTGATCGGGTGGGACATCAGGGAGTTTTGTTGCTCGGGGAGGGTGAGATAGGAAGGGGATTGAATATCCTCTGGATAGGATTCGAAGCACCCAGTGATCTGTTGTGATGGACTTCCATTTCACTAGGTGTTCTGAGAAGTGCCCCACCCCCGACTGCCTCCAGAGAGGAGCAGTCGCGCAACCCCTCAGGGCTGTTGCACGGGTCAATCCGAAAAAGGTTCTCTCGACCCAAAATTTTTCGGGCCCCCTCTGCCCCTGGGCTGGTGTCCACCCTGTCCTCCTCTGCCTCTGACGGATGAGTTATCCGGAGCGGAATGGGATTGTTGAGCTTTCCGGAACCACATCTTCTTTTGTCCTCTTTGGTTCCTGGAGTAGGACCTCTGAGGAGCTGAGAAGCGGATCCCGACGGCAGACAACGTCTTCCCGTCTTTCTCACTCTGGAGAAGTGTATCGCAGACGGTTTTGCCAAAGAGTGCGGAACCGCTGAAGGGGGCATTCGCAAGGATGCCTTGAAGGGTTCCGTAAAGTCGCCGAGATGGAGCCAGGCTTGCCTACGTAAGACGACTCCTGTTCTGCTAGCTCTAGCCGCTCCCTCCGTAGCATGGGAAAGGAGCCACATAGACATGTTGGTGATTGACTTGAGAGTGGCCATTCGAGCTGAGAAGGTTCGCTTGTCCTCGGCCGACATGGACTCTGGGGGTGACGCAGCATACTCTTTAATCAGGTCTCGCTGCAGCCTAATCACATGTGCCATATAATTCAGTGACCTTACAGAGAAGGTCGCTGAAGAAAACATCCCCTTTCCCAAACTGTCCATCATCCGAGATTCCTTGTCTGCAGGATGCACCGAGGAAATCTCCTGTGCTAATTCCTTTTTAGTGGCAGCCGCCACCACCACATCCACTGGGGCACCCTTGCTCCAAACTGTCCTGTCCGTGGGAGGGCTGAGGATCCTGTCCGGTCTCTTAGGAATTGGTTCAACAGTGCCCGGTTCTTTCCACACCCTGGTAGTAATGAGGTCTACCAGGGGATCGGCGGGAGGGGACACCCAAGAGGTAGATGGGCCTGCGTCAAACGCCTCCAGAAACACAGACTCATCCGAGGAAGGTTTCTGGGCAGACCACCCCCCCTCTAATGTGTAACATTTCCATGATGTCTCCGAAGGAGACGTCTTCAGGGGGTGACCTTGGGGAACCTTCCCCTTCCTCCATGTCCGTGTCCTCTGTGAGGGACTCGGGTGAGTCCAAGTGCCTCCTCTTGCACTTCCGTTTGTGAGGGACCTCCTCGGGGGGGGCTGTCCAAAGAGGCCTCACTAACAATGTCCTGTTCCCCTATGGGAACAATCTGGGACATTGGCGCAGGCTGTCCCTGGGGCCGGATGATGGAGGACAGGCCAGTATGAGTGGGAATGGTGGGTGGATCTGAAGCAAGAGCCTGGGGCCTTGAATCCCTCGAGAGGACCTTCTCCACAACGTCGAATGCCGAGGGGGAACTGCTTTCCCTTGGATCTGAAAGCATTCCCCTCAGATCCGACCGGATCCAAAAGGGTAGTGTGCCCCGACCTTGACGGAGCCAAAGTCCACTGGCCCTCTCAGATCCGACATTCAGCTCACAGCCTCGACAGCTCGGATCCGAAAATGGATCTAACAGACTCGAGGGTACAGTTGGTGCCGAAGTAGGAAGCATTGTCGGTGCCGACCCTACCCCGGCTCTGAAGCTAGTCAGATCTGATAGCTCCGAGCCCCGAAAGCAGGTCAGAGAAGGAGCGATGGGGGCGACAAAAGGTGTCGAGCTCCCCCCAGCGGGGGGGAGGCAAGAGCACTCCCATCTGCATCTGGGCTTGAAGAAATTGACACATCATCCGGTCCATATCAGTGTCTGACAAGCTTCTGGTGGATCTAGATGAGGCCACCGAAGCCGGCAGTGAAGGCCACCTGGATGACCTCGAAAGCAACCGGGTCTCTTCCTCCGGCTCCGGGGAGAATCGCGGAGAATGGAGCCGAGAGGGAGAAGGCCCGGGGACCTTAAGGGGAGAGGTGAGCTTTTTAGATGGCGGTGCCGAAGAGGTGGATTCAGACCACCTTTTATGGCTCTGGTGCCTCTCCTTCTCTCTTTCTCTATCTTTTCTCTCTTTTTTTCTGCTTTCCCTTTCCTCTTGGGCCAAGGTGGGAGGGTGAGTCTTGACCAGGGGATTAGGAGCGACAGGTGGGGCAGCCGCGGCCGGCACCACCGAGGTGGAAGAAGCAGAGTCTGGGGGCAAAAGACCCGCCAGAATGAGCTTCGACCTCCTATCCTTCAAAGCCCTGGGGTTGAAGGCTGCACAGATAGTACAGCCTGAAGAAAGGTGGTCAACCCCCAGGCAAAGGACACACCGAGTGTGACCATCTGCTGGAGACAGCTTATGGCCACACTCGGTACATTTTGAGAAAATGGCTTTAGGGCCTTCAGCCATTGTAAAAGAAAAAAGAAAAGTAGGCCCACAAGCACACACCTTCACACATGCAGAGGGGGGAGGGGAATAAAACTAACTTAACTAAATTTTCAAGAGAACTACCCAACAAAGACTATAAAATATAGGGGGAGTTCACACACACCAAGAAAAGGAAAAATCTGACAGAAAAGAAGATTTTAAGACTGACTTACAGTACTATTGCTCGGAGCTCATTCTAGAGAAGCTTATGGAAGCCGCGGCAAACGAGATCTGAGGGTTAGAGGGAGATGGCAGGGCATTATGTGTAGGGGGGAGGAGCTTGGAGCTCAAATCTATTAGCTTGGAAAGCTACCGGCTCGGATCCGAGTCAGATCCGATACCCACAGGTTGCAGAGCAAATTAAGTTAACTACTTCAGATCGTACTATATAACACTGAAGTACATATAATTTAACAAGTAATCACCCACCATGATAAGTACATGGGCCAGATTCAATAAAGCCAAAACGAAGTGCACACTAAGTGTACACGATATGTATTCAAGAACATTCTCATTAGACTTTTTATGCTTTCTAGTTACTCAGAAAGATTACACTAAGTGTACATGTAGTCTACACTTTGTGATAACCTTTATGAATCCCTGTCAATATTTAAAGCTGCAAGAATATCAGTAGAAAAACTAAAATTAGGAGGAAAAAGGTGTGGGTTATGTCTGTGTTGTCTGTTCACTTAGAATGGCAAAGTCACATCATTCAGCATTATTTTAGAGTTTAAGTATAAAGCTGCATTGAAATTTTAATACACAGACAGCAGTTGAAACATATTTATGCATGTATATATAGCTATATATCTATCTATGGTTCTACTTCACATGATCGAACGTTCAAATGTTCGAATTCCATACGGCCGAAACCATATGATCGAACATTTGAATGTTCGAAAATGTGCAGTAGACCTGCATAACACAAACAACAAAAAGTAAACTGTGTATATCAGGGGGGCAAGCCCCCCTGCAACTTAAATATACCAACTCCAAGATTGCACTATAGCGAGGACAAGGGAAATCTCCCGGTTCGTGCTGTATGTCGATCCCTGTTCAGAATTTCGAAGTTTTAAAACTTCGAACATATGGTCTTCAATCATATAGGTTTCGAAGTTTTAAGATTCAAAATTTTGAAGGGGACCCATATATATATATATATATATATATATATATATATATATATATATATATATATATATATATATATATATATATATATATATATATATATATATATATATATATACACACACACACACACACACACACACACACACACAAACACACACCCACACATATATATTATCTAAACAGTCACTCACTCAGGAGACAAAGTGTGAAGGTTTTAACATACAAATCTGATTTGGCTGCATAAGGAATGGACTAGGTATTGGTGTTGGTACAACAGCAGGACTGTTTTCTTCGCAGGTATAATATTATTGTGATTTTAAAACATAGATGGGGAAAGAGTAGCATAAAAAGATGACTTGGTAATAGGGGTGTTACAAAAAGGTTCATAGGTGTTTACTAGGTTAACGACCACAAGGGCTTTTTTAAGCCTAGCCATGCATCCCAAATTTCTGACAAGTTCTGATACCCTTGACAAGTGTAAACATGGGCCTGGGAGATGAACCATTTACAGGTTACCCATTTGCATTAAAGACATAGGTGCCAAACCAGGGATGAATTTCCAATTTTCCATCCAATTGTCCAAGTTACACTTGAATTGGGTTAGGGAGGAACTCTGCTTCACATGGATGGGAGCCTGTTCTATAGATGGGGTAGTCTCTGGGATACATACCTATCTCTCCAGCAAGTCTTATTTATATCACAGGCAAAATTTAAGTCTTTAGAACGGGTAATTCTGGTACTGTTTGTTTTGTAAATATGCAGGAGGTCCATCAGAGTGGGGTCTGACAATGCCCTGTATGCCAGGCATAGATCTCCCCTCAAAAGCCTGTAGGAGACAGAATACAGGGACAGGGCTTTGAGGCGGTCTGCATAAGACATATTACTTATGCCCTGTATTCTTTTAGTGAGGACATTCCAGTTGCTGGATATGCCTGGTTAGGGGATATTATACCCAATGATAGGTCTGATGAATGCCAAATACAATGGAACAATTACTTCCTTAGACTTAGATGCCATACCTTTATTTATAAGTTGTGCAACATAGAATGATTTCCTCACCACTGTAGACACGTGATGATCAAAGGCTAGATTACTATCTATGTGTGTCCCTACTGGGTCAACTGTAAGGGGTGTGTTGTCAATATGATAGTTACCAGGGATGGATGACTTCCCAAAGGATACTACCATGCATTTCTTGGCATTTAGTTTTAGTCCATGACTCTGACACCAGTTGTTTATCTCTGTCAGCCCCTCCTGGAGAACATTTGTGTCAGTGTGAGATTCAATGGCAGCTCCTAATTTGCAGTCATCTGCAAATGTAATCAGCCAGAGACCACTGACAACGGCCTTGACTTCTAAGAAGTAAATGCCATAAAAGAGCAGTCCAAGGACTGATCCCTGAGGGACTCCACTTGTGACTGGCCTCTTTGTAGAGGTGGACTCCCCAATTCTAACTTCCTGGATCCTGTCTGTGAGCCAGTTGGCTATCCACAGAGTGACATACGGGTTTGTACCTAACCTCTTGAGTTTGTCAACAATGCCTGATTGGGGTATTGTATCAAATGCCTTGGCCAGGTCAAGGTAGGCAGTGTGAACCATTTTGCCCACATCCATTGCTTTAGTGACCTGCTCAAAGACATACACCAGGTTGAGTAGGCATAATCTGCCCTTGATGAAACCAAACTAGATTGGGTCTAGTGTCTGGAGGTTTACTATATCTCTACTGATCATCTCCATGATAATTATTTCCATGGCTTAACATATAGGATTAGTGAGACTTATGGATATGTAGTTTCCAGGGTCTGTAGATGGCCCACTTTGTGCAGAGGGATGACTGTTGCCTTTCTCCATTCATGAGGCATGAAGCCTGTTTGGAGGCTACAGTTAAATAGTAATTTCAGAGGCCCTGGTAGGTCATGTTTCATGCTATTTAGTAGGCATCCTGGGATATTGTCTGGGTCCATTGATGCAATGTTCTTGGTGTTAGAGCATTAAGGACCTGCTCCCTAGTGATAGTAGAGGGAGTTTTATTTGATGATATTTCCTGAGGGTGGGTTGAGGGACAGAGAGGAGTAAAGTTGGACCTGAATTCATCAGCCAGGATGTTTGCTAGATCTTCTGGTTCAGTATAGGTGGCTCCATTTACAATGAGCTCTGCACACAATTGTGTATTGCCTTTGAGGTTTTAGACATAGCAAAATAATGCTTTGTGGTCATCTTTGGCCTGGGAGGCCAAACTTTCCTCAAATTTGGCTTTGGTAGACTTTATTTGTCCACTAATTTGTTTGTTTAGTTTAACGAGAGTGCTTTTATCCTGCTGGATGCTGTACCCCCTAATTTTTGCCATGGTTTTCTTCCTCCTGTTATACATCTGATTGATGTTGTGATTCCACCAGGGTGGCTTGCTTTTTGAGTTAGTTCTGTACTTCTTTCTGGTAGGTACAGCTGCCGTTATGCAGCTATTAACATGCTTGTACAGGGTTTCTGTCAGGATTTATGGGGGCTTGAAATTTTGCCAGGTTCTCACTTAATAGCCAGAGCTTAGCCTTAGAATCATTCCTGAATATTCCTGGTTTAGCTGGAGGTCCCGGTTTTACTTTTAATTCAAAGGGGACCAATTTGTGGTCTGACCTTACCATGGAAGACATTACAGTAGAGGTTGTGCAGCACTCTCCCATATTAGTGAGGACCAGATCCAGTATGATTGCAATCCTAGTTGATGCATTGATTATCTGGTCCAGGGAGTTTGTGTTTACAAAATCCAAGAATACAGGACTATTTTGTTGACAGGTATAGTTTCAATAAAATTTTAAATTGTAGATGAGATATTTCTGTATGTTGGGATGAAGAGTTCCACAGTTTAGCAATGTATACAGCATACAGGCAGTCACTGTTATATATATTTTTTAATTTCTAAGTATCCATTAAGTGTTAGTTCAGTGAGCACAGTTCCCTGTGGGGTCAGTACCAGCTTAATAAGTGTCTGTTGGAAGGACATCTGTCTGAGATATTTAGGATATGGTGAGCAGTCTTAATGTTAGTGCAGGCTGATAAATTAGGTAGCTCCAGCCAGATAAGGGAATGAAGTGCAAGACAGTGATGTGTTCAGCTAATGTGATTACAAGCTAACTTTATAATCTTATTATAAGATTATGCCAATTTGATTAGTTAAGAAGACTGTAGTCAAACCTGATGAGGTATATAGGAAACTAGGTGAAAAGACAGGTTTCAGCTATGGTCTTTCATGCATGATCTGATATAAAAAGTTTGACTTTATAAAGGAGCCCTATCGTAGCTTACAGTTGATTTTTTGTTATCGACAAACTTTTATTTACACATCATTTTCAAATTCTTGTCACAGCTGCAGTGTGTACATCATTCAGGGGCGGCTCGTGCTATTGGACTGTAGCCCCCCCCCCAGCTGCAAAAAAGAAAGAAAGAATAAAAACAAATGCGAGTCCTGGAACTTTACGCATGCACACTTGCAGCATTTCCTGATATGCGCACAGAATCCGGACTGCTGGTGAGACAGTCCAGATTAGGAAGATGGCATTCAACAGCAGAGATCCCAGAAGTTTATGCAGTTACAACTGTATAGACTGGAAAGGGATCTGCTGGCTGTGTGTGTGTGTGTGTGTGTGTATGTATATATATATATATAAAATGCCCCAGTTAAATATACCTGGTGGCTAGACAGAACTCGGGAAATATACCTGGTGGCTAGACTCAAACCCTGTACCTTGGGAGCAGGTAACAATAGCTTGAATACCCACCACCACTTGTGAAATTTTTGCCTCATATTTTTGTTCTTGTGAAATTTCTGGATTTCTGGATTTTGAATTCACTAAATAATGACAGACATTTGAATTTCAGACTTCATATTCTTCAGAAAGTACATGGTAACACAAAACCTTTTATTCTAGCAATTTCCTGTTTATAAGATCGATATTTGAAATTTGTCTCTATTTTTGGGGCTGTATTCCCCCAATATTGGCTTTGTCCAGGTTTTGTTTTTGCTAAGAGGTTGAGCGCTATGGTGAGAACTGAATTCACTGAATATGTTTGGGAGTTGTATTCCTCCATTATTGGCTATGCCTAGGTGTTTTGTGCTAAGAGGTTGAAAGCTATGGTGAGAACTAAATTCACTGAATATGTTTGGGAGCTGTATTCCCTCATTTTTGGCTTTGTCTAGGTGTTTTGTGCTAAGAGGTTGAGAGCTATGATGAGAATTGAATTCAGTAAATGATTGCCATTTAAGTGTCAGTCTACTTGTCTTTCAAGAAACAGCTGATTTGGCATATTGGTATGTTGCTCTGACTGTAGTGCACAGGGTCCTGGGTTCAAGACTTGGCAGTGAAATGCATGGTGGTAAAACAGCATTTTATTCTAGCAACTTTCCAAGACTATACAAGCAATGTTTAAAATGTGTCCCTAGTTTTTGGGCCTTTGCCCCCCCCCCCAATAAATGTTGGCTTTTTCCAGATTTCTTGTGCTTCAAATTTGAGAGATGCAGTTGAGTGGATTTTACAAGGAGCTGAGAACTTGAAGAGAAGTTTAATGCTGCTTATGGTGAGTCTACTTCTATTGTTAATAGCACAACAGGTAATCTACTTGCCTTTGATGCAGAAGGCTGTGGGGTTTACTCCCACAGTATATAGATGCATTGCTGATACTGTACTGTGTTGTACTTTTAAAGGGGGTGGATGCTGCAGTCATGAGAATGTCCTCTTTGGTGGAGATACCTAGTTAACGATGAACCTGTTATCAGTCTGCCATCCATTCCCTATTGCAATATTACTAGCTTATCATTTTTTTAATGTAACATACACAATTTATTCCTTAATATCAACAGGCATTTTATTTGTAGATGAAACAATGAAATATAAAGTTGTTTGCTAGCAGCAACCTCTTCATTAGTTGCAGATCTCTTTAATGTGGAATTATTTAGATGACTTTTATATATGCGAAGATTGTGCATATTTACTGATACTGGTGGATTGTAGATGTTTGAGTAGACTTTTATGATGGAAATGTTCGGAATTGGGCAGTTTTGTCATTATTATTTACTGGAAAAATGTTCAAAACAATAAACTTAAAATGTGTCTAACAACTGTAGTGTATCATACAAGGAATATAATTTAATACACTCAGGAAGATGTATCAAAGAACACATGTATGTTTCCTGTACAAGGATCCTATGATTTGAAAACAGCCCAAAGTTAATCTTTATCTGCCACTGGCCAGATGTATTTTCTTTGAATGTGGGTTTCAATGCTGTTTCAATGGCAGAGAAGTTTTAATGCTAAGTCTATTTTCATTGTGAGACTGAATTGCTTTGTTTAGGGGATGACTATTAGTGTTTGTGCTGTAAAATGTAAACTAAAACTTTTAAATGAAATCCAGATCATCGTAGAAGTAAAGCAGTATGCAAATTATAGTGTTTATGGTACATGGGGTGAAATAGCCAAGTAATGGGACATTGGAATAGCTGCAGGGAGAGGCCCCATTCATCCATGATTTTGTGAGGGGGAAGGGCGGCAAACTCAGACAGCCCCGGCTGAACTGTACCTCTTAACTGTCCAGATTTTTGCAGACTGAATAGATTTTTGCTTCTTATTTTTGGTTTGCTCCTCATAAAATGTATGGTTTTCTGGGAAATCACTTAGGAATGAAGTCACTAAATAATGACAGATATTGAGTTTCAGACTTCATACTCTTCAGAAAAATGCATGATAAAGCAAGAGCTGTTGATCTGTCAACTGTCTAAGTTTAAACAAGAGCAATTTTTAGTACTGTTTGTATGTTCCCCCAATATATTTGGCTTTGTCCAGATTTCCTGTGTTAAGAGGATGAGAGGTACTCGCAAATAAATCTCTTTATAGAACTGGGTATATCCAAACCTCTCAACTGTCTCTGACTTTGGCTCAAAATGTTGCTCTCCCCATAATAATCCCTCTGCAAAATGGCAAATTTGGAAGAAAATGTGGAGGGTTTACAATTAATAAATAATTGTAATGATCAGAGTTATAGATTACTTTTAATTTCAGAAATGCATGTAGATTCTCTTATTTTGTCAGCTGCTCAAGTTAACAATACTAATATTAAAAAGTGTCCCTTCTTTGACAGGTTCCCAGCTGTACTGTGTGGCTATTTTATATTTTGTATCACATTTTTGGTCTGTTTTTCATAAAATTGTGGTTTTGTGGGAAATTAGTGGCAAATCATTAAAGGTTGAAGTTAGAAAATAATGACAGACATTTGAGTTTCAGATTTCATACCCTTCAGAAAATTAATACTATTTCAAGTCCTATTATTCTATTATCTTTCTAGGTTTACAACAGCAATATTTAATTGGCCTTATTTCTGGGCCTTTGTTCCACTTCTGTTTATGGCTTTGTCCAGATTTCTTGCTCTGATGCTGAGAGCCATCACCATCAGCCAGACACATTTCAAATTGTGACATACTTGTTGCAATCCACTCCCCCACATAGTGACTGTGGATGTGTCCAAGCAAGGCAAGGATCAGTTATACAGTGTAAGTGTGCAGAATATTTCCCCCATCCAAGGTAGACACAAGTACTACAGTGGATTTTCATCTGTCCTTAATTTTGCATAATGTTCTGGTTTTCTGTCATATTTTTATACTGTTGATTTATGCTTATTCTTATTCAGAAAATGCATGTTGTTGCAGTGCCTGTTGCTTTGTGTTTAAATAGCAATGCTTTAATGACCATCAGGTAAGCTTGTCTGAGACTGTAAGATGCAAGTAAGCTTTAATAAGCATACTATTAAAGAATTACAAACACTGAAAGCCTTTTTGTTGTTAGCATATAAGCCTTAGGTACTGAAATGCATATGACAGTATTTGTAATAAAGGAAAGGATTACAGTATTTTCAGAAGCTCATTACATTTGTTGGAGACTTGCAGTCATCATTGCAGGCTTTGCCCACAAACTAAACAGAATGCCAATCTATCATGTGTGGTCCATAACCTGTGCAGTAATCCTTTAAGCAATTTATCTTGAGCTTGTTTCTTGTTTGCTGCTCATTTTTTACTTTGATCATGTTTTCTCCATGAAGCAAGTAGATAGCTGTTGTCAGGCAGCAAGTATTTTTTGGAAAAGAAACCTTTTTACAAGTGGGGGTATTCACAGTGATTGCTACTTTTAGCATGTTACTTGGTACTTTTATAAATCTGAATATAAATTATAATTAGAAATGCAGTGCAAGGAGAAGTGGTTGGAGTTGAGTGCTGCTTGTTTT
This sequence comes from Protopterus annectens, assembly GCF_019279795.1. Classification (NCBI taxonomy): domain Eukaryota; kingdom Metazoa; phylum Chordata; order Ceratodontiformes; family Protopteridae; genus Protopterus; species Protopterus annectens. Next base: position 278,286,069 of record NC_056742.1, on the reverse strand, counting down.
TTATACTTGATTTTGACTGGCATTCCAGTAATGAATTTAAAAAGTTTTTCATGCCTCACAACCCTTTTGTTTCCACCTAGATATTAAGTAAGCTGTCATGTAGCCAATGCATTTATTTTTTTCTACAATTCATTTTGTCTTGATAGGACTTTCATAATGACAGTTTGGCAGTGGCAACCAGGGCAGCATATTTAATTAAAGTCCCAGTTGTTTAGGTTTTTAGCATAGCTCCACCCCTTTATGGTTGGCCACACCCCTTCACATTGGCCCCACCTATTCAGATGTCTCTGCAGCCCCCCTTTGATTTGAAGTCACCAGCCGTCACTGATGTCATTCATGGTACAGTTTCCATTCACCAGCTGCTGGTCCTTTGCTTTTTATATCTCTGGCTGTAGAATGATACTTCTGGGTTGCAGTAGTTTGATTGCTGGTTTGGAGGTAAAAATATTATTAGTTTAGTTATCTTGGGATTTAGGAATAGTTTAGATTGATCCAAATAGTTTTCAGTTTATGTAAAGGAATGCTGTAGGTCATCTTGGAGCTGAATGACTGAGGAAATGGCACATATTAGTGTTGAGTTGTCAGCACACTGGATAAGATGTGCCTGGTGAGAGGCTGTATGCATTGCATATATATTAAAGAGTAAAGCTCCTAATGTTGAACACTATGACGCATCTAATGTTGTTTGCTGAGGAGATGACAGCTCATCTACCTAGCATACACACTGTGTTTGGTGGCTAAGTAACTTTTAAGCTAACTGCCAGTACTGCTTGTGAGGTTCAGTTACCTGGATGTAAGTAATACTGTAGGATATGAAACTGTATCAAATGCTTTTGATAGGTCTAAAATAGATATGCAGCTATTTCACCATGATTTAATCTTTTAAGAATATAGTTTAGGAAAGTTAATGCTGTTTCTTTACTGTAGTCTGGCCTAAAGGCATGATGTGTTGTGTAAAGTAACTTGTTAGGTATTTCACTGGCTGATTTAGATACAGAGAACAAGATGGTTATAGGATAGGGACTAACATAGGATTGTTTCCAGAGTTTTGGGAGTATAGCTTCTTGGAGACAGCAATTTATAAGCATATATACTAGGTATAAAATGGCTTGAACAGTTGTTTTGAGATATTTTACTTGTAGGCTGCCTTCTGCAAATGAGGTGAGATTATTTTTTTTTCCTATGACATACTTGAAAATATGAAGGGTACATACACCTCTTGACTGAAAAAAATAAAGATTCATTTTTGATAGCCTTCTATGATGGAAATGGTACCAAAGCATCTCAGCCTGTGATAAAAGTGTTCTAACCCAGCCTGCAACAGCAACATACAGACAAAGCTGTGATTATGCCCCAGCCAACCTTAATTTGATTAATGGCTTGTACACTTGACAGTACAGGCAGGGGATGATGGGTATGCCCTTCCTAGAGGAGAAACATTTTTGTGGGCCGCAGTTCAGCTATGAAAAGTACTACAGTGGATGATCTAGCCCCAGATGGTGGGCAGAGGTGGGTCATGAGTGGGACTGGACCATACCACCTAAACCAGTGATGACAGCTTTTGTTAGGAGCATGTGAAAGAGCAAGAACATAAGATAGGGGTGTAAGTGGTCCTTGTGGTGAGCAAGTGCACACATCACCACCAAGGGATGAGATAAGCTTACTAATAAAAATAATACTCTCATTGACAGGATACCAGTGAGAATAATGTTAGAATAATAATTTCCTGATGGCTGGTTGTACGATTGCCCCCAGGAAAGCTCTCACTTTAAGGGATATGGCATGTTGCCCCCTCCCCTGGGAATGAATGGGCTCATATCAAGCTGAGGTGGGCTTGAGGCTCAACAGACAGGAGAAAATGACAAGAAGAAAAATGTTCTCTCTGAAACAGAGCAGGATTGTTGCTCAATGGTAAAATATCCATCTTGTAGGTCTTGGGACGAGTTCAGCCCTGATCTCTTTTCACTAAGTACAGATACTGTCACATACAGCAAGAATTAGAAAATAATTCAAGAACTAAAGAATATACATATAATTCTATTTATGTAGTTGCTACTGTTTTTATGTGATATATTTTCCTACTGAAAGGAAACTGAATGAATCATTATATCTACCTAACCAGCCTAACTAATGCACACCATACAAAACAATGCCGGGTCTATATTAATTCACTGAAGGTTCATTTCAGAGAATCTCTGTTCATTGAATCCTAACCATTGAATGTTCCTTTCACTGAGCTTCATATCAGCGAAAACTTTATGTAGGGAAAGGAAGCAGTTGGCCATCAGCATAAATTTGCCCTTTTCCCCACTGTATTGCGATCTCAGAGTTAATATACATAGGGGATGTGGGATGCAGCTCCCCACACTGGCGGGTGTAAGGGGCAAAGCTCCCAGATTTAGTAGGTTTTACATACTGTGATGTCTGTTCTGGTGTTTTGCCCAAGTGCTTAGTTTCCCTGTTTACATTTTTTTCGACGAGAACGTTCAGTAAAGTGCATGTTCGATGGTTAGGATTCGATGAAGAAATGTTTGCTGAATTGAACCTTTGATGAATTACTATAGACCCAACAATGCCTGCTCCTTCTACCAGAAGTACGTACGAATGATTGTTTTATTGTTAAACAAACAAATGAAGACAGGTGGAAAGCGCATCTGATTTGTCTGTATTCACTGTCCTGAAATTATTTAATGGCAATGTTTGTTGTGAAAAGGGGATTTCAGACAGTGCATTGTGAGCAAGTTAACTTGCAAACCAAACACACTGATCAGTGTTTATAATATTTTAAATATTCAATGTGGGCATAAACTAGAGTCTGTTAAACTGTTGTAATTAACACTTGTTCTTAGTGCTCATAAAGCGATGCAGTATATAAGGCGAGGATGAGAAAACTTTAATATGTCGCTGTCTACCTTTTTCCTTCTGACTGCATCTAGTCTATTCCTCTCCAGAAAACTGACCAAGCTGCATCATAAACCAGGCTGGTTACTAAGACACTCTATCTATCCTCTGTTGATGTATCCATCTACATCTATGCATATTTATATGTTTGTTTATTTATATCCCTCCATCTGCATATATATTTTACCCCAGGATGTGGCTCAGCTTTCAAAAGGTAGCGGCTGCCACCTATAAATGTACTTCATGCATGGCTTGGGAGGTCAGTGACAAATAGTTACTAGCATGGTAAATAATTTTGGCCAGGAAGTGTTAATTATAATAAAAGTGGAATCCGATGAAGACAAATACCTAATAAAAACAATTGCTTTTAAACAGATAGGCTCCAAAATATCCTTAAGATGCAAAGCAGTAGTCTGAAAAGACCAGCATGCAAGGATATTGTAAAACAGTTCAAATATGGAAGGCTTTACCAACTGAAATGAAAAAAAAGCTAATTTAATGGACATGCTTAAAAATTAGTCAGACTTGTTTGTTTAGACAATCCTTCAGGTCTGAACTCAGTACAACGACATTTCCAAGCGTTGTAAAACAGGCCCTGAACAAATGTATTGTATGTATGCCTGTATCGGTCATTTCCATAACCTGGAATGATCTAATATTTTTACTTCTGTTCATTCCAAGAGGCTTTCTCAACATCAGGTAATAAAAAGTAACATAATGTGATTTCACAGCCTGTTAAGTTTATGTCTGCTGCATAAAATGTGTGTACTTACCATAATGATATCTTCATGCTCTCGGTCAATCCTCTTCAACCTTAAGGATTTGTAATGCAAGCTCAATTTGTGTCGGTATTGAAAACTTTCCCAGGCTTTAGCTCCTCTCCTATGCCCATAATGCATAATACTCATCCTTTCTCAACAGATTGTTTGATTTGCTGCACTGAAGCTAACACTATTCCAAAAGCCAAATAAACCCACTGAGTAAACTAGCTCTAGACCTAACCCCTAAGAACAGGATGGACTGGTATCATCTCACAAGATATCCTGCAAAATGAATGGAACTAGGAACACCAGTATCCACAACTGGAATAAACCGGAGAATTTTACACCAGTAAAAACCTAGCAGTTGCTTGCCTTAAAAATACTATTTTATTCCTGGTTCCATTTGTTTTGAAGGATATATTCTAAGTTGCTAGCTGATTTTTCCTGTGTTCTCCTCTTTTTTTGTTTGGTTAAGCTGAGTTCCACACTATGTCCTCTGCTTCTATGGATGGGTCTGGTGACAAGAGATGTACGAGTGACACCTGAAGAATAATTGGTGAATTCACTTGACTGATTAATATACTGTCACAGTCAGTGACAGTAGATAATATTGTAGGGTCAATGCCAGCAACAGCACACCTATCCCATATAACCAGGAAAGAGGAGGAGTTGGTCAATGTAATGGTTTGGGTCATCTTCCGCAGGGCTGGGATGTAACTGGCCCTTTCTATACATCTTCACAGAAAGTGTGAAGTTGTACTACATTAAGTAATTCAACTGACTGTGCAAAGAAGGAGAAAGTTCCTGAAACAACAGCATTAGCCAAATAAGCTTGGATTGACTTTGAAAAGGTTTCCTTTCAGGAGACAGTTACCTTGGAAATACATTCATATGAAGGTATGGTTAATAAACTGCAGAGTAAACTTTTGAAATATCGCTCTTTGATGTTAGACAAACAGTTTCTTAAAAGAGTGCACTGGACATAAATATGTACCAAGGAGACTGACAGTGTATAAGCCTGGGATGACATGCTCGACAAGCCACGATGCTTCGCTAGGGACGGCTTTTACCTGTCACCCCTGGGCTTTCGGATATTGGCAAAGGCTCTTGCTACCCCCATAGTGCCTTTTTTAGGCAAGGCTCAAAAGACAAACCCGCCTCCATAGGTATCACAAGGGATAAGAAACTAAGAGTAATGCTACTCAATGCCAGAAGTCTAAACCTGAAGATGCACGCACTCGAAACTCTCCTTAGCATGGAGAACATCGATATCTGTGCAGTAACAGAAACCTGGTTCAAGGCTCCCGAGAGCACCCCAGCACTAGCAGGTTATAGCTCATACCATGCTTTTCGGCCCCAAAACTTGGACCGAACCACAAAAGGAGGGGGACTATCAATATTCGTCAAAGATACCCACACTTCCAGGTTGGTGGCACAACACGAAGCATCAGAGACTATCCATGTGCAACTAACAGTGGGTAAAACTGCCTTCCAGTTTATAGCCTGCTACAGACCACCCTCCCAAACCCAGGAACCCCACTCGGCCTTCCTGAGAACACTGGAAAATATGAAGGTCTCTCCAAACACCATTATATTGAGCGACTTCAACTACCCAAACATAGACTGTGAGCATTACTCTAGCTCCAACACCCTAGCCCAAAGGTTCCTAGAATTTATAAACTCAAATGCTATGGAACAACTTGTTACCACTCCCACAAGAGGGGAAAACATACTGGACCTGATCATCACCAACATGGGGACTCTATGCTCCAGACCAGAAGTGTATCCCTCACTGGTAAGATCAGACCATAAACTAATCTCACTGGATATTCACATCCCGACTCCACCCCTGCCCTGAAAACCACAGTGAAAAACTTCTCTAAAGCAAATTTCACACTCCTCAAAACCGAGGTGGAATCCTTCAAAGCCCCCGGGCCTGTGGAAAATATGGCCCAGACCGCAGAATCCTTTATAAACGCATTCTATGAACACCTTCAGGAATGCATGGATCATGCAATCCCAAATAAAACCAAGACCCAATCCTCCAAAGGCAGACATCCTGTCTGGTGGACCCCAGCCATAAACAAACTATACAATAGAAGGAGGAAGCTACTACATGATAGAGCAAAATCCCAAAAATGGAAGGCATCTCTGATCAGTATTAGCAAAAAACTACGGGCACTCATAAAATCGTCTAAGGCCAGCTTCGAGAGAAAAACTGCACAGGACACTAAGGATAATCACAAGGGTTTCTTTAGTTATGTTAGGAACCTGGGTGGGAATTCCCAGATATGCTCAGGATAAGTCCAAAATGACTAAAAATACACTGAACCCACAGACATTGCCAACATCCTAGCTGACAGGTTCAGCGCAAACCCCTCCACCAAAGGGCAAATATCTATCCCAGCAGAGTGCTGCCCCCCCCTGACATCTCAGATGCTCAGGTAAGAGCTGCCCTCTCCAGAGCAAAAAACACAGCATCAATGGGGCCAGGCGGTGTCCCGGGCTGCGTCCTACATGAACTCCAAGAAGAGCTAAACCCAAACATAAAACTACTGTTCAATCTCAGCCTTACTACAGGATATGTACCCAAAGAGTGGCGTACAGCAACAGTGGTCCCTCTCCACAAAGGTGGTGCCTCAACGGATCCTGGAAACTATCGCCCCATAAGCCTGACTAGCTTGGTCTGCAAAGCTATGGAAAGGATCATGATGGACCTCATAAATAAAGATATTGGGGACCTACAGACACTGGATCCTACCCAGTTTGGCTTTGTTAAGGGCAGATCCTGCCTCTTAAACCTGGTTGATTTCTTTGAAACAGTCACCAAAGCCATTGACGAGGGGAAGGTGGTCCACATAACCTACCTGGACCTCGCAAAAGCCTTCGATACAATACCCCACTCTGGCATTATAGATAAGCTTACCAGCTTAAATATAAACCCCTATGTCACTAGATGGGTTGCAAACTGGCTCAAGGACAGAACCCACATGGTTAGAATTGCTGGAGCCATGTCAGACTCCAAACCAGTTACAAGTGGCGTCCCACAAGGCTCAGTCCTGGGACCTCTCTTGTTCGGCATATATTTCTCGGAGGTACAGGCCAACATGGAAGGACTGTGGCTGACCAAGTTCGCAGATGACTGCAAACTGGGCGCCATAATCGACTCTCCAGCCGACACAAGCATCCTCCAAAAGGGCCTCATAGAAACAGACAACTGGTGCCAGAGCCATGGCCTCAAGCTAAATGCCAAAAAGTGTATAGTCATCCCCTTTGGCAAAGACAAAGTGCCCACAAATTACCACATAGGTGGTAATCCATTAAATACAGAAGAAGTAATTAGGGACATGGGGACCCAAGTTGATAGCAATCTCTCATTTGACAACCACGTGGCCAAAGTGGTTAGAAAAACATTTCATATAGCCCACCTAATCATGAAGGGATTCACATCTAGATCAGGGGAGGTCATCGTGCCTCTTTACTCATCCCTCATCAGGCCCATAATGGAGTACAATGCCCCTTTTGGGATGTACCTTACCAGATACCTGCAGTAACTGGAAAGACCCCAAAAGAACCTCACCAAGAGGATCAAAGGGCTCAAACAGATGCCATATGCTGCCCGGTTAAAGAAACTCCAGCTCTACTCAGTGGCATACCTCCTGCTCAGAGGCGATCTGTGCCTGACGTATAAAGCCATGTCCAACCCGGAATTAATGGACATGCTGCACCTCAGAAAATCCAAATTCCATTGAGCTACGTGCTCGAGAGACTTGAACCTCAGCACTGAAATAAATAGGACATGCTGGAGGGACAGATTCATAACCCAGAGGCTCCCTTCACTGTGGAATAAAATCCCAGTCCAGGTTAGGCAGAGTGCCTCACTGACTCTCTTCAAGAGGAATCTTGATGAGTGGATGGGAGATCGAAGGTATACCCCGGGTATCACTTCTGTGTCACTGTTAGACAGAGGCACAGTATACTACCCTCGAAAAAGGGCATAGCAAAATTAATTTAAAATGGGTGGCGAAAGCCAAACACACTCTGGCTAGGCTTATAAATGCCCTAGGGCAGATAGCCTAGTATGAACCTATGAACCTATAAATTTCCTAACAATGTTAAAGAAGGCAGTACAGTTCATCAGAAACTTTTGGACACTTGTGATAATTGCAGTGTTGAACTTATGAGAGGTATTGTGAGAAATAATGAAAAATTAATGGAACTGTTTGATGAAATAACTAAACTGAATTAGGTTTGTAGGTTTACACTAGAATAACAACCAATAGGGTCCTTATAATCCTAGCCATGCAACTCAAATGTGACCCACAAATTTGATTTATATATGGAGTGATTTACTGAATACCTCTGTCCATCAGAGATATAGGTGCCAGACCATGGGTGAATTTCTGATTACCTATCCACTAGTCCAAGTTGCACTTAAATAGGGATAGCGAGGAACTCTGCTTCACATGGATGGGGAGTCTGTTACAAAGAATAAGAAGTTATGTACCTACCATAACGTTCCATGTTAGTTGTCTTCTCGCCTTCTTTCTTGCTGGTTGGGTTCGGAGCCGATCCACGGTTCCGACTCGGCCATCTTCAAAAGCTTGAGAGCTGCTTACTGGCTCGAGGCCCCCTCCTATATGCCATGATGCCTGGCGCTAGATACCCAGATCTCGTTTGGTAACCTAACTACAGACATAATAATAATAATGATGATAATACAGTAACTGTAGCAGGATACAGGAAACTACTGGAGAGACTGACAGTCAGAAGTAACAGCCAAAGAAGACTCAGCCAGTGATAAAGAAGCCTAAGGAACTCTTCTCGGTCTACTAGGATAGGGGGATGGAGGGTGGGACGTAAGAAAGAAGGCGAGAAGAAGACAACTAACATGGAACGTTATGGTAGGTACATAACTTCTTAATGTTAAGTTGTCTATCTTGCCTTCATTCTTGCTGGTTGGGACAGCGTCCCTAGCACCTCAATCCTGGGTGGCTCATCGGAACAGACTCTTCAGACTCTTCAGAACAGTGGAACCAAAATCAGCTCTGCGTCTGGAAGCCACGTCCAGCTTATAATGTGAAATGAAGGTATGTGGATTAGCCCAGATAGCTGCCGCACAAATATTTTCCATTGGCAATCTAGCCTGAAAAGCCACAGAAGTAGCTAAAGCTCTGGTGGAGTGACCTTTGGGTTTAACAGGAAGGTCTTTATTTCTCAACTGATATATAAAGGTAATAGTAGAAGACAACCACCTAGATAAGGTGACTTTTGACACTGGTATGCTTTGTTTTCCTTCAGCTTAAGACAGGAACAACTGGTCTGATTTTCTGAATTGCTTGGTTCTATGCAAGTAAAAGTGTAATTGTCTATGGATCTCCAACTGATGTAATTTGTATTCTGCCTTGTTGGAATAATTCGGAAAGAACACGGGCAGTTCAATGGACTGATTCAAATTACAATCAGAAGTAACCTTTGGGAGAAAGGAAGGATTAGTCCGAAGAGAAACTCTATCATTGTGAAAAACTAGGTAAGGAGGACGAACACAAAGAGCCTGAAGTTCAGAAACTCTTCTGGCTGACGTAACTGCAACCAAAAGAAGGGTTTTCCAAGAAAGAAACTTCAAGGAACAAGAAGCTGCCGGTTCAAAGGCGGGCAGTATCAGGGAAGCTAAAATCAAATTCAGATCCCACGGAGGCGGGGGATCTCTTACTGGGGGCCTGAGTAGAGTGGTCCCCTTCAGAAAGGCTTTACAAAGCTTATGGGACATGATGCTTGAATAAGATAGGCCCGTATGAAAGTTTGAAATTGCAGCTAGCTGAACTCTAATCGTGGCAGAAGAGGATCCAGTTCGAAAAAGTTCTGCTAGAAAATCTAAAATATGGTGCACAGGGGCTGAAAAGGGATCTATATTCCTGTTTGCCCATAAGGAAAAACGTTTTCACTTACTAGCATAAGTCTTTCTAGTGGTCGACTTATGCGAGGATAAGATGATTTCACGCACCAAATGGGAGATGTTGGGAAGCCTGGCTAAAGTCGGAAGTTGAGAAACCAAGCAGTGAGCTGGAGAGATTGAAGAGATTGGTGCAGCCCGTCCGAATGATGGATCAGGATATCTGGAACTGGGTCTAGGGTCCAGGGCTGCTCCAGAAGGTGATGATGCAGGAAGGGGAACCAAATTTGTCGAGGCCCGTAAGGGGCAATGAGGATCATCTTGCATCCCAGTGTGGTAGCTTTCTGAATTAGTTTGGGAATCAGGGGGAATGGAAGGAATACATAAAGAAGTCCCTGGGGCCAATGGTGAACTAGAGCATCTCTGGGGAGGTGTCCGGGAAGAGGTAGGAGAGAGAAAAAATTGTTGCACTTGCTGTTGAAGGGGGTGGCAAAAAGGTCGCAGCAAGGCTGACCCCATTTGCGGAAGATTCTGTCCGCCACAGTCTGATTGAGAGACCACTCGTGAGGCATGAGTATTGCTCTGCTCAGCCTGTCTGCTATAACGTTGGACTTCCCAGGGATGTGCACTGCTATCAGAAACCGTTGGGAAGAGATCACCCACTGCCAAAGTCTGATTGCTTCTGGACATAAGGGGTATGACTTGGTTCCGCCCTGCTTGTTGATGTACCATACCACTGACATATTGTCTGTCTGAATTGAAATGGTCCCGGTGGGAAGAGAGTTCTGAGGAGCTTGCAATGCTAAAAGCACAGCTCTCATCTCCAAGACATTGATATGCAGATGGTACTCGTGAGGCTGCCAGGTGCCTTGGACTGTTCTGCCCTGATAATGCCCCCCCCCCCCGATCAGGGAGGCGTCCGTGGTCACCGTAGCTACTGGGGGAGGAAGAACAAATGGTCTGTCCTGGTGTAATGATCGGGAAACCATCCACCAAACAAGCTGGTTTTTGCATGACTGTGTGATCATTATCCTGTGAGACATCGGGAGTTGCTGGAAAGACCATTGTGTGAATAGCATCCACTGAAAAATCCTCATGTGAAAGCGTGCAAGGGGGACTAGTATTATAGCCGCTGCCATGAGACCTAATGTTTTTAGGACAAATCTGGCCTGAATCTTTTTGATCCTAATAAGACCTGCACATGTCGTCGAATGGCTAACACTCTGTCTACTGGTAGAGTCACTGACATGTCCTTTGTGTTTAAGTTTGCACCTATAAAGGTGATAGATTGACAAGGTGACAATGCAGACTTTTCAAAATTTATTGTGATGCCTAGAGTGGAGCATGTTTGGATGGTGCAGTCTCTGGCTAGCAGCAGGTGATGCCTGGTGGTTGCAGTAAGGAGCCAGTCGTCTAAATATGGAAACACCTGGAATCCTTGCCGTCTCAAGTGAGCGGTGACTACTGCCAAACATTTGGTGAACACCCTGGCGGCTGTGGTGAGACCAAAGGGCAGCGCTCTGAACTGATAATGACTGGCTCCCAGCCGGAAGTGGAGGAATCTTCTGGAGCGTCTGTGCATTTTGATATGGTAGTACGCATCCTGAAGATCTATGGAGCACATCCAATTGTCCTGACCCAGAAAGGGTAAAATGGATTGTAGCGTGACCTTCCGGAACTTCGTTCTTTGAACAGACCTGTTTAGTCTGCTGAGATCCAGAATGGGTCTCCAATCCCCTGTCTTTTTTGGTACCAAAAAGAACCTTGAGTAAATTCCGGATCCTTGTTGGTCTGCTGGGACTGACTGGATGGCTCTTTTTCTTAGCAGTTTTGAAATTTCTTGAACTGCTTGATCCCTTAGATTGGGTGGAACATCTGGAAGGGATTTGTTGGGAATGTAGGGAGTGCGAAAGAAGGGGATTTTGTAGCCTTCGGATATGATACAAAGTACCCATTTGTCTTTTGTTATACTTTGTCAGGCTTCTGGGTACAGCGATAATCTTCTCCCGACTGCCTCCAAAGGTGGACAGCCGGGCAGCACTTCAGGGATGCTGGAAGGGCTTGTCAGAGAAGGATTCTCTTTGGCCCTGATTTTGCGGAACACCCCTACCCCTAGGGCGACGTCTGTTGTTGTTCCCTCCTCTGCCCCTGGAGGGGAACTCTCCACGTGTGTCAGGCACAGCTCCCTGGGATTTCCGGAACCACATCTTCCCACTCTTCTGACCCTTGGGATACGGTCTTGAAGGAGTGGAAAAACGGACTCCAACGGCAGAGACAGTCTTACCTTCCTGCTCACACCTGGTAAGGGTATCCTTCACCTGTGGTCCAAACAGAGCAGAACCATCAAAGGGGATGTTGGTGAAAGACGCCTTAAAGGGTTCCGCAAAGTTGCATAACCGCATCCAAGCGTGTCTCCTTAAAGCCACACCTGTGCCTGCAGCCCTACTCACTCCATCGGCTGCATAAGAGATGAGCCGCATGGAGGTGTTTACTACAACAAAACAAAAGGAAGGCAGGACACTGCTGTATGAACTCCGTTTAATATACCATAAAAATCCACAGGTGTTTACTACAGAATTTAGAGTTGCCAGCTGGGAGGCAATCGTAGCCTGAGCCGCCGCAGCTGATGGATCTTGAAGGATATCTCCTAACTCTTTAAGGAAATCCCTTTGAAGGCGGGTAAAATGGCACAAATAGTTCAGAGACCTCATGGAAAAGGTTGCTGAGGAAAACATCCGCTTCCCATATCTGTCCATCGTCCTAGATTCCTTATTAGGGGGATGGACAAACAAAGAAGTTTCAGCCAACTCATTTTTAGTGGCCGCTGCTACCACCATGGCATCAACGGGAACACCCTTGGTCAGAAATTGCTTGTCCTGAGGGGCGGTGATGAATTTTTTGGGCCTGCAGGGAGCTGGTTCCATTATGTCTGGAGCTGACCATGCCTTTTGAGCCACCACCAACATCAGTGGATCGAAAGGCGGAGACACCCAGGAGGTGGAGGGTCAGGAACCAAATGCGTCCAGGAATACCGACTCATCCTCGGAAGGGTTAAGGGTAGTCCAGTTCCCCCTCTGCCTAAGGATTTCAAGGATGTCTGAGAAGGAGACATCCTCTGAGGGGGATCTCAGGGACCCTTCCGACTCCTTAAAATCGGTATCTGAAGTGACAGACTCCGGGGAGTCAACATGCTTCCTCTTGCATTTTCTCTTTCGAGGGGGGCTCCTCTGAATGAACAGGGGAGGCCTCGGAAGAGGAAGATACACCCAATGGGGTGCCCTGGAGTGCTTGTTCCCCATGCTTGGGGTCTGGAGGAGGGGCAGAGGCAGGAGCAGGCACCATGGGGGGAGGAGCCGTTGAGGCTGACCGTGAGGCTGCCTCAGATGCCAGTACACTCCTCATGACCTCGAAGACGCCCCTTCCCGATGTCATAGAAGGCTCTGGCTCCGAAGAGACGGGAATCCTTCCCGGCACCAAGAGGGACAGCTCCAAAGCCGATGTAGGAGCCGAACTCACCTGCGCCGAAGCTCCGAGAGAGAGAACGGGGTCAGATAAGGGTCCGATGCCACTCACCCCCTCGGAGTCGACGAGGGAGTCCCGGTGCCCAGATCTCTCCAAGGACGGCGCCATGGAAAAGATCGGAGCCGACAACGGCACCAAAAGGGGAGATATCGGTGCCGACGGACCCACGGTTCCAGCCACAGCATGCTCCGGCTCCGAACTTAAGGGATGAGTCGAAGGAGGAACTATTGGAGAAACAGGTAGAGCCGAACCCTGGTGAGGGGGGGCTAGATAGCATTTTTGCCAAGGCCTGCGACTTTAAAAGCCTGCTTTCCACTCTCTCCAAATCATGGTCAGATAGCCTAGATGTCGGAGAAGAGTGGGATTGATGACTCCGCTCAGATTGCAATAAGGGTGACCCTGGAGCTGAGTGTATCGACTCCAATGATGGTGACCTGGAGTGTTTCCGACTCCCTGACGGTTCCGACGGAAGAGTTGGAGCCAACTGAGAGATAGGTACTTTGGCTCCAGTTGGAGCCGAAGTTGACGTAGAGATAGTTACTTCGGTTCCAGCCAGAACTGAAGCTGAAGCCGAAGCCATACCCGGTGACGGCTCCGAGCTGGGAGCCGACAGCTTCGATGGCCTAGAAGGTTTCACTGACTGAGTCTTGGCCGGTGATCCTTCAGGTTTAAGCAAACCCCTCAGGATAAGCTTACTCCTACGCTCCTGACGGACTCTTGGACTAAAGGCGTGACACACCGAGCAAGAGTCCTGCAGGTGTAGGGAGCCCAAGCAGTAGACACAAGAAGTGTGACCATCTGTCAGAGACATTTTCTGACAGCATGAGTCACACTTCTTGAATCCCGACACTTTTGTGTCTTTAGACATTCCTGTAAAGGAAAATCAAATACAAATAACAAGTAGAGTGGAGAGTAGGTAACTGAAAAAAAAATACACACAATTCACACAAGTTACCACACCCTAACAGCACACACACACACACTATAATAATATAAGACCTACAAGCTACCACAATTTACTAAAAAGAAAACTTTTGTCTACCTTAAAAATAAAACAATGATAAGCCTCTAACTAAAACGGCTTACTTTGAAAGGTAAACAGGGGTGGAGGAGGGAAAGGAAAAACTCTCTAAGGAGAAAACAAGTTGTAAAGGGGGGATAAACACTAATACACTGCTATAGAATCTACTCTGAGCTATAACAATAAAAGTATACCTAACAAAGCACAAAAAAGTCCTAAATATAAGAACAAAGTGAAAATTACGACCTGAGCCAGTAAACGCAACCTCGTAGCAGAAGCGGCAAACGAGATCTGGGTATTTAGCGCCAGGCATCATGGGATATAGGAGGGGGCCTCGAGCCAGTAAGCAGCTCTCGAGCTTTTGAAGATGGCCGAGTCGGAGCCGAGGATTGGCTCCAAACCCAACCAGCAAGAATGAAGGTGAGATAGACAGCTTAACATTGGGAGTTCTCTGGGGAAACAAACCTATCTCTTCAACATGTCCTATTTCAGTTTGCAAGCAAAATGTAGACATTTTAAACTAGCAGTTCTAATGTTGTTGTTATGCGAATATGGAAAAGGTTCATCAAAACAGGGTCCAGGGATGCTTTTTATGCCAGGCAAAGATGAACTCTTAGAAGTCTGTAGGTGTTAACAGCGGTTCCTATCAACATCTCGAACGATGATAATATTGAATCTGATATTGTTGCGGAGAGAATGCCAAAAGTGCAGAACGTTGAACGGGTAAACGGAAATCTCCATAAGGGGAGATTTCCATTTACCTCAATGAAGTGCGGTCTCGGAGTTGGTATATTTAAGTAGCGGGAGGTGTGTGGGGGGGGCACCTACACCATTTAGTTTTTTTGTTTGTTTGTTTTTTTATTGGCATTCGAAAATTGGATAGTTCGATCATGTAATTTCGACATTTAGTGATTCGAACTATTCAATTTTTGAAATGCTGATACAGATGCTGTAAACAGAGAGGGGTTTGAGGTGATCAGTGTAGGACACCGTGTTTAATTCCTGTAATCTTCTGTAAGGAACCTTTGTGGATGTTCCATTTGCTGCATGTGTCTGGTCAGGTACATACCAAAGGGGACTTTATAGTCTATGATGGGTTTAATGAGGGCCAAATACAGTGGTATGATGACCTTTATTGACCCAGATGTCATGCACTTGCTTATACGTTAAGCAATATAGAAAGATTTTCTTAAAACCTTGGACACATGTTGTTTAAAAGCTAGACTACTATGTAGGAGAAAGTCTCAGTTAGTTGTTTGTCAGGTGCCAGAATCCACCATATCACACACGCACTCAAGTCTCTCAACAACAGGTACTGTTATGACTCTGCCATAGTCCATGTTGGCAAGAATGATTGGAAACATACCTCCCTGAACTATATGAAGAGAGACATGATTAAGTTTGCTGAATGTGTATCCCAGGCAGGTATGTCTCTTCTAGCCTTAAGCAGCATTCTACCACCACCCAGAATAATGCCTCAATACATGCAGAAAATGATTGACTTTAACAACTGGCTTAGTTCCTGGTGTCATTCCTGGTGGATCCAGTACCTGACAGCCTGGGAAGATATGATCGACAGACCATGATGCTTTGCTACAGATGACCTGCGTCTGTCTCATGTGGGCTTCAGGCTTCTGGCAAAGGCCTTTGCCTCCCTCACAGTACCTTTTTTAGGAAAAGTCATGAGGTCCACACTACCAACATAAAAATTTCAACAAAACGCAAATTAAAGGTCATGCTGCTAAACGCTAGGAGTCTAAACATGAAACTGCACTCATTGCAAGCATTCTTAACCCTGGAATATACTGACATTTGTGCAGTCACAGAAATCTTGTTCAAAGCTGCGCACAGCACCCCAGCCTTACCTGGTATCTCATCCTATCATTCATTCAGACCACAAACTGTGGGCAGCAAAGCCAAAGGAGGTGGAGTTTCAATATATAAGAATTTCCACTCCTCCAGCTGGTAACACGTTGGCACCAATAAAGGCAATCCCAATTCCAAAAATCCAAGTGAAAACTTCCAATAACAAGAACGTAACTCAATGATGTGTAAAAAAGTTTATTCCAGAGCCAAACACAACAAGGATTTAGCACTTTTATTTCCAAACAAGAAACTTCATCAGAATCAATTAACACAACATCCTACCCCCAATATAAAGCTGTACTTCAATTTTCATTGGTTGAAACCTTATTACATCCACCCCCACAGAAAACCTTATTTTTGTTGACATTGCTTTTGGTATTAAAGTTAAAATGTTAAAATGGTCCAATAATACATTAATAACAATACATAACATATATAATATTATAACTTGCACAAATGTTAAATCTTATTAGCCCTTACCTTTAGGACTGAAGTCAATGAAATATGATCATTCAGTCCTGGGTGGACACAGGCATCCAGGCGTAATTGCCATATTAATTCCTGAAATTCAGTCCCCACCCCTATCTTGTGGTTTAACTAACTCTAAAACCCAAAATTTAAAATATGCTTTTACACATTTTACAACATGTCAAAACAAGGCATTATTCTCTTTTTTCCTACCTATTTCATACATGTGCTCATATATTCTTTGTCTCAAGCTGCATTCTGTCTTCCCAACATAAAATGGCCAACAGGATGTGCAATAAGTAATATACACAACCCCCCTGGTTGAACAGCTGTAATAATCTATTGCTAGATATCGAATTGGGGGTACAGGTAACCATAGTTCTTCTTCATTAGCTATAAATGAACACTGTGAACATCTACCACACTTAAATATTCCATTCCTAGCTCCGTCCCTGTCTCCCCCATCTCCTTGCCCTTTTTCAAAGATTTCCTTCAAGTTGAAGTTCCACTTAAAACTAAACTTCAAGGACCTATTGAACACTTCCAACCTGCTGGGCATTTTACCAAACAATTCCCAATATTCATTTATAATATTCCGAATCCTCCCTGTACCTTAATTATATGTTGTCACTAAATAGGGAACCAGTAAATTGTCTGAATTTGATCCCCTCTCACTATTAGTTGTCACTGCCCCACCATCACCAAAAACTGGCCTATCCAATAATGGCAGGTATTTGGTCCCTCAACCCAATAATATTTCATTTTTAAGGGATTCTGTAAGGTTATTGGGGTACCCTCTTTTAAGAAACAACTTCCCAATATATTCTAATTCTCTTTCTAAGTCATCCTTAAAAGATGTCATCCGAGCTGCCTGCACCATCTAGCCTTTTACTATATTTCTCTTCTGTGTAAAAAGGTGGTTACTCTCAAAATGTAAGAGTTAGAGAAAATTTTTTCCTATATACCTGGGAGACATATCTCCTATTTGCAAAATCCTTCCAGATACCTACATCCAGGTAATGTACCCCCTTGTTCCTAATTTCATGTGTAAAATTCAAAAAGTCTGTGGTCCCATTTTAAGTAATTCATAAACATACCAATTAAATTGTGGGACCCCTGTCAAACAATAAAAATATCGTCCAAGAAACTATAGTTAGCTCTTATATAATCCTTGTAACCAGAATTGAATACAAAATGCTTTTCCCACTCTAGCATAACAATGTTGGCAAAAATAGGTGCACATGAAGCACCCATTGCTATTCCATCTAGCTGGTGATAATACTCCCCTTGGAAATAAATGAAATTGTTCTTCAAAATGAATTCCATGTTCTCCAATACTAACCGGAACTCATTCACCTTTAAAAAAATTTAATTCCACCATAATTTCCTCAAACCTTTCCAGTCCTTGATCATGTGGAATGGCCAATAACAGATCTTTAACATTGATGGTTATGAAACAAAAATTAGGGTTGAATTCTACTTGCCCGGCTTTCACTAAAAAGTCCCATGAATCAATCAAAACATGCGGATACATACTATAAACAGCTTTTATTTTTTTATCCATATACATGGCTAATGGTTGTGTTTTTGAACCCTCTGATGTAGCTACTGGTCTCAATGGTGGGTCTAAATGGTCCTTATGGACTTTCAGAATCCTGAAAATCCCTGGAATAAATGATTTTGGAACTCTTAAAAAAAAAAAAATCAAACAATTGTTTGTTAATAATCCCTTGTATCAAATTGTCTTCCAATGTCATATCTATCTTTCTATATGCAATATTTACTTCATTGTGAGACACCTGTGAATATCTTTCCCCTGCATTTAAAATCTCCAACATTTTGGCTGAATAGTTCCAGTATTCTATCATGACCCCCACCCCCCTTGTCGGGTTTCATTATCCTCACTGCCTTGTTTCTCCTTAACTCTCCCAACAAGTTCCTCTCTTCTGTTGTGAAAGTGCACCTATACCCTCTCATATTAAACACATTCCTAATTTCATTGATCACTAATGTTTCAAAATTCAACAGTTCTGGGTGTAATGGTGGATTATAGGTGCTTTTCCTAATCAAGTTCCCGCCTGTTTTTACCAAAGGGGTTTCACTCAACAACTCGAAATTCAATTTTATAGTAAATATTTTTATATCTAAAATCGTGTTTGCCACATTACCTTTTCTGGCAGGGATAAATGTGAAGCCCTTCTTGAATAGACTAAAATGACTAGTATTAATATTTACATCTGTATAATTGAAAATGTGAAATTATCCTGGGTATAGACCACCCATTCTCTCT
Organism: Protopterus annectens; assembly: GCF_019279795.1. Taxonomy (NCBI): domain Eukaryota; kingdom Metazoa; phylum Chordata; order Ceratodontiformes; family Protopteridae; genus Protopterus; species Protopterus annectens. Next base: position 278,267,347 of record NC_056742.1, on the reverse strand, counting down.
CTACATTATCTGATATTAACTGGTTTTGATTGTTCTCTTGAATGGTCCACATTCTCTCTGTTTGCCTTTCTGCTCCCACTATTATTGGGAATAGTGATTTTGTCCACCCCGATATTGGGGATACTGTCTCCTCGTTGTCTGGCCATATGTGGGTTGTGATGCCAATTTCCTGATCCTCTCGGATCTCCTTAGACCCGTGCTCCCTAAAAGGGTTCCCCATTCCTACCATTATCTCTATTTTCCTGACCACAATATTCCACATTCTCATGATAATTGTGATTTGTACTACAATAGTTATTATAGCCTTTTCAACCACCATTGTGAGATGTAATGCTATAAGCTCTACCTTCCCCATACTCTCTGTTATCTTTATCTAACTTGGATAATTTTTGTTTGTGGCTTTTTTAATGGTTCTATCAACGTCTTGAAATACAGTCAAATAATTTTGTTTGTGTTCATTAACTGTATATAATAAATCTTCCTGAATCCTCAGATTTAACATGTCTATTTCCACTCTGTGTGTGTCAATTAAACTATCATCATTTTTAACAAGTGGCCTCACTGGGGCTAAGCCACATTTGTTTAAAATATTAACCACATCATTATAGAAAACAGAACTCTCTTCAGTGTAATTCGGAAACTTGTTCACTCTTAAGTCCTTTAGGAATATGTTTCCATTTTAAGCTCTCATTCAGAAACCAACTGTCTAACATTAATGTCTTATATTTCAGTATTTTAGCTTTTAGAGTCTTACACATACCTCCAAATGAAGCATTCGCATCCGTCGTCTCCACATTGGGGCTCTCTGGTAGTACAACATTCTTATTTAACCAAGCGTCAATGTCCAGATCAAGGTAATGTTCCAAACCCATGAAATTGTAGGTGTTATCAGCATTCCAAACCTCCTGTGTAGAAGAAAACTTTGGGCCCTCTTTGACAAACACACCAGATCCACCAGAGCAAATCGTTTCTTGTAGTTCGTTATGCATATCTGGGGGTGATGTCATCACTTCCTGGTTCATCTGATTTACTTGATAGCACAGAATCGAATTATCTGTGTCAGTACAGTTTAAGTCGGGTTGTGAAAAAAGCTTTACAAGTGCTGTTAGCTAATCTATTAAAGTGGTTTCACTTCTTCCTTTTTGGGATGATCCTCAGATACCATCTGCTGCCATTCCACCACATTGACTAATAACCAACAAAATGTGGAAAACACTGAAGAAAACACCAAAACTAAGAATCTACACTCCTCCAGCTGGCAACACACTGGCACCAACAAAGGCAATACCAAATCCAAAAATCCAAGTGACAATTTCCAATAACAAGAACGTAACTCAATGATCTGAAAAAAAAGTTTATTCCGGAGCCAAACACAACAAGGATTTAATGCTTTCATCTCCAAACAGGGAACTTCACCAGAATCAATTAACACAACATCCTACCCCCAATACAAAGCTGTACTTCAATTTTCAATGGTTGAAACCTTATTACATCCAGTTTCAATATATATTAAAGACACACACACCTCCTGGATGGTCAAACAGTATGATGCACGGGAGACACTCCAGGTGCGGTTAACCATTGACAAGACCTCTATTCAAATCATACAAGCCCCCAAATTTGACTCAAGATGCCCACTCCACCTATCTGGACCTCTTTGAATCTATCAAGATTCAACCCTTTACCTTGATCCTGGGCGACCTTAACTACCCAACCATAGACTGGAAAAACTACTCATGCCAGAACACAAATGCCCAGAGATTCCTTGATTTAATCAATGAAAATGCCTTGGAACAGCTAGTCAATACCTCCACAAGAAGTGATAATATCTTGGACTTGGCATTAACCAACATGAGTAACCACTGCAGCATCCCTACAGTATCATCCTCCCTAGTAAGATCTGACCATAAAATGGTCACTTTCAAAGTCACCATCTCCTCTGACCCCTCTCTAGCTAGGGTCAAACAAAAAAATTTCTCCTAAGCTGATTACAACCTCCTCAGGGATGGTATAAACAGCTTCACAACCCCTTCTCCCTCATTAGGAACTGACACCAATGTCCAAATCGACACCAAAGTACTGTACAAGCATTTATACAGATGCATGGAATCAGGAATACCAGACAGGGCAAAATCCTCCTCCTCAAGAAAGAGTAAACCTGTCTGGTGGACTTCTACAATAAATAAACTATATCACAAAAGGAAAACAAAATTGCTGTCCAGGACCAAGAAGGAGCAGGTGCCCAACTGGAAGCAATCTCTCCTTAGCCTGAACAAGCAAATCAAAGCACTAGTAAAATCTTCTAAAGCCAACTTCGAGTCCAAATTTTCCACATCTACTAGAGACAATCATAAAGCCTTCTTTACATATGTCCACAATCTCAAAGGAACCACCCAGATCTGTTCAGAACTGGTGGTCAAGGACACCAAATACACAAATGCTGGAGATATAGCCAACCTACTGGCTGACAGATTCAGCATAAACCTTACCCCTCTGTCCCCCCCATCAGTAAAATAGGACATCCCAAGTACCTGCACCCCTCCCCTTATCTCTTGGGAGCAGGTCATTACTGCCCTCTCAAAGGCAAAAAATACAGCCTACATGGGACTCTATTACATCCCAGGCTGCATCCTACACAAACTCAGGCACGAACTTCCAGCACCATTAGGCACCGTATTCAACAAAAGCCTGAGTACCAGCTTTGTCCCAGCTGAGTGGAGGACAGCCACTGTCATCCCTTTACACAAAGGTGGAGCGTCCACCAATCTGGGAAATTATAGACCTATCAGGTTAACTAGCCTGAGCTGCAAGGACATGGAATGGATTATCATGGACCTCATTAACAGGGACACTGGCAACCTCCAAACACTCGACTCCACACAGTTTGGCTTTGTCAAGAGGAGGTAATGTCTGTTAAATCTGGTCATCTTCTTTGAGACAGTCACCAAAGCCATGGATGAGGGGAAAACTGTGCACTCTGCCTATCTTGACCTGGCCAAAGCCTTTGACATTATTCCCCACTCAGGCATAATAGATAAACTCTCTCAACTAGGCATCAATCCATATGTTACCAGATGGGTGGCAAACTGACTCACTGATAGAACCCACCTAATCAAAGTAGGGGAAGCTGCCTCAAGCAGTAGACCCATAACAAGCAGCGTACCCACAGGGATCAGTCATGAGGCCTCTGTTATTCAGGATATACTTTTGTGAGAAGCAGGCCAAAACCAATGGGCTATGGCTGACCATGTTTGCAGATGACTGCAAGCCGGGCATGGTCATCAATTCCCCAGGTGATGTGGACGTCCTCCAAGAGGGTCTCACACAATCAAATTACTGGTGCTAGAAACATGGCCTCCAGCTGAATGCCAAAAAATGTATTATCATCCCCTTTGGGGAGAGTGACATTCCCATATATTATCACATTAAAAACAATGTCCTAAGCATGCAATAAGTTGTGAGGGATTTGGACACCCAGGTTGATAGCAACCTGACTTTTGACCACCATGTTGTTTCTGTTGTACTAAACATTCTGCATGGCCCACCTCATAAGTAAGAGCATCTCATCCAGGGACAATGAGGTCATAACATCCCTGTATTCTTCTCTTATAAGGCTAATTATTGAGTAAAACACCCCCTTTGGCATGTACCACGCAAAGCACATGCAGCAGCTGGAGAGACCACAGAGGTTCCTCACCAGGAGAATCCACGGCCTCAAACATCTACCATACGCAGAGAGGCTAAAAGCCCTGTCCCTCTACTCAGTTTCATACAGACTCCTCAGAGGTGACCTCTGTCTGTCATACAAAGCAATCTCAGACCCTGCCTTGATGGGACTGCTGCATATCCGCAAGTCAAGCTCCGCTTGAGTAACCCGCAAGTGTGACCTCCACCCAGTCTGTGACATCAATAAGACTTGTTGGCAGAACAGATTTGTATCTCAGAGAGTCCCCCATCTGTGGAATATACTCCCTCTCCAAGTCAAGTAGAGTATCTCTTTATCCTTTTTTAAGCACAACCTGGATAACTGAATGGGAAAGAAAAAATACACCCATGGTATTCTACCTGTGTCCCTGCTGAACAGGGGCTTTGGGTGTTTAAATGTCTAAACATGGGCTAAACTCTTGGCTAGGTTGATGAGGGTCTCAGGGCCAATAGCTTAGTAGCTTCCTATGATCCTGTGGTTGCAAACATGTACAGGCATGTGTAAGTGATGTTCATACCTCAAAAATAATTTTTTTTCTTCTTCTTCTTGGTAAATACTTTGGTCCATAAAGCTGCTAATAGAGCAGATTAATGTAGCATGTAGAATAATAAAATATAGTGCTACAGCAAAAGAAAAACCAAAGGACAAAAACGTACATGTGTGAACTAAAGGACATTATTTGATAGTAATAAGTGACATAGACAGTGACTTATTTATGGCGGTTTAGGTGTGTAAATGCAGGAATATATTTGATTATTGAGGTAATGGGATTTTAATGCAGTTTTGAATGCATTTAAGGAGTGCATTTGAGTAATGGAAGAGGGCAGTGCATTCCAGGCTTTGGCAATGACAAAGGAATAAAGGCTTTCTACTGTGTGCTTGTTGGGCTTGGACATAATTAGGAGATGCTTGTTTGAGGACCCAAGATTACGTGTGGGGGGTGTATGTATGTAAGATGGTCTGAAGAGAGGGGCAAAAGCTGGGGTTGTATAGTAGTTTGTGAGTGAGTGTTAGCTGGGTATATTGTAGATAGTGGGAGAAGTTGAGCCAGTTTATATTTTGTAAGACAAGGCAATGATGGGTCAGAGTTGGCATGTTGCAGGCAAACTTTGCTATTTTATAGTAGCAGGACTGTAATTTATTTTTGAGAGTTGTATGTATGTTAGTAAAAATGGGGCTACCATAAAGAAGGGTGAGAAGGAGAAGGGAGTTGGCCAGTTTTAACTTGGTGGGTGTATTCATAAAACGTTTATGCCTGTACAGCATACCAAGTTTGATGTGGGTTTTCTTGATTGCATTATGAATGTAATTAGCGAAGGATAGTTTGTCATCAACTGTGATGCCCAGAAGTTTTGATAATTTTACTTGTTCTACTTCGGTGTGGTTTTGTGAAAAATTTTTGAAGTCCTGATTTATGGGTTTGGATGGAAATATCAAGAGTTTAGATTTTTTGGGACCGAGTAGAAGTTGGGTATCATTTAGCCTGGATTCAATAGCAGTGAAGGCTTTTTGTGTGATAGATTGAAGATCTAGCAGGCTGCTGGCTGAGGAGATCATTGCAGAATCATCCGCATACTGCATGAGAGTACTAAGATGGGAAGCTTTGTGGAGGTTATTGATGAAAATGTTAAATAGTAGTGGCCCAAGAATGGATCCCTGAGGAACTCCTGTTTTTTTAGGAGATATTCAGATTGCTTGTTTTGCCATTTGACAGACTGTTTCCTGTCAGAAAGATAGTTGGAAAACCAAGCCAGTGACTGTGGGGAACAATTTAAGGACTTGAGTTGTTGTAGTAGTAGTAGTAGTTGAAGGTGTGATACTATATCAAAAGCCTTAAATAGATCCAATAAGATAATTAGAAGTTATGTACTCACCATAACGTTCCATCTGAGTAGGTGTATTCATTTGTCTGCAACCTGTGGGTTATGGATCCGATATCGGATCCGAACCGGCATGGTTTACCAGCTATGGATCCAAGCTCTCAGCTCCTCCCCTCACCCATAATGCCCTGCTCTACCCTCATGACCTCAGATCGAGTTTGCCAACAGCAAGAACACCCTGAAAAGGGTAACACACAATATGCAGGAAACTGAAAAGGCGAGGGGGATAGGAGGGCGGGATGGTTGCAGACAAATGAATACACCTACTCAGATGGAACGTTATGGTGAGTACATAACTTCTAAATCTGAAGTAGGAGATTCATTTGTCTGCAACCTGTGGGACAGAGTCCCCAGCTACCTGAATCTTGGGCGGCCATCATGGAAGGATATTCCGGAGCACCGCGGAGCCAAAGGATGCTTTACCCCTAGATGCAAGATCCAACTTGTAGTGGGAAATAAAAGTATGAGATGAAGCCCACGTGGCTGCTGCACAAATATCATCTAGAGGAATCCTAGCCTTAAAGGCTGCCGAGGTAGATACTGACCGGGTTGAATGGGCGTGTACACCCTCCGGCGGGCCTTCCTGAAGCTTGATAAGCCAATAAGATACATTGTGAAATCCAGCGAGACAGAGAGACTTTAGAAATTGGCTTGCCCAAATTAAATTTAGCAAAGGAAATGAACAACTGGTCGGATTGCCTATGACCAGCCGTTCTGTTTAGATAAAATCTAAGTTGCCTGTGAACATCTAAGGAGTGAAGCTTGTATTCACCTTTGTTTTCATATTTAGGAAAGAAAACAGGGAGGTTAATGGATTGATTAATGTTTGCTTCAGAAGCTACTTTAGGAAAAAAGGACGGGTTGGTCCTGAGGTAAACACGGTCTGGATGAAAGACCAAGTAAGGAGGTTTAGCTGATAATGCTTGGAGCTCTGAAACTCTCTTGGCCGATGTAATGGCTACTAAGAAGGCAGTCTTGAAAGACAAGAATTTGAGATCTACCGTAGCCGCTGGTTCGAAGGGGGGGGGGCGGACAAGGCCTGTAGAACTAAGGACAGGTCCCAGGGAGGAACCGCTTGTTTTACAGGGGGCCTGAGAAGGAAAGTACCTTTAAGGAAAATTTTACACAACTTGGCTGACATGAGTGGACTGGAGTCATGACCAATGTGATAATGTGAAATTGCCGCAAGTTGTACTTTGACTGTGGAACTGCTGGCACCATCATTAAAAAGAGTGGTTAAGAAATCAAGCACTAAAGGGGGGGGGAGTGTGAAGGGGTTCAGGCCTTGCCACTCCGCCCACAAAGAAAACCGTTTCCACTTGCTGCGGTAGACTTTCCTAGTGGACGGTTTATGAGCTGCCACCAGGATCGCCTTAACAGGGGACGAAATACCGGGAGTCCTGATCAAGAGTGGAACTGGAGCAGCCAAGCAGTCAGCTTCAGGTTGTCCAGGTTTGGAGGAGATAGGCAGGATGGATGAGAGATAAGATCAGGAATGGGATCTAGAATCCAAGGGGGATTCACCGAGTGAGACCTCAGGAAGGGGAACCAGATCTGTCGAGGCCAAAACGGAGCAATGAGAATCATTCTGCAACCCACCCGAGAGGCTTTCTGAAGAACTTGGAGCATCAGAGGCAAGGGTGGATAAGCATACAGAAGACCGGGTGGCCAAGCATGCACCAGAGCGTCTCTTGGGGAACCTCCTGGAGGAGGTATTAGAGCGAAAAAACTGTCGCACTTGGTGTTTGAGGGAGAGGCAAAAAGATCGCATGAAAGAGTTCCCCACCGTGCGAATATGCGTTCCGCTACTTGAGAATTGAGAGACCACTCGTAAGGGGTCAGAATGGTGCGACTGAGCTTGTCCGCCAGGATGTTGGACCGACCCAGAATGTGCGTTGCTATTAGAAAGCGGTTGGTGGAGATTGCCCATTCCCAAACTCTCATGGCTTCTCGACAAAGAGGGTAAGACCTCGTTCCACCTTGCTTGTTGATATACCAGACAACCGACATGTTGTCCGATTGAATCGCAATTGTTCCCAAGGGAAGAACGTCCTGAAGTGCTAGCAACGCTAAGAGCACTGCTCTCATCTCTAGAACGTTGATATGCAGTAAGGTCTCTGAATCGTTCCACGTGCCTTGGACGGTCCAGCCCGCAAAATGCCCCCCCCACCCGAGGCGGGAGGCGTCCGTGGTCACCGTGGCGAGAGGGGGAGAAGCACAAAATGGGCGGCCTCTGTGGAGATCTGGGGAGTGAAGCCACCACAGGAGGGACTGCTTGCAAGCCTTGCTGATCGCAATGGGATGATGCATAGGAAGAGCAAGGTATGACCACTGTACTAAGAGAGTCCACTGGAGGATGCGCATATTGAGCCTGGCGAGAGGAAGAAGTGCTATAGCAGACGCCATGGACCCTAGAGCCCTCAGGACCAACTCCGCCGGAACAGAACTTGAGTGGAGAATGGCCCGCACCTGGAGCTGCAGATTTTGAACTCTGTCCGCAGTGAGGAAGGCTTTTAAACTCCTTGTGTCTAACCTGGCCCCTATAAAATCTAAGAGCTGTGTGGGCGCTAGGTTGGATTTCTTCGCATTTATAGTGATGCCCAGATTGGGAGCAAGATGGAGAAAGGAGTCTCGCACCAATAGTAGTAGATGCCTTGTTGGGGCGGTAAGGAGCCAGTCGTCCAGGTAGGGGAAGACCTGCACCCCCTGAAGCCTCAGGTGGGCCACTACCACTGCTAATACTTTGGTGAACACCCTGGGGGCTGTGGTGAGACCAAAGGGAAGGACCCGGAACTGGTAGTGACTGGCTCCCAGCCGGAAGCGGAGAAACCTCCTGGAGCGCCTGTCCATTAGGATGTGGTAGTACGCATCTTTGAGGTCTATGGAGCACATCCAGTGATTTTCTCCCAGAAGGGGGAGAATAGATTGCAGAGTGACTATTCGGAATTTTTCCTTGGGAACTGCCAGGTTCAAGAGAGAAAGGTCTAAAATTGGTCTTAGATCCCCAGTCTTTTTTGGCACTAAAAAGAACCTGGAGTAGAACCCTGATCCGATCTGGTCTGGGGGGACGGGCTGGATGGCTCTTTTCTTTAACAGATGGCCAATTTCTGCCAAAGCGGCCTCCCGTTGACCGGGTGGAACGTCTGGGAGGGACTTCAATTTTGGTAAGTGACGAAAGGGGATACGGTATCCTCTGGATATGATCTGGAGAACCCAGCGGTCTGATGTTATGGACTCCCATGCCGCTAGGTGCCCCGAAAAACGTCCCCCGACTGCCTCCAGAGTGGAGCAGCCGGGCAACCCCTCAGAGTTGCTGCGCGGGCCGTTCAGAGAAGGGTTCTCTGGACCCGAAGTTCCTGGGAGCCCCTCTGCCTCTAGGGCGGTGTCCTCCCTGTCCTCCTCTGCCACGGAAGGACTGGTTGTCCGGAGCAGGCTGGGATTGCTGCGACTTCCGGAACCACATCTTCTTCTGACCCTTTTGGTTCCTAGAATAGGGCCTCTGGGGTGCAGAGAAGCGGATTCCGATGGCAGACAGCGTCTTCCAGTCCTTCTCGCTCTGGGTCAAGGTGTCGCGAACGGTTTTGCCAAAGAGGGCAGAACCATCAAAGGGGGCATTCGCAAATGACGCTTTGAAGAGCTCAGAGAAATCGCAGTGACGGAGCCAGGCCTGACGTCTAGTGACTAGACCTGCCCCTGCGGCTCTAGCGGCGCCTTCCGTAGCATGGGAGAGTAGCTGCATAGAGGTATTGGTAACTGATCTAAGAGTGGCCATGCGGGTGGAGTGCAGCACTTTGTCCTCCTCCGACATGGACTCTGGGGGAGATGCAGCATATTCTTTAATGAGATCGCGCTGCATCCTAATAACGTGTGCCAAGTAGTTCAGCGCCCTTACCGAGAAGGTCGCTGAACTAAACATCCGCTTCCCCAAGCGGTCCATCATCCGAGACTCCTTGCTCGGGGGATGGACTGAGGGACTCTCCTGAGCAAGTTCCCTCTTGGTGGCCGCCGCCGTCAACATGGCATCTACCGGAGGCCCCTTCCTCCAATGGGCACGGTCGGACGGTGGACTGAGGATCCTGTTGGGCCTCTTAGGGATTGGCTCCACGGTGTCCGGTTCCTTCCACGCCCTGGTGGTAATGAGGTCCACCAGGGGGTCGGCAGGAAGGGACACCCAAGAGGTAGACGGGCCCACTTCAAATGCCTCCAAGAACACGGACTCGTCCGAGGAAGACTTGGGGGCAGACCACCCCCCCCTTATACGGAGCATTTCCATGATGTCTCCAAATGAGACATCCTCGGGGGGTGACCGTGGGGAGCCTTCCCCTTCCTCCAAATCCGTGTCTTCCGTGAGAGACTCGGGGGAGTCAATGTGCCTCCTTTTGCACGTATGCTTGCGAGGAACATCCTCTGGGGGGCTGTCAGAGGACTCCTCGCAAGCAGCAACCTGATCCAGGGGAGCAGCTTGGGGCACAGAAGCGGGCTGTCCCAAGGGCCGGATGGTGGAAGCATGACCCAGTGCAGAGGGAGCGCGGGATGGAGCCGAAACAAGTGCCGGGGGTCCGGAGACCCTCAACAGGGCCCTCTCCACTACATCAAATGCCGAAGGGGAGCCGACCTCGACCAAAGGATCTGACAATCGGCTCCCCCTCGGATCCGAAGAGTGGATCGGAGCCGGCGCCGAAGCACTCGGATCCGAAGGGACAGTGTGCTCCGACACAGACGGTGCCGAAGGAGCACTGATCCCCCCGGATCCGAAGCTCGGATCCAGGCTCCGAGAGGTCGGATCCGATGCACTCGAGGGCAGGGTCGGATCCGAAGTACCAAGTACTATCGGCGCCGACCCATCCCCGGCTCCGAAGCTGCTCGGCTCCAACTGCTCCGAACCCGGGTAGCGGGTAGGAGAAGGAGCAATGGGCTTGAAAAAGGGGGTCGAGCTCCCCAGGGGAGGCAAGAGCACTCCCATCTGCATTTGTGCCTGGATGGACCTTCTCATCATCCGGTCCAGATCAGCATCCGATAGGCTGCGTTGATCTCGACGAGGCTACCGAGGTAGGCCTTGAGTGCCTCCTCGATAGCCTCGACGGAGATCGGGTCTCCTCCTCCTCAGGTCCCGGTGAAAACCACACTGGAGACCGGAGCTGAGGAGGAGGAGATCCAGCAGACAAGGGGCGGGAGAAGCCAGCTTGGCTGGCGGGGCGAAACAGAGGTCTCGGCCCGCGCTTATGGTGCTTCTCCCTCCAGTCCTTTTCCTAGCATCCCTCTCCTCCGAACCAGAAGCGGGAGGTTGAGTCCCAGGAGGAGGAGGGGAGCCGGAGAGGAATAACCGTGGGGCGGTTACCCCGAAGGAGGCGGAGATCGGAGCCGAGTCCGGCGGCAAGAGGCCCGCCAAAACAAGCTTGGACCTCCGCTCCTTCAATGCCCTGGGGTTGAACCTGCACAAATGGAACATCCAGATGTGAGGTGTTCAACCCCCAGGCATCTAACACACCGAGTGTGGCCATCAGCTGGGGAAAGCTTATGGCCACACTCGGAGCACTTTGAGAAAATAGCCTTGGGCTGCTCAGACATCCCAAGCTAACAAATAAAAGTTACTAGAACTAAAGTAAAGTAACTAACAAAAACAAAAATCATTCACAGGCCCAACACACACACTACGCTACCAGTGAGGGGAGGGATATAAATTTAAGATTAAACTCTAAAAAAAAAGTAATAATACAAGAGGGAAACCTACACTTTCACACAAATTAACCAAAAAATTTTAAATTTGACTAATTTAAAGACTGAATATATCACTTAGCTGGACAGATGGAAAAAACAATCTGGTCACCATGCGCGGCAAACGAGATCTAAGGTCATGAGGGTAGAGCAGGGCATTATGGGTGAGGGGAGGAGCTGAGAGCTTGGATCCATAGCTGGTAAACCATGCCGGTTCGGATCCGATATCAGATCCATAACACACAGGTTGCAGACAAATGAATCTCCTACTTCAGATCTGAGGTTATCAGACCAACATCTAAGGCTTTGTTAACAGTACTGGTGAATGAAAGTAAGGCAGTGGTAGCGCTATGTGCAGGGTGAAAGCCATGTTGAGAGGGGGCGAATAAATTATTGTTGATGAGATATTTTACCAATTGAGTTGATTTTAGACAGAGGAGAGTAACGGCAGCAGAAACAATCAGTGAAGAGAAGGTAAGTAATGCCTTCTTAGGTGCAATATTCATAGGTAAGTACTAGGCTACTTGTCCTTGCAGGCCATTTTCAGCCTTCTCCCTTTCTATGCTCAAATTAGTCTAACACATTTGGTTAGATATTTGCCTTACCATGGCTGATAATTATATTACCCCAAATGAGAATAACTGGGATCATAACATAGATAATTTGAGGGAAACATGCATGGGATAAAGCATTTAGGAACTGCATCTGTCCATTAGTAGTACAGGGGGCAGTCATGGGGTAAATTTTCTCTTTCCCATCTATAGATCAAAGTTGCACTTGAATATGGACAGGGATGAATTTTGTTTTATGTGGATAGGGAGTCTTTTCCAGACAGGAGGAATCCTTTGTGAGATATACCTGTCCATCCAAACCATTCTGTTGATGCTGCAGAAGAGGTTTAGATCCCTAGAGAGAGTATTTCTGATGCTGTTTAACTTACTGATGTGCAGTAAATCCATCAGTATTGGATTGGAGGATGCCTTGTATGCCCCACACAGGTCACCTCCTAGCAGTCTGTAGGCTACAGAGTATATAATGACATGTTGTTTAGGTCTTGTATCCTTTAATGAAGGTATCTCTGTGGGTGTTTCAGTCATTGTGTGTGTCTGTGCACATACATGCCAAAGGGGGCATTATATTCAATGACTGGCCTAATGAGAGCTGAGTAAAGGGGGACAATGGCATCTCTAGATCTAGACACAATCCATTTGTTTATAAGATGTGCAATATATAAGGACTTTGTTACAACAATGGACACATGTTGGTCAAAAGTTAGGTTAAATTAATTATTTGTAATAATGAATTATTTATTATTTAATTATTTTTAATTTTCATAATTATGAATTATGTTCACAGGCAAATATTTCCTATTTAGTAGTCTGTGTTTTCTGTGTAGCAAAAACATTATGGCAAAATGTATTTTTATACACAGAAAGTTAAAGAAAAAAAACAGCATATGCCCATGCCTTTTAAAATCTTTAAAATGGCAACACGAAAAGTCTAAAAATCTGAAAATGCATTTCCACTGAAATGTAGTAACTAGATAGATTTATTTTAAAAAGTGTGGGGCCTTTTCAGTTCAGCAATACACCTAGATTTATACACACCAAAGGGAATCTGTATTCAATGATGGTTCTAATAAGGAAAAAGTACAGTGACTTCTTCGAATCTTGAAGCTATTCCCTTGAAAATGGACTGGACTGGACATCTAGAAGGATTTTCTGACAATGGTGGAAACATGATCATCAAATGAAGCAGAGTTGTCCACACAGGTATCCTGGTCTCTTATAAAAGAGTAGCATTTCTAAAGTACGAGGTGGGAACAGCTTTTTTGCTGAAAACCACTACATTGTACTTTTCTGCATTTACTGAGAGACCATTTTCAGTATATCAGGCATATGAATATCCCAGCCATTGCTTGAAATGTTTAGTATCAGTGGTTGATTAGACTACACCACTAAATATACAGAACCAACTGATATTGCCAACATCCTTGCAGACAGGTTCAGTGCTAACTTTACCCCCCTCTCACCCCCTAAAGGGCCCATCTTTATACCGGAAGAATGCAAAGTTCCTGTAATCATGGCTGCACAGGTAAAAACTTCACTCTCCAAAGCCAAAAACACAGCATCCATGGGACCTGACAACATCCCAGGCTGCCTTCTACATGAACTACAGAATGAACTGGCACCCCACCTAAGTACCATGTTCAATCATAGCCTCA